>NC_066619.1:211542522-211849740 GCF_025201925.1 Gopherus flavomarginatus
CTAGATATACAAAGGGATTTGGGTGCGTAAATCCAAAATTCAGATCATCAAAACACCCCTCAGGTGCCACCTAATCCTGTAGGTGCCTATGTTTCTGCTCATAAAGTCCCCTAGGAACCTAAATTCCTGTTGGTGTACATGTTCACAGCTGTCTAACTCCTGATACCAGCCATCTAGCTTGTGCCTAGCCCTCAGGGGGAATGCAGAAGTTAGGCATTTCCCTGTCTATCTTGTTGGTGGAGACTGATCCAGTAGGCACACTCTGAAGTCTTAGATCACACTTACCAGCCTGGGCCCACCTCAGAACAGAGGTGGAGGAGGAGCAGCAGCAGCAGCAGCAGCAGAGACTTTAACCTGACACTTCCATATCCCAGGGAACCAACCAGGCTCTCACTTCATTCTCTGACCCAATGAATATTTAAGTAAGTGTCTCATACAAAGTAGAACAGCTCCAACAGGAGAGACAGAGACCCAGCCTGGAATACCTCTGGGATTTAAGAGGGGGTTGTGCCACCATTATCTCCCCCTCCATTTTGTTGGACACACGACTTCAGTCATGCATCTATCTGAACAAGTAGGTTTTTACCCATGAAAGCTTATGCCCAAATAAATCTATTAGTCTTTAAGGTGCCACCAGACTCCTTGTTGTTTTTATGACTTAGGTGACTAACTCCCAAAAAAAGCGTTCACAGTTGGAATACTGAGTGGAGATAGGTGACTATGTCCCTCTGAAGGACAGGGATCAGGCTACACCTTTCTTCTTGGCTAGTTTAAAGTAGCTCACCATTCAGTGTACTGATTTGTGACTCCTATTCTTAAGGTCTTAGCTCTCTACATGCATTGAATAAGGAGCCTGGGTTTCTAACTTGGGGCTGTAGACTCCAGTAGTCATCAGGCACTTAAAGTTAGGCACTGCGCTGCTTGACCTAAGTCTCCTCTGTGGATTTATCCCTAAACATTAAAACTAAAATACCATCTATCACATTTACACCTGATTCAGGTGTTTAGGCACCATCCCATTGTCTTTTTCCATTGCTATCTCCAACGACATTTTCCCTTCCTTCTGTGTTTGTGTTTTCCTCCTTTGATGTTTCATATTGGGAGCAGCTGCCAAAGAATAGCACAGCACTCCTTTCCCTGTGGTGCCAACCAAGTGCAACTGACTAGTTAATTTCAGAGCAACAGTGCAGTGCAGATAAATAGCAGCTCCTTCATGAAAGTGCTTTCACTGTTGCTTCAAAATGCTAGCGAACAATCATTTCTTAAAAAGGAGCTAGGTTTGTTACCCAATCAAGGGATGTTCAGAGGAGGCTGATTTGTTTGTTTCATTGTTCAAATATATACATAAAATAAATTTACCTTGCACTCTAAGTTCTTGTAAATTTTCAGTAATACTGTAACTAGGATAAAATTGATCAAATTATATGCTCAATTAGTAGTTATTGCAAATACAGAGTTTTTCCTGGTCACACGTTGTTCAGTCAGAGATCCTGATTTATGCAAATATATTTGTAAATATTTGCTGGATAATTTGCATAAATATTTTTTCAGCATATGGGTTGTTCATGAGCTATTTTCTTTTTTGGTGCATAATTGGTCAGGTAACACACATTTCTTGTCCCCACCTTCTAAAATTAGGAAACAAATGATGAGTAGTAAATCATTTACAGGTAGTATGAATTTTCTTATATTAAAAATCTCAAATTCATTAAACTGTCAGCATTTATGAATATCTTCACAAGTACTTAGTGGTATTTGGAATAATCAATAACAAATAATATGAACCATGAACAACAAAATAAATTTAGTGCTTTTATTCATGTAATACTACCTTTCATGCACAAATGGCAAGTAAGGATGTAGCAGGGCAGTCCAATAGCCAAGCTAGCTTAGTGGTCAGGCAGTGACTCCTCAGTTCTTTATGTCCTGGTCATTCTAGAGGGGGCCCTGGCTCAGTCATATGTGATGGGCCTCAATTTCTCCTCAGTGTCACTCTACTCCCCTTAGGGTTCTGTCACAGCAGAGGTGCAATAGAGCAAGATAGGGGACCCAGGGCCACCCACTCCACTGCGTCCCAACCTAGGGCCCTAGGGGACATTACAGTGTCCAAACCACTTGTTGGTCTACCTCAAGTTATAACCCCTCCTAGGTCACCAGGTTGTTGCTCCCCCATTTGGGGCATGGTCACAGACTTAGGAGTATCTGCTTAGTCTGCCAGCCAGACAATGCCCAATTCTTCACTATCTTTGAGTTTGCAGCTCCCAAAGCGGGGAAGGAGGTGGAGATCACTTCCTGGGTAGCCATAACAATGCTGTAACCCACTTCTTTGACATCTCCAGGTATCAGCCTCACTTCCTGGTGCAGTATGTAGCATCTTCCTTGGTCTACCAGTACCCTTTTAAACGTTCTCTTTAACTGATGCATCCTCTGCGGTGGGCCCTCCCTAGTGCAGTATTGCTCTAAGCCTTGCCTTGGTTCATGAGGGGGCTTATAGACCTCACACGAAAGGGTAAACTGGCTTGGTTTCTAAATAGAAATGAGGCTGAACCTTCACTCTACCCTCAAATCCGAACATTTGAGGTTTGGGAAAGTTTTTGCACCATCTAACTCTACTCTCACTCCATTCTTCTGAAAATCTGGCACTTAGACAATTATCAGAACCAACCCTCAAACCTTTGGAGTTTTATCTAACGTTTACAGAAATGAATTATTTTTGTTCTTTTTTTCCCCTTTAAAATTGAAAGATTTTTATTTCTGCTGGACAGTGTTGGATGAGCAAACAGGAGAATAAAGTAGGGTATTTATCCACAGAACCGACACTGCATGGACAAATCAGTGCAACCTTCCTATTTATGTTTGTTCCCATGAGCTTCCTGGGAGTTGCTGGTGGAGCTACTTCAGGAAATGAGATGGAATTTCCATTTTCATATCAATACATTCCTTGAGCCCACTACTGAGCTTACTTAAAAAAAATAAGTTAGTTCCCAGTGTAATGATAGTGTTTGTTGTGATATGGACAAGTAGTTCACTCAACACTCCAGTCAGAGGAATGCATATCACACAAGCCATATTTTATATTATAAAAAAGAGATGGGAAAGGGCCAAATTTGAACTGAAGACAGAGATAAAATATTCTGTATGCTGTTGCCAATCCTCTTCGCCACCCTGTTCCTCAGCAAGGTGACTTCCACATTTTTAGGTTCCTTTAAGCCCATGAATGTATTTGTCTATTTTCTGTTATGAACATATATGAAAACTAAACATATTGAGAATCGTGATAGTGACTCAAAATAAGTTCAGAAAGGGACTTCTTACTGTATAAGGAACAAAATGATGATTAACCTAGAATAGCAAGTTAATATATCACAGTTGTAATTGCATAGTGCTGTCTATATTCCTTCTCTATACTGAAGTAATAGAGACAAGGAATAGTAATGGAAGGTTCAATTACTGGAAATTGAGATATGGTTTGTGATGACCAGGAGAACTGCATGGTGAAATTGCCTATGGAGGATGAAGACAAACTCTCTTGAAACAACTAGATAGACTTATTTGAGGGGCTAGGGAGCAGCCGGTGGTCGTGGTATGTGTAGGTATCAGTGACATAGGAAAAAGTAGGAGAGAGATCCTGCATGCCAATTTTAGGCTGCAAGGTAAGAGATTGAAGTCCAGAACTTCCATAGTAGCATTCTCGGAAATGCTTCCCATTCCATGTGCAAGATCAGTTAGACAGGCAGAATTACAGGGTCTGATTGTGAGGATGAAATGATGGTGTTCAAAGGAGGGAATATAGGTTTATGGAGAACCTATTGGGAAAGGAGGAGCCCAAACAGAAAGGATGGCCTCCATTTAAACCACATTGGAACCAGCTTGGTGGCATCTAAAATTAAAAAAGATTGTAGAAGAGTTTTTAAACTAAGGGTTGGGGGAAAGTTGACAGGTGGAGGAGCACATTATTTGGACAGACATCCCTTAGGGAAGGATTTATTAAAGGGATATCCTTGTAATGAGGCATGGATAGAAGTTGATAAAGTACAGACAGGCATTACAGTCAAAGGAAAAAGTATGCCATTCAATTACATCCAAAGAATGACAACTACATAGTGACAAATTTTATAGTTCTTGTATAGAAATGCTAGAAGTCTAATACTAAAACAGGTGAACTTGTGTGCATGTTATTGAATGAGGATATTGATACAATAGGCATCACAAAAACTTGGTGGAATGATGATAATCAATGGGACATGATAATACCACAGTACAAAATATATAGGAATGACAGTAGGTTGTGCTGGTCGGGGAGCAGTACCATATTTGAAAGAGAAGAGTCAAATATAGTAGAAATCTTAATAGTCAAATTGTGCCATAAGTTTGACTATGGATAGAAATTCCATTCTTGAATATTAAGAGAATGAGTAGTAGTTATATACTACCAAGCACATGACCAGGGTAGAGTGTGTGAAATCCTCAGGAAGCTTAAAGAGGCTACAAAAATCAGAACACCCAATAATAATGTGGGATTTCAACTATCCCCATAGTGATCAGGTACAGGTCACTTCAGAATGGGATGCAGTGACAAAATTTGTAGACGACACCATTAATGACTGCTTCTTGGAACAGTCAGTCCTGGAAACCACAAGGGGAGAGGCAATTCTTGATTTTGTACAATGTGGAGCATAGGATCAGGTCCAAAAGGTGACTACAGTGAAACTGCTCAGTAAAAGCAACCATAATTAATTAAATGACATCCTTTTAGAGGAGAAAATAAGAAACCCATCAGTTGCATTTAACTTCAAAACGGGAAACTACACAAGAATGAGGAAGCTAGTTAAATGGAAATTAAAAGTAATTCTCATGATTTGAAAGCCTGCAAATACATGGAAATTATTTTAAGACATCATAGTAGAGGCTCAAACTCAATGTATACACCAAATAAACGAAAAGTAAGAGGACCAAAAATGTTACATGGCTAGATAGATTGAGAGGCAATTAGAGGCAAAAAAAAACAAAAAAAAAACGACATTTAAAACTGCAAGTCAAATCCCAGTGAGGAAAATAAACTTTGGCAAGTGTAAAAGTATAATTAGGCAGGCCAAAAAAGAATTTGAAGAGCATCTAGCAAAAAACTCACAAAAACTAACAGCAACGTTTTTTTAAATACATCAGAAGCAGGTACCAAATGATCGGTGGGGCACTGGATGATCAAGGTGTTAAAGGAGCACCCAAGGAAGACAAGGACATTGCAGAGAAGCTAAATTAATTCTTTGCAGTGTCTTCACTGCAGAGGAGTTAAGGGAGATTCACACACTGAACCATTCTTTTTAGGGGACAAATTGCCCCAGATCGAGGTGTTAATAGGAGGTGGTTTTGGAACAAACTGATAAATTTAACAGTAATAAGTCACTAGAACCAGATGGTATTCACCCAAGAGTTCTGAAAGAACTTAAATATGAAATTGCAGAATTACTAATTGATATGTAGCATATCACTTATATCAACTTTGGTACCAGATGACTAAATTAGGGTAGCTAATGCAGGGGCAGTTCCAGGCACCAGCACGTCAAGCGCATGCCTGGGGCAGCAAGCCACGGGGGGCGCTCTGCTGGTCACCGCAAGGGTGGCAGGCAGGTTGACTTTGGCAGCATGCCTTCGGAGGGTCCGCTGGTCTTGCAGCTTTGGTGGACCTCCTACAGGTGTGTCACTGAATCCGCGGGACCGGGGACCTCCAGCAGGCAAGCCGTCGAAGGCAGCCTGCTTGTCATGCTTGGGGCATCAAAATATCTAGAGCCGACCCTGAGCTAATGTAATACTTTTAAAAAAAAATTATATAAATAAAAAGAGGCTCTAGAACTGATGCTGGCAATTTTAGACCAGTAAGCCTAACTTTTTAGTACCAGTCAAACTGGTTGAAATTATAGTTAACCTCCCCATCCCCCCAGAATTATCAGACTATTAATTGAATATGTTGGGGAAGAGTCTATATGGTTTTAGTAAAAGAGAAACCATGCCTCACCAATATATTAGAATTCTTTGAGGAGGTGAAACACACACAGACAAGGATATAGTATACTTGGACTTTTAGAAAGCCTCTGACAAGGCCTCACAGCAAAGTCTCTTAAGCAAAGTAACCAGTTATAGGGCAAAAAAAGATGGTCCACTCTTGGATCAGTAACTAGTTGTTAACAACAGGAAACAAATCCTAGCAATAAATGGTCAGTTTTCACAGTGGAAGAAGGTAAATAGGTCTTCCAAAGGTCTGTACAGGGAGCAGTGCTGTTCAATATATTCGTAAATGCTTGGGAAAAAGCACAGTGAAATGGCAAAGTTTACAAACAATGCTAAATTACTCAAGATAGTTAAGTCCAAAGCAGACTGAAGAGTTAAAGGGATCTCACAAAACTGGGTGACGGGGCAACAAATGGCAGATGAAATTCAGTGTTGATAAATGAAAAGTAATGCATACTAGAAAATGTAATCACAACTATATATACACAATTTAGCTGTTACTACTCAAAAGAGATCTTGGAGTTACCATGGATAGTTCTCTGAAAAAAAAAAAAAAAAAAAAAAAACCACCACACATTGGCTCAATGTGCACCAGTAGTTAAAAAAAGTTTACAGAACGTTAAGAACCCTAGGGAAAAGAAGAGTGGCATTATCATCTATCTAAATCTACGGTGAGTCCACACCTTGAATACTGCATTCAGTTCTGGTTGCCCCATCTCAAAAAAGATACATTAGAACTGTAAAAGGTACAGAGAAAGGCAATAAAAATGATTAGGTGTATAGAACAGCTTCCATAGGAGGAGATATTAAAAAACTAGGATTGTTCAGTTTAGAAAAGAGACAGCTAAGGGGGGTTATGGTAGAGGTCTACACAATCATGAACAGTATGGAGAAAGCAAAGACAGAAGTATTATTTCTCTCTTTACATAACACAAGAACCAGGAATCTCCCAACGAAATAATAGGCAGTAAGTTTAAAACTAACATAAGGAAGTACTTCTTCACACAATAGTTCATAGTCAACCTGTGGAACTGATTGCCAGGAGATGTTGAAGGCCAAAACCCATAACTGGGTTCAAAAAAGAATTAGATAAATTCACAGAGGATGGGGCCCATCAATGGCTATTAGTGAAGATCGTTAGGGACACAGCCCCACACTCTGGATGTCCCTAAATCTTTGACGGCGAGAAGGTGGGCCTGGATGACAGAAGATGGATCACACAGTAATCCATCTTCTGTTCATTCTGCCCCATTCTGTTCATTGCCACTGTCAGAAGCCAGGATAATGAGCTAGATGGACCAATGGTCTGACCCAGTATGGCCATTCTTACAAGTTTTCATTTTGTATGTCATTTACAACTTTTCAATGAATCCAGAAGCTAGTGTCACATCTGACATTCCAAGTGCAGAGGAGACACTTTATTTTTAAAGTTCTAGTAGGAGTTTAGATACTATCTAGACACGAGTATCAATTTCATTGCACTGCTTCACAGCAAGCTACAAAAGTTACCATTAAAGAGCCAATATTTATGTGCATTGGCATCAGTTATTTCCTATAGTTCTAGTAGGAAATTGTAATTTTCTAGGTACTTCTGTATGGCAATTATGGAGATAGAGGTGGGAGAGAGAAAGCATGGCAAAAGTCTCTCCCTTTTATCGTGTCCCTTCTTCCCTCTTGGCTTTGCCTCCCCCTTCAGAGTCAGGTGAGCATTACCTCATTGCTGTCCCAAACTGACCAAAAGAAGGGAGAGGGGCTACTCACTCGAGAGTCCAACAGATCCTTTGTTATTGCATATGACAGTGTCCTTTGTTCTGTCATATTCCCAGATTTGGAACTTAGCGTCCAAAATATGGGGGTTAGCATGAAAACCTCCAAGCTTAGTTACCAGCTTGGACCTGGTAAAGCTGCCACCACCCAAAAATTAGAGTGTTTTGGGGCACTGGTCCCCCCAAAAACCTTCCCTGGGGACCCCAAGACCCAAATTCCTTGAGTCTCACAACAAAGGGGAATAAACCATTTCCCTTCCCCCCTCCAGGTGTTCCCTCCCTGGGTTCCTGGAGAGATATACAGAAGCAAGCTCCGTGAATCTAAATAGAGGGATTCCACCCTCCTTATTTCCAGTCCTGGAAAACAGAAGTACTTCCCTCTTCACCCAGAGGGAATGCAAAGTCAGGTTAGTAAATCTAACACACACAGATTTCCCCCTGACTTCTTCCTCCCACCAATTCCCTGGTGAGCTGCAGACTCAATTCCCTGGAGTTCCCCACTAAAGAAAAACTCCAACAGGTCTTAAAAGAAAGCTTTATGTAAAAAGAAAGAATATATAAAAATGGTCTCTCTGTATTAAGGTGACAAATACAGGGTCATTTGCTTAAAAGAAATATGAATAAACAGCCTTATCCAAAAAGAATACAATTTAACACATTCCAGCAACTATACCCATGTAAATACAAAAGAAAACAATATAAACCTTACTGCCTTACTATATTTGTACTTACAACTTGGAAACAGAAGATTAGAAAGCAAGAGACAGAAATCCTCTCATAGCCGAGAGAGAGACAGGCACAAGACAAAGAACTCAGACACAAACTTCCCTCCACCCAGATTTTTAAAAAAGTCTTGTTTCCTGATTGGTCCTCTGGTCAGATGTTTCAGGTTACTTCTTTCCAGGTGAAAGAGACATTAACCCTTAGCTATCTGTTTATGACAGTTCCTGTAAGGCTGGGCTGGGTTTGTCCCATACATGTCCCTTTGCTTCTGGAGAGTTTTTGCCTGGGCTTGTTTTAAGCCATGAGGACACATTTTCAGCCTCAACTATATGCATGAAATTACAACCTATAATATTACCATAACAATTACTATAACATTACCATAACAACAGTGATCAGTACATCAATAGCCTTTCAAAGACAGCCAACATGACAAACTTTGCATTACATACCACGCAATCATATTATAAGGATGAACATGGAGGGTGTTCTCATGAGGTACAGAATGTCACACCTCCCTCCTTAGTTTACTGCAAGAGGGTTAGTCACTGACTATCTCAAAGGCAATTTGTGTTATAGTTCTTTTGGCATCCTGCCATTAATGCCATGAGGCAGTGTGCCTCAGTTTCCCCATTCACACAAAGCAAACAAGGTTTTTCTCTGCTGTGATAAGCTTTAAACCTGTTTACAAATATTAGTTGAAAAGTAGCATTATCATAAGGTTTAACATCCATGTCAAAGTTCTTATTTGCAAAACTTAACATTAATACCAATTTTTTTTTAAATCTCAGATGTGTTCACAAGTATCTTTATAATACCACACCTCTGTTTAGATATTCTAGTTTGAGGCCAGTTTGTTCATTACATTGGAGAGAGTCAAAGAACACGATAGGTAATCAGTCATGGGCTTCCTTCCTTCCTTCCAGTGTTCCCCTCTGTGTGGGCTCTTAATTTTGTGTTTCTGGAGTGTTAGTGCCTCAGGGTCTGGCAAGATAGGTGTTCAGGGGGATCCTGAAAATTGGCTGACCCTTTGGGGAGTGGTCTCCCAACCCCAGGACTGTACAGATGAAGAAAATCCAGCTCCCTTTTTGGGGTTATCCTGTGCTTCACCCTCCCAGCACTGAGTCCTTACCTGACCCCTAAAGGGCTCTGATCTGTGCTAGGTGTGTTTATCCTTCAATCAGATTCACCTTTTCCCAGAGGCTTTCCCATAATTGCTCTCTGTGTCTCACCAGCCTGGAGGAAAACACCCCCTTGTAGCATGGCAAGGCAGGGCACTCACCACCACATCGCCTCCTGCTGGTCAGTCCAGGAATTAGCTCATCCAGTCAGGAGCACTTTCTTCCTGCTTCTTTCTCCCCTGCCCTTACCAGCCCCTCTGCAGTCCCTATATCTCCAGCAATTCAGGCACCACATCCCTCCCAGACCATGGTGCCCCTTACCTTGGGGTGCTGCCCCACAGCAATGGCCCCACTCTCTGGGTCTTCCTTCCCATGGGAACCCCAACCCCCTATACCCACCTTGCCTTAGTGGCTACTGCCAGTCATCAGCTAGCCCCTTCTCTCAGGGGCAAACCGTAGTCTGAAACAGCCACTCAGCACTGGCAAGGGGGTTGAACCTGCTTCCTTTTCCTGCCCTAGCTGCCTCCCTGCAATCCTAGTACCTTCTCAGGCCTTTTCCACAAGGCTTCAGCCTAGGAGGTCACCAGGCCAGAGCCCCCCCAGCTCAGCCTGCCCTTTTCCAGTACTGCTCTGTCTAAGGTACTCCTGTCTCTACCAGGCAGCTGGAGCAAGACTGACGTCTTTCCCAAAGGAGCCCTTTTTATACTGGCCCAGCTGAACCACGATTGGCTGCCTCACGCCTGCTCGTGATTGGCTCCCCAGGGCAGCATTTTCCCAGGGCTGTTTTTAACCCCTTCCAAACCAGAGCAGGGTGACTGCTCTGCTACACCCTTGTCTGTCAGTTGGGTCATTTGTATTCTGGCAAACTACCACCTGGCAATTTCCTGGTCCCAACTCCTCTGTGATCACAGGCATTGGAACTGCATCTTGATTTAAAGAGACAAAGTTACTTTCCAAAAACTTATAAAAAATAGCACCCTGAAAAACTGCGACCTGGACTGAGGTACCCTCCGCTACCCCTTTCTCTGTCCCTGAGAAGTCAACTGTGTGACTACTCCCCTCCAGGAGGTCAGTTACACAGTTCCTTCTCAAAACCTGGGTCACAGGCTGAGTGCCTGGGTGCACAGATGCTGACCCAACTATCCTCCTAGGCTCCTGGGCATCCTGCCTCAAGTGACTAGAGAAGAGACATTCCCATACCCCCACTGTTCGTTCCCTAGTTTCATCCTCTGGGCCCCCTCCTAAAACATATTTCTCTGTGCTCCCTAGGAAGGATTCTGTCTCTTGTTCCTCAGCAAAACTCTGCCAGCTAACAACTGGGACAGTTTCCTTAATCACTGACAACACCTCTCCTGTCCCTGCGTCTGAGGGCATGTTGCCTTCTGCTGGAAAGAAGCTAGTCTCAGCCCCTCCCCCCATACTTGGAAGTACACTGCTTCTCTGTGTTAGGCCACGTCTACACTACAGCATAAAATCGAAATTATTAAAACCAGTTTTATAAAGCTGGTTTTATAAAATCGATTTTACGTGTCCACACTAGGGCACATTAATTCGGTGGTGTGCATCCATGGTCCTAGGCTACCACCGATTTCCGGAGCGGTGCACTCTGGGTAGCTCAGTAAAAGAATGAGACTAATAACTTCGATTTCCGTCCACACTAACCCTAAATCGATATAGTAGAGCCCTTAAAATCGATTTAAAGTGCCTTGCAGTGTGGAAGGGTACAGCGTTAAATCGATTTAACGCTGTTTAAATCAATTTAATGCTGTAGTGTGGACCAGGCCTTACAGAGTCACAGGAATCCTCACCCATATAAGTGGTTTCTGAGATCCCCTGCCCCTTCTCTGAGATCTCCTATAGGACACATTGCTTTATGCTCCCTACAGCCGGGTTTGTCTCTGGTTCAGCTGCCACCTGCTGGCAACTAACAACATGGACAGTTCTCTCCCTGGCAGGCATTACACCCCCATCCCTTCCTGATGTGGTGTTGCCTCCAGCTGCAGTGCAGGAGTTGGTCTCAACCACCCTCCCCCTTGGAAGCATGTGGCTTCTCCCTGCTGCAGAAGAATCAAGGAGACTCTCTCCCATTCTCTCAGCAGTTCCTGAGACCTTACCCTTTCCCTCCAGGGTCCCAGCATAAAACACCCTGCTGCAGGCAAATACTTTAACCCGAGCTACATAGAAAAAATCATTACCAAGAAGCAGGTTGATTAGGAGGTGTTCCATTACCCCCATAGTCAAAGCACTTTCCAAATCTTCCCAGACCACATGAATTTTAGCTAGTGGTACAAGGAATCTGCTTTTGCCCACCCTCACAATCTCTGCCATTTGGCTAGGTAACATTCTGGCCTTTGGGACCACACTCTGCTTAACTAGAGAAATCTAGGCCCCTGTATCCCTCTGCTCCAGGTACTCCCTGCCATAAATTTGGACAGCCTTAACATGCACCATATCTGGTTCTGCAGAGGCTAACCTCACAAAACCAATATGATAGGTGTCAGTTGCTTGGGGGGGGGGGAGGGGGGTTCTGTGTTGAGAACAGCAGAACTAACATGAGCTATTGGTTGCCTGCTTCCTCCTAGCACAGGGCATTTATTTCTCAGGTGATCACCTTATGGGCTCTTCTGCTTTTACAGGAGATTTGGGATACAGGTTAGAGGAATGTTTTTGGTTAAGAGAATGTTTAGGCCTTTCTGTGGCCTGCTCTCAATAGACACCTGATTTTGTTCAACGGCATCAGCTAGAAAAGCCATCTCATCCACAGACTTTACATCTTTTCCCCATAGACATTGCTTTATATCAGCCTTACATATGCTTAGGAAATGCTCTTGAGCAACAAGATCCAACATTCCCTCAAAACTTGCCACCTCTTTACCTCTCACCCATTTCCCCAACAATTCTTTCATTTTGTTTACATATTCCCCATTACTCATACCAATATCCCTCTTAAGATTCCTAAATTTACCTCAATATGTTTCAGGGCTAATCTGAAAACTTTGCAAAACGATATCTTTAAATTTACAATAGTCTAAAGCATCTTCAATAGGCATTCCATTGAATACATTTCGATCTTTACCAGTTAATTTTCAATCAGGGTAGGAACTCTCTTACCATCAGGGATTTGATATATTATACACAGCCTTTCAAAGGTAGTCAGATATTCAGCAACATCATCCTCTTCACTGTATGCAGGATATAAGTGTTCCCATTTGTGGATTTTTGGAGTGATGGGAGTTGTTGGGGTTGGGGCATTCTGGTTCTGCTTCTGTAGCAGGCTCAGTTGGTGTTTTCGCTCTCTCACTTTCTCCCCACTCTCTCTATCTCTCTCTTTCTTCCACGGCCCTTCTTTGTGTGTCCTCCTCCCTGGCTGCCTCTGCCTCCATAGCCCTTCTGTGTGCAGCCTCCTCTCTGGCTGCCTCCGCCTCCATAGTTTCCCAGGCCACAGCTGCTTCTTTGAGACTCATTTCTGCCTGCCACATTTGAAACGTACAGTCCTTTTCCTTCTCTGCAGCTTCCAGTCTGGCCAGCTCTAGTTTTGTAGCTGCCTCACTGGTAGTCATTTTCCTGCTTTCTTGTGTTTATTTCCCTCACTCGAAATAAACAAACAGAAAATAACAAAACTGTGACCTTCTCCTTACTGTTCTTAGTCAGTGCACATAAGATTCACTTAAAATCACAAATATCAGCACTTAAATTGTGAACTTCTCTTGGAGTAACAAGTTGCACATACACCCTGCTTGCTGCGCCACTGTGACATTCCCCTCTGGTGTTACTGGACCGGTGATCTACTAGGTCACCCAAATCCTTGACTCTAGGAGACAGCCTTACCCTTCTCTGCTGTGAGAACCCCCACTCCTGGGCTGTTCACACACAGCCTCTGGCATGGAAACTGCTCCCAGCTATTTGCAACCAAATGGTACAAACTATGGGCTGCCAGGGATGGGCAAACTATGGCCTGTGGGCCACATCCAGCCTGCAGAACCGTCCTGCCTGGTCCCTGAGCTCCTGGCCTGGCAGGCTCATCCCCTGACCCCTCGCCCGCTCTTCCCCCTCACCCGCAGCCTCAACTTGCTCACTCCGCTGCCAGCTGCAGTGCTTTGGGTGGCGGGGCGGGGAGCTCCTGGGGCAGCTCAGCTGCAGAGTCCTGCCTGACCCATGCTGTGTGCTGCGTAGTAGTGGAGGCAATGGTGGTGGCAGCATGGGCAGGCTTTAGACGGGCTGCGTGACTGTAGCACCGCCAGCCACCGGTGCTCCAGGCAGCGCAGTAAGGGGGCAGGGAGCAGAGGGGTGTTGATAGAGGGCAGGGGACTTCAGGGTGGTGGTCAGGGGGTGGAGGTGTGGATAGGGGTTGGGGGGAAACAGGGGGTTAAATGGGCGCAGGGGTCCTGGGGGGCAGTCAGGAAGGGAGGGGAGCGGTTGGATGGGGTGGCAGGAGACAGTCAGGGGCAGGAGCTCTGGGGGCAGTCAGGGGACAGGGAGAAGGGGTGGTTGGATGGGGCAGGGGTCCCGGGGGGGCTGTCAGGGAGCAGGGGGGGTTAGATGGGGCAGGAGTCCCGGGGGCGGGGCAGATAGAAGGTGGGGACTGGGCCACAATCCCCTCCCCTAACTGGTCCTCCATACAATTTACAAAACCCAATGAGGCCCTCAGGCCAAAAAGTTTTCCCGCCCCTGCACTAGTCAATATCTCCGGTCCCAGACATAACCCTAGGAACCTCCATCTTGCTGTGTCCAATTATGCCTGCTGGACACTGCAAACTTACGTGAGTTTGTCAATTTAACAAAGAAATTGATATGTACAAGGCTTGTTATCCCAAGAGGAGTCTCTGACATGCTTCAAACCAAACACATTGCTTCAGGTAGAATAAACAAACAAATTTATTAACTATGAAAGATAAATTTTAAGTGATTATAAATCAAAGCATAACAAGTCAGATTTGGACAAATGAAATAAAGGCAAAACACATTCTAAGCTGATCTTAACACTTTCAATACCCTTACAAATTTAGATGCTTCTTCTCACCATAGGCTGGCTGGTTGCCCTTTAGCCAGGCTCTTTCCTTTGATCAGTGCCTCAGTCGGTTGGTGGTGATCTCTGCAGATGGAGGTGGCAGAGAAAGAAAGAGCATAACAAACATCTCTCCCTTTTTTCATGTCTTTTCTTCCCTCTTGGCTTTGCCCTCCGCCCTTCAGAATCAGGTGAGCATTACGTCATCGCAGTCAAAAACTGACCAAAGGGCGGGGAGAGTGACTCACTTGAGAGGCCAACAGATCCTTTGTTATTGCATATGACAGTGTCCTTTGTTCCTGTGAGGCTGGGCTGGGTTTGTCCCATACATGCCCTGATGAGGTGTGAACTGCCCCTGTGATTCTGGAGAGTTTTTACCTGGGCTTGTTTTAAGCCATGAGGACACATTTTCAGCCTCATAACTATATAAATGAAATTACAACCTATAACCTTACTATAACAACTATTACCATGATATTACCATAACAACAATGCTCAGTACATCATGAGCCTTCCGAAGACACCTGACATGACAAACTTTGTAATAGATATTGTACAATCATATTATAAGGCTGAACATGGGGATGAAGGGTGTTTTCACGAGGTACAGAATGTCACAGTATGCTTTTTTCCAGTGTGTATATCTTCATGCAGCTCACCAAATATCTGATCAGCATGTATCCCTAATGTAAGTGAACTATACCACCTGGGGAAAATCAGAAAATATCAACTCAGAAAAGATCAATAAAAAGAAAGGCATGATATATTCCAGGGTGAAAAACAGATTCCAAGTTATTAAAATGACAGAACCTGAATGCAAGATAGAGTATGGCAACGTGATGGACTCCAGAGACCACATGAACTGTTAAGGAAAGGTGAGATCTGTAAAGTAAGAAAAGTGTTGGAATACAGGTATCTAAAAGGGTGTCATCAGGAGGAGGGAGAAAACTTGTTCACCTTAGCCTCCAATGATAGAACAAGAAACAATGGGCTTAAACTGCAGCAAGGGAGATTTAGGTTGGACATTAGGAAAAAAGTTCCTAATTGTCAGGGTAGTTAAACACTGGAATAGATTGCCTAGGGAAGTTGTGGAATCTCCATCTCTGGAGATATTTAAGAGTACGTTAGATAAATGTCTCTCTGGGATGGTCTAGACAGTATTTGGTCCTGCCATGAGGGCAGGGGACTGGACTTGATGACCTCTCGAGGTCCCTTCCAGTCCTAGAGTCTATGAGTCTATAAGTCATCAAAGACTGCAATGTGAGAGGAGTTAATATAAAATGACCTATAAAAGCCATATATAAATGTATGAAAAACAAATGGTGTATCATCAACAGAATCAAAGATCCCTGTATTCTGGATTTATAATTATGAAAGGAATAATCAGAATTTTGAAAAAGTTTACAGTACGTTGAGCATTTGAGGTACTTCATACAATTTCCAAAATATTCAGGACATTAAAGGATATAGCTTTCCCTACAACTAAACCAATTTTCAGAGGGAAGCAAGAATACTTGTATATAAGATTTATACGATGAAAAATTGTACAATTACATAAAGAAGCAGATACACTACTGATAGCAGTGGAGCAAGCTGAAAGCCAGGAAAACAGGGTTCATTAGATTTCCATCTACAGTATATAGAATTTTTGCACAATATGTAAAAGCAATAGGTCAGATTTTAAACATTCCCTACTGTGAGTTAAACATTTTCAGTTGATTGTTTTATAGTTTGTAATGAGATTCTGTAATTTCCATATTTTGGCAAGCTCTGGAATTGTTTAATTGGTGATTTTGCACAACTGAAAGACCAGTGTCTTACTGTAAAATAGATTTTCAAATTCACAACTGTGAAATATGAACTATGAATTATAGTTAAAGGGACTTCATCTGGAATTTCAGCTTTGGGCCTATGTGATTGGATTACACTTTGTGAACATTATCATCTGACCGACTGAAGTTCAATATGCATGGATAAAAGGGTAATGCTTTTGGCAGGGTGAGGCTGTGGAGAAGGTAGCTGTGCTAGTATTTTTCATCCAAGCTACTAAATTTTGTGTTTGGGGAGGTAGCTGACCATTTTCTAGGCCCAGCCTAGACATTTTGGAGCTGCCTGGTGGCCCACATTCCTTGTTAGGACATGATGGGTTGGGAAGGAGGACTGTTTGGGTTGGTGCTGCTTTACCTCCTGAGCCAGCCATTCCCCCGGTTCATGCCAAAGACAGGCTGTGAACACAGAAGCAGCAGAGTGATAAGTCAGAGGCCAGGTCCACACTACAGCATTAAATTGATTTAAACAGCGTTAAATCGATTTAACGCTGTACCCGTCCACACTACAAGGCACTTAAAATCGATTTTAAGGGGTCTTAAAATCGATTTCTGTACTCCAGCTAAACGAAAGGAGTAACCCTAAAATCGATATTACTAAATCGATTTAGGGTTAGTGTGGACGGAAATCGAAGTTATTGGTCCCATTCTTTTACTGAGCTACCCAGAGTGCACCGCTCCGGAAATCGATGGTAGCCTGGGACCATGGATGCACACCACCGAAGTAATGTGCCCTAGTGTGTAAAAATGTGCCCTAGTGTGTAAAATCGATTTTATAAAATCTGTTTTATAAAATCGATTTTATTAATTTCGATTTTACTCTGTAGTGTGGACGTGGCCAGGCAGGAGTCAAGCCTACAATCTTCTCATCCACAGTCAGGCACTTAATCTATTGCCCATGTTTGGAAAGTGCTGCAATTTGCATTATATGTTGACCTTCCTTTAACTCTTTTTTGGTTTATTTCTATGGATTAAAAATGCAGACTTGCCATTGAGAAGCAGTAAAAGCCAGGGGAAGGGTAGGCAAGACAAGCAGTAGCCTGTTTCTAAGTCCCAATGCTTCCCACTGCTAAAGAGGGGGGGAAGCAGATGCAATTAGATATCATGGTGAGGAAGAAACCACACCACCTGGCAGAACTTGTACAAACAAGTCTGGGGCCCTCTGCAAAGCCATTTGATTGGGACCCTTAGGTACAAAACCAGAGATTCCATTTTTGATCTTCTCCACAACACTTTCCCCAGCCTCCCAAAACATGCAAAATGGTGAAGGGAGGCAAAGAGTGGGTTAGGGGAAAGAAAGTTCAATCCTGTGGCAAGAAATAGATCTTGTGTCCAGAATGTGTGTATTTGTGGAGGGAATTAGAGGAACAATGGATAGAAGCTTCTAATTAAACAAGAGAAGAGGGAAACCTGTGATGTCCTTCAGGGATGCATACTAATGGATAAGACACTCTTTCCGCTGGCATAGTTCAAGTTATTATTGCAACAGAGCTCTACCTGTCTGAAGGAGCTCATATACCACATGGACCTGGAACATGAACAGTAAGCATCCATTAGCATTTCAAGCCATCTCTGGTGGGGTGAGTACCCCAATGATCAGGATGAGGTGGGCCTGCAATTACCAGTCTTGCAGCATTGTTGGATTGGGCACTGTCTCTCATTTTGGCACCCAGATGTCACATGGAACATCTGTGCAGCTTTGGCTATGTCTTTTCCTTTTTTCCTTATATGTAACTCAGACCTAAACTCAAATGTAGTTTGGAGGTGATTGTTGATGTAGGATAGCACTGGGTAGGGACATTGGAGCAGCAGCCAGAGGGACAGCAGAAGGGACTTGGAATTCATCAAAACAACCAACCAAAAGGGTGGAGTGGGGGAAGAGAAGTTAAAATAGTAGATCTAAGAAAATATGAAAACTATAGCAGCTTAATCACTTTCTTGCCCAGTATTTTTCACCTCCTGACCAATCTGTTGTCTATATTTTATCTATTCAGTTTGCTTGCTATAGAGGCTATGGCCTCGTCTTGATATCTAACACACCAAGCATACATTAGGCACTATATCAATGATAATAATGAAATTAAGAAGTGTATATGCTGATAAAACTAGATTCTCTGTATAACAGACATGCTGCAGGAGCAATGTAATGATGACAGATCTCCATAGCACTGGTATCCTATGACCACATCTTAAGATTTGCTTTAATATAGCCTCAGAATCATGAAATACAGTTTAAGGAACTGACATTTCTGCTATATCCTGCTTTAAGGTTGATCAAGCAGATCCTTTAGAAAGATCAATAAAACAAAATTGTTTCATTTCTCTAAAACAGCCCAAAATGTTCTAGAGATTGCCTTTCAGTTTGTTATGTTGCATTAGTGCAGATATAGGACAAAATGGGCAGGGTGGTGATGGAAGGGAGGCAAGACGATGCAGCATGGTTTTGACCTCTTTTCTGCAAAAGAAACAGCACATGCAAGCCTTCATTCACAAGAGGACTCCCATTGAAACCAATGGAACTCAGTGCAAGTAAGGATTGTGATCATATGCTGCTTTGCAGAATTGGGGCCTGATCTGGCGTTCAGTTCCTACAGTGATGATTACCTTAAACACAGAGAGGAGGTAAATTGGGGTAAATTGTTATAGCTATATTGACTTTAATGGAGCTACAACAACATACACCACTTCAGAATCTGACCCTAGAGTCTTCAGCAACCTTTATAGAATAATCAGTCATTATCTTCTATTCAAGATGTCTATTAATTCACTGACTGTCTCATAACAAAACTCCTTTTTACTATATACTATACATTAAAAACATACTATATACATGAAGAATTAACTTACTAGGAACGTATCTTTTGTTTCAACCACTATTATTTGTTTTGGAGTTCACCAAACCAAAGTTCTTACTGGTTAAGTACAAGATTGTGGATTGCCCCGTGTGTCTGCATAAGACTAATAGGAGTTTGTGAAATGCAACTCTACATTCCTCCATTGCCTATTCTTCGTGGGGCTGCCACTCTCCTACTCACACAAATGCAAAGAGGCAAGGCAAGGTGTGACTGAAACCTTAACTCCACTCTCCCCACTGTGCCAGCCAATGCATCTGAGTTGATACTGAGGGGGCATAATTTACTACTGATCTAAATCAGTAATGAATTACTTTCCTTCCTGGAGCAATGAATGAGCCTGCAAGTGAACTGTGCTTCTCAGAATCGCTATTCCCTCTTTCCTATACTCGCAGTGGATTGTAAACTGACAGTCTAGTTCCAAAGGTTTTGGGTTAATAGATAACTGTGGAATGGTGATGTGTACAGGGACCTATGTTGATACGGAAAGAGGAGTGAATTATCACTTCTGTATGAGGACATTTTTATGGCTTAGTCTGATATTTCACATCTTGAGATGCTATGTTCTGACTGTATCATTTTCTCTCTCTAATTGTTTGTCTCACTTTGTTTTGGGCCCTTTTCTTACAACATAGACCATTAAATAAATATTGTGTGATGATTGTGATGCTCCCCAGGGATAACCAGCGTGAGGGAGTCTTTTCTAGGCCTGCTGCAGATCAGCTCCCTGAAAGCACCAGCCTCTGGCAGCACAAGCAGGACCTTCCAGGTCTCCACAGGCCTTGCTCTCTCTGTGCATGTAAGTGATAGACACACACCAACCCTTGAGTCCCCAGAGCATTCCCTACAACGTTCATCCCCTTATCCACTGAACACTCACAGAATTACCAGACCCACTGTCCCCAAAATAACAGTACACACCAGCTCATAAAATTCAACCCAGGGTCAGAACTTTGCTTAACACCACAGCACTTACACATATTTATAGTGAAAGCAAGAATAATTTTATCATCAAACATTAGCGACTCAAGCAATAATGAGTGATAGTGAGTAAGAATATTGGAAACAAATGGCTACATATAAGATCATAACAAACTTTCTAGAAACTAAACTTAACTAACAGGTTCACCTCCCATCTAAAGCAGCTTTTCTCACCCAAAATTCTCTCCAGAGTTTTCAGCCAAGCCTGGTTGTGACCCTTTTCTCATGAAGTAAATGTGCTGTTCATTCACTTCCTCGGTGAGGGATGCCAGGGTGTCTCCATTGTTCGCCAATACTCAAGAAACCTTTGATGAGTACTTCAAGATTGGGTCTCATCCACCCTGATCCCCGTGTTTGCTTCTTCCTGTTATTTTTCTACCTTTGAAGTTTTTATAATCCTTCATTAACTCATAGACTCATAGACTCATAGGTCAGAAGGGACCAATCTGATCATCTAGTCTGACCTCCTGCACAAGGCAGGCCACAGAACCCCACCCATCCAATTTTATAACAACCCCTATCCCAGGACCGAGTTATTGAAATCCTCAAAAATGGTTTGAAGACCTCAAGCTGTAGAGACACCACCAGCAAGCGACCCGTGCCCCACGCTGCAGGGGAAGGCGAAAAACCTCCAGGGCACCTGCCAATCCGCCCTGGAGGAAAATTCCTTCCCGACCCCAAATATGGCGATCAGCTAAACCCTGAGCATGTGGGCAAGAGTCACCAGCTAGCACCCAAGAAGGAATTCTCCGCAGCAACTCAGTACCCATCGCATGCAACATCTCCCCGCAGACCATTGAGCAGACCTGTCTGGTGGTAATTCAAGATCAATTGCCCAAATTAACGATCCTATCATAACATCCCCTCCATATACTTATCAAGCTTTGTCTTAAAGCCAGGAAAGTCTTTTGCCCCTACTACTTCCCTCGGAAGGCTATTCCAGAACTTCACTCCCCTAATGGTCAGAAACCTTCGTCTAATTTCAAGTCTAAACTTCCTAATATCCAGTTTATACCCATTCGTCCTCGTGGCTACATTAGTACTAAACTTAAATAATTCCTCTCCCTCCCTAACGTTAACCCCCTTGATATATTTATATAGGGCGAGCATATCCCCCTCAGCCTTCTTTTGGCCAGGCTAAACAAGCCAAGCTCTTTGAGTCTCCCTTCATAAGGCAGTTTTTCCATTCCTCGGATCATCCTGGTAGCCCGTCTCTGAACCTGTTCCAGTTTGAATTCATCCTTCTTGAACATGGGACACCAGAACTGCACACAGTATTCCAGATGGGGTCTCACCAACGCCGTATACAACGGTACTAACACATCCTTATCCTTGCAGGAAATACCCCGCCTGATGCATCCCAAAATCGCATTTGCTTTTTTAACAGCCGTATCACATTGGCGACTCATAGTCATCCTGCTATCAACCAGTACCCCAAGGTCCTTCTCCTCCTCCGTCGCTTCCAACTGATGCGCCCCCAACGTATATCCAAAATTCTTATTATTAATTCCTAAATGCATGACCTTGCACTTTTCACTATTGTATTTCATCCTATTTCTATTACTCCAGTTTACAAGGTGGTTCAGATCTTCCTGAATAGTATCCCTGTCCTTCTCCGTGTTAGCAATACCCCCCAGCTTCGTGTCATCCGCAAACTTTATTAGCACATTCCCGCTCTTTGTGCCAAGGTCAGTAATAAAAAGGTTAAATAAGATCGGTCCCAAAACCGATCCTTGAGGGACTCCACTGGTGACCTCCTTCCAGTCCGACAGTTCACCTTTCAATACGACCCTCTGGAGTCTCCCCTTTAACCAGTTCCTTATCCACCTTACAACTTTCATATTCACTCCCAGCTTTTCCAATTTAACTAACAGCTCCGTGTGCGGAACCGTGTCGAACGCCTTACTGAAATCTAGGTAAATTATATCTATCGCATTTCCTTTATCTAAGTAATCCGTCACCTTCTCAAAGAAGGAGATCAGATTGGTTTGGCACGATCTACCTTTAGTAAATCCGTGTTGCAATTCGTCACAATTCCCATTGACCTCTATGTCCTTAACTACTTTCTCCCTTAAAATTTTTTCGAAGACCTTACATACTACAGATGTCAAGCTAACAGGCCTATAATTACCCGGATCACTCTTATTCCCTTTCTTAAAAATAGGAACTACATTAGCAATCCTCCAGTCATACGGCACAACCCCCGAGTTTATCAATTGCTTAAAAATTCTCGCTAACGGGCTCGCAATTTCACGCGCCAGTTCCTTTAATATCCTCGGGTGGAGATTATCCGGGCCCTCCGACTTCGTCCCATCGAGCTGTTCAAGTACGGCCTCTACCTCAGTTGCGGTAATATCCACTTCCATATCCACATTCCCGTTTATCATCCCTCCATCATCGCTAGATTCCTCACTAGTCTTATTAAAAACCGAGGCAAAGTACTTGTTTAGATGTTGGGCCATGCCTAGGTTATCCTTAACCTCCATTCCATCCTCAGTGTATAGCGGCCCCACTTCTTCTTTCTTTGTTTTCTTCTTATTTATGTGGCTGTAGAACCTTTTACTATTGGTTTTGATTCCCTTTGCAAGTTCCAGTTCAATGCGGCTTTTAGCCTTCCTCACTTTATCCCTACATGTTCTGACCTCAGCAAGGTAGCTTTCTTTACTGATCCTGCCTTCCTTCCACTCCCTGTAAGCTTTCTGCTTTTGTCTAATCCCCTCTCTGAGTTGCTTGCTCATCCAGTTTGGCCTACAACTCCTGCCCATGGTTCTTTTCCCCTTTCTCGGGATGCAGGCTTCCGACAGTCTCCGCAGCTGTGACTTAAAGAAATATTCTGTTCAGTCTGGTGAAAGGAGATCCATTGTGAACTATAGAATATTTTATTTACTTGTAAACAGCCAGCTAAATAAGCATTTCTTGTCTGACAGCAAACTTATTTTCCACCTTTGCTGGTGACCAGTCCCTAGACACAGATTTTAAGAACAGAATTTTCAGTGTGTAACTCCTTACATAATATCTGTACATGCACTTCGCAATGACATTGTTGACTAGTGTGACTCCAAATCTTATTTGATACCTCACATGAAATTCTTTGCTGAACTAGAATGTACATGCCAGACCCAAGAGTCCCTATAACCCTTCTGCCGCCTTGCAAGTTAGCATTAACAGGTTCATGGGTCGTAGTGATATGATTCATATGGCTTTTTACTTTTGCTCTTTTTTTCTTATCTCACTTGAGTTGTGAATTAGTTCCTCTTGTTTTCCTTAATACAATAAATGTTTGTAATAAATACAACAATCCACCCTTTTGGCATAACAAAGACAACATTTGCTAGGCCAAATTAAGAGCAACCAAAATAATTAAAGGTCTAGAAAACATGACCTATGAGGGAAGATTGAAAACACTGAGTTTGTTTAGTCTGGAGAAGAGAAGATATAACAGTTTTCAAGTACATAAAAGCTTGTTACAAGGAGGAGGTAGAAAAATTGTTCTTGTTAACTTCTGACGATAAGACAAAAAGCAATGGGCTTAAATTGTAGCAAGGGCAGCTTAGATTGGACATTAGGAAAAACTTCCTAACTGTTTGGGTAGTTAAGCAGCGGAATAAATTGCCTAGGGAGGTTGTGGAATCTCCATCACTGGAGATTTCTAAGAGTAGATTAGACAAACACCTGTCAGGGATGGTCTAGATAATACTTAGTCCTGCCTTGAGTTCAGAGGACTGAAGTAGAAGATCTCTCAAGGTCCCTTCCAGTCCTCTGATTCTATGTTTAACTAACATTAATCTAAATTAGGAGTAACTCCTCAAAAATCAATGAAGTTACACTTCATCTCCTCTTGACAGATGAAGTTTCTGCTCTTGCTGTTGCTAGCCTCTCATTTTAACTGGTTGAAATTAGCGAAGCCCTAGATCAGCACATAGTGATGAAAATTCACATTTATAATTTATCCATCCAGGAATAATATCCATGTTTTAATCTAATAGAATATTCCACTCTTAAATCTTCAATGGAATGTTATGCTGAGCAGAAAAAAAAAATGTTGCTTTCATCTCTAGGGAGCAAAAATCTATATTGAATATGGTGAAATGAAACATCTAATTGATTATTCATAGGTTCAGGAATAACCAGCTACATGCAAGAGAACATTTAATGATTCTCTTTTACATAAAGATTATGTTCAAAAAGTTATAGCCCTGACCCCTCATGCAGAAACTTTTTGAAATTGAAACAAATTAATATTTGTTCATCAGACTGCTATGCATTTTTATATCAAAACTATAAAGACCAATCATAGCTTTGGCTTATCTTTCTATAGATAGATCTGTATAAATGAAAATGTTAACAAGTGAAAGGCAGAATGATCTAACTTGTTTGGGGGAGGGGGCCTTATACACCTTTTAGTGTCATGAATTTGGGATGATTGCTTGTAATAGGACTGGACTCATCAATGGTACTGCCTAGTGGTTGGATCCCTGAGTCACAACTCTCCCCTATCTCTAGCATTCCCTGCCTGTGGTCGCTCCAGCATGGCGATGGTCTCTCCTCCAGTAGACAGTAACTCGGCCCTTCAGCCAGGTCATCACTGAAGTCTACCCCTTTCTGAGTCCAAAAAAGTATAGAAGTCCAACATCCCCCACAAAGGCGTTTCCATCCCAAGTCCAGGCTCCCACAGGCCTTATACCCTTACTTCAGGGCTTACAATGTCTTTACCTTCCTTATCTCAAGGTGGGATTGTTTATGGCCTCATTGGTGGATAGAAGAGCCTGGGCCCTCCCTCTCTACCAGGCTCTGACCCAGGGCCCTACAAGTGGCAGCAATATCAAACACTAAAAAAGTGCTGCAAGGTTGCCTCCCTGGGTCACTTCCTACCACTTACTTTCCCAGTCCAGGACATGGTCACTGTCTCACAAACAATCCAAGAAAGGATAGAGGAAAAGGTTCTTTAATGCTTAAGGACAAGCTAGTCTCTCCTCCTGGGCCTGGGGTAGCAGATGCTAGTGGACTCCCCTTCCCTGCAGCAAGGTCTCCTACTATGCCTGTGCTCAGAGGTGTCAGGATTGGTCCCTACCCATCCCTATATTCTCTTTGTTCCTATTCTTACTCCACTTTTGCTTTCTGGGCTGCATGGCTCTTTTAAACTCCTCCTCTAGCTGGAGCAGTCTCTGCAGATGTGGTGGAGTGAGGCCCATTTAGTCCCAAAGCTGCTTTTTAGCCCCTTCAGTACACAGCACGTGGTTTATGTACCCCATCACACTGCTTTATTCACAATCATTTGCACTTGTGACTAGTCCCATGCAGGCGGGGACCTTAAAGCTATGCAGAACCTGGCATTTACATTGGAAGGATTTTTTCAGCTTCACCTTATCTCAGATTCTACTAGTTAAGGTTTATTTTGAGTTTTCGGATTTGAATCCAAAACAAAAGTCAAACTCAGGCCTAACCATAAATGTTTACCCAGGCTGTGGTTAAAACCATGGGAATCTCCTGAGTTTTACATAGGATCTCCATTAAACACTATATTTTCCTGTGACCCAAAGAGCATGCCACCACCAGAAGGCAAGAGGCTCCCTGGTATCTAGACATGAGTTTCAGCTGGTTTGACCACTGTACCCAAATTTATTGATGTCATGTTCTTTATTTAAAAGGGTCATGTAATATATCATAGGAAAACTAATGACACACTGATGAAATGTTTGTATCTAATACTATGTGTGGAGTTATGGATAATCTCTGATATTATGTTTTAAATTCTGTATTTAATGAAGTAAAAAACTGGTTTGCCAAGGTCTTGCATACAAAGGAAGCTGGATTGACCAATGACAAGGGGATTGCAATTTACATGTGCGATGAACAGAAAGTTCACAAGATAGTTGGGCAGTCAGCATGTCCAGATCCCAAAGGGCTGTGTATTTGCTTGTGTGACCAGCCTGGTCATCAGGCAGACACAATGAAGGAATATTTACATGCAAGATAAACAAATCCATCAGGACAGCAGCTGGGGAAAGATTAACAACAGAGGATGGAGATGGCACCCCAGGAAGTCTTCCTGCCTCTTAAAATAAAGGGTCAATGAACTTTGAGAGAGATGCTTTTCAAAGGTTTACTGGATTTAAAGGGAGGGGCAGAGAACCCCCAAGTTAATCAGCATGTGAGGGACTAAAGAGGCCAGAGCCACTGAGATGACAGAAAGACGGGTCCTTCAGCCAAGGGGATTGAAGTCTCTGGAAACTGATTATAAGTGAGAAACTTGCTTAGGTAAAGACTGTAACTCTTTAAATTTATGTTTTAGTCTTACAAGTGTATTTCTACTTTCGTTTGTTTTTAACTCTTTCTAACCTTTATTCCTTCTTCTTTGTATCATGACCTATGACTTTTGATTAATACACTATTTTACTTTTTACTATAAACCAGTCAGTGCTTTGATTAAAATAGTTTTTGTTAACACCAGGAAGGTGGTAAGCTGCTGATATACTGTTTCTTTAAAAGGGAACAGCGAAATTAATAACTTATCTAAGTGTACCAGGAGAGGGTAGACACATTTGGGGAAATTTGGGAGCGGGAGTGGTGATCTCATTCATCAAGTTTAAAGTTGGACAGTCCTAGTTTTGTGGAGCACTGTCTCTGTTCTCCAGGGACTTAGCATTAGACATGGGTTTGTGTGATGAAAAGGAGAGGAGAGGGGAGGAGACCACGGATGCAGGGAGATGCGGAGGAGAGGGGATGCCGGCAGTGGCAGGCCCACACAGCGGGTGGGTAGGCCCATGCTCCATGCCTTTCTGGCCATTCAGCATGCACGATTGGGCCAGCTGCAGCATCTACCCTTCCCTGTGATTTTCTGTTTGAGGCTGCAAACCAGGCAGCCAGCCAATACTTTGACAGGACTAACAGCTGGTTAGTCTCTGATATAGAGGGCTAAAATGGCTTATGCTGCAGTCTGTCATGGATTGAGAAGCCAGCGAAAAGGAGGTTACAGTAATCAAAAGATGAGATTATGATGAGGGACTGGAGTTTTTCTGGGAGCACAGAATGAAAAAGGTCAGATTTTAGAAACTCTAGAGAGCAAATCACAGACTGATGTGAGGGCAGAGGAGAGGGAAGAATCAAAGACTACTCACAAGTTAATGGTCTGAGTGACTGACAGGAAAGATTATGATGATTCATCAGTAAAGGAAAATGCAGGAAGGGCTTGAGAGGACAACAGTTCCATTTTTTTCATGTTAAGTTTAAAATTCAGGGAAGATAGAGAGAGAGAGAGCAAGCAAGCAAGGCTAAAATACAGGATTGAAATTGAATGGATGGAGACAAATCTGAATTGTTAAGGTAGTTTTGTGGATCCAGGCCAAGGACTGCATCCTGGTGGCTGAAGGAGAGGCTGAGAGGCTGTTAGAACAGAAGATCTCCTAAATTAAGTTCCTAATATTAAAAAGTAATACCAGGCTCTAGCAGAAATCCATGTCCGTTTGTCATAAATTTTGTGAACAAAACAGTAACAGACAGGGCCGGCTCCAGTTTTTTTGCTGCCCCAAGCAGCGAAGTGGGAAAAAAAAAAAAGGATAAAGCTGATTGGCGGCACTTTGGCAGCAACTCAATCATGCCACTTCATTTTTGGGCGGAAATTCAGCGATGGGTCCTTCACTTACTCTCTTCGTCTTTGGCGGCACTTTGGTGGCAGCTCAAAGAGGAAGAGGGACTGAGGGACCCGCCACTGAATTACCACCAGAGACCACCCCTTTCCATTGGCCGCCCCAAGCACCTGCTTGCTTCACTGGTGCCTGGAGCTGGCCCTGGTAACAGACAATATGCTTAAAAATTCTTAAACCCAGACTCCAGATCCTGTCACGCTTGATTCTCCCAAGTAAAACATGTGGCTCTATCAGATGCATCAATGCATTGTGTTTGTCAAAGTCATGAGTGATGCTCATGCTCTAAAAAAATGTAGAGGAGAAAGGTATAAGGCTTATAGTTCACTGCTGGTCTGGTTAAGCTGCCAACAATGAAACTGTCTCTAATAGTGCATGATGGGAGAAATCCCTTTCCAGCAGAACTTCTGCATCTGGTATCAGCACTTGTGTGGCACCATTGCCTCCACAACTAGGCAGGGCTCTGGTGGAAACAGCAGATTATAAAACATGGCTGTATTTCAGAATAACCCATTTACCTTAAATGCACATTACTGAGACCACTCAAAGCACCTGGAAGGTCTGGCACATGTTATGATCACTTCAATGGGTCCCACATGTAGTGTCTCCATTGCAGAAAAGAGTAGCAAGTAGCAACATAACCAAAGGACTAGGGGATTTTAGGTTTCATTCAGAGCAGAGGTCCAGATTCAGATCTAGTATAACCAGGTGTGAATTTCACTGAAGACAATATTTTCCATACAAGAGTCAAAAAGAAGCCGCTTCTTCAGGCCTGACTAGGGCTCTTGGTATTGCTTTCTTTAGGTTCTCATACAGTGCCTGCCCCATAGTATGAGAACACCTGCCTGTTTATCTGAATCATAGAAAATCTCTGATTCTTTATGAAATCTTGGTACCTGGTGGAAAATTAATAATCTCTGAAATCAGGATCACTACAATGCCTATGCAGATAGATTGTGAATCAGGAAACAATCAGTTTTCCACTGTGGTTGATAAAGGCAACATCATCTCACAGGCTTTTTGTTTTTTACAGTCATCATGCCGAAAACTATTTGCCAGGACTTGTCTGTGGCTAAAGACTTGAATTGCAGAAAAACCCAAACAAAAGCATTGAGGAAAAATGTTTAGACCCATATTCAGTATGGGAGCATTTAGAATATATTAAATCTAATGAGCTATATTTTTCTCTGGCCACTGATGTTTCAAATAAGGGAGAAACAATGTGTTTTCCATTAGTCTTAAGGTATTTCAGTTTTGAAAAAGGGATACAACACTTTTTCCTGGATTTTTATAGTAATCATCAGGACACTGTGCAAGCCAGTGCCAGAGAAATATTTGCAAAACTCTAGGCTTTTGACTTCACTCTGGAGAACCTGTCAGCAACTAATAATACCAACATAAATTAGGGGATGCATAACGGTGTTTACCAGAAATTGAAAAATGCCAAAGAGGACAATACAGCAGCCAACTGCTTAGCATACATTCTTCATAATGCAGTGGAGCATGCTGCAGGAAAACTTGATGTTGATGTAGAACATTTAATTTGAAAGGTTTATTCCCACGTTCTGCTACCATAACATAGCATTTTAAAGAGATTTGTGACTTTGTTGAGATGGAAGAATGCAATCTATTGAGACAGATTAACAGGTGATTGTTTCTTTTGCCAGAAACTGACAGATTACTGAACTGCTGGAAACCACTAACTAGCTATTTCCAGAGTTTAGGAGAGGAAGAATGTCCCAAACTAATTTGGAAGTTCTTTGGAAATGAGGGGATTGCAAATGAGGTGAACTATATTTTCTCTTTCTGAGCCATGCTCTGAAGCTATTCATGGACTGTACTGAGGCTGTAGAAGCCAAGTGTTCTAGTGTTCTCTCATGATATGAGCTCATAAATGCAATAAATAAGAAACTGGAGAGAAGGATTAGAGACAAGTTCTTTGGATACACATTGAATTCTAAGATCAAGGAACTTACTCAAGATATTACTGAAAGGTATTAAAAGGACTTTATGATCTTTTATGAAAGAGTAAAGAGGTATCTCCATAACAGGTATGACTTCTCTGAAGACAGCCAACAATGCAATGTACAAGTAAGCCCTTGAAAATCCCATCATCTTTGAAGAATTTTCTGAAGCTGTTCATGCTTGCAGCATGGAGGAAGTGGAGATGGATGAGCTCTATGAAGAATATGGCACTGTAGAAAGTCAAATCTCTTCTCCTGAGTTAAAGGGTTGCCCCATTAGTGAGGAGCAGTACCTACAAACTTTCACCAAAGCATAGGGAAACTTCAAAAACTTGAAGAAAATCAGTTCTTACATCGTTTCAATACCATGAAGCAATGCTAACACAGAGAGGGTTTCTCTCTGATGACTACCATTTGGAGAAATGAAAGGAATGGACTGGATATAGCCAGCATGAAAGCAGCATTCCAGATGTGTCAATTTAACAAGGGAATGAAAGGATATGTACTCTGAGTTTCTCAAGAATAAAAAGCTTCTGAAAGAGGCCCAGGATGGTTAAAAATACAGACACAGGTAAAGGGTTATGGTACTCTGTGAATTAGGCACCCCACACACAATCTGCTTCTTGCTAGCAAGTCTAATTGTATTTACATTTCGCATCGTTCCCTAAACACAAGTGCCTGGTATTTCCCCACCATGCCAGTGCTGGCTTTTTTTCTTTCATTACTGGCTTCTGTGCTTAGCTTGTCCTGATGGAGCTGTGTTGGTCAGCTCACAGGAGTGTCTGGACATCAGACATCAATGATCTGTTATATGCTTTTGCCCTCAGTGGGTCAGCTTGTTCCTGGCTCTTATATTTAACACCATTATAAATGCTGGAGGCAAAGTGGGGTTTGGGATGGAGGCTGACAGCTCATGACCCCCCATGTAATAACTTCACAACACCCTGAGGGGTCCTGACCACCAGTTTGAGAACCCCTGCATTAGGGATTTAGCAGCGATGCAAAGCACACCCTGAGCTGCTATGAACAGAGAGAGAGAGAGAGAGAGAGAGAGTATCAGAGATACTCCTCATTCTTTTTGCTGATACAGACTAACACGGCTACCATTCTGAAACCTATCAAAGTATGACTGAACTATTTCTTCGTAAAAACAATTTGGAGTCTTCATGGACTGTATAAGCAGCTACAGAGGGGTTATTTTCATTGGTCTCACATCTCCTGAGAAGGCCTGCTCAGAAGTCAAGGATTTTGTGTGACATTTTGATGCCCTTCTTACCCAATGTGAAAGCACAGAATATCCTTATAGTGTTCCAATATGACACATAGAAAATAAGCTGCTGTAGGATTGCTTGACGGAGAGTTGGTTCATGAACAGTTTCACTTAGGGAAAGTTATTTGAATAAAAAATGAGGGGATAGATATCTACCAGGAAATATTATTATTAGGGAGTATGCATTGTCCAGATTGAACCACCATGCCTGTGTTACACCTACATTCAGTGGCTGCTCTCTCTTTATGTACCAGTGAGAAGCAGAAAGGAGTGTGCACATGGACCTGTCCACGCTCGGTCAGAGATGCTATAGTTCACACACTCCTTTGGACACCGGGGAGCTCTACCGAGCATGACTCTACACCAATTCCTACTCAAAGCAATGTCTAATGACACACACTAGACTTAGTTGTTCTGGACCCCTTTGTTTGAAGGGAATGATGCAAATCTAAAATGTGTTCATGTGACCAATATTAATCTGTTGCTTTCAAAATAAAAATAAGTGTTTATATTCACATACAAAGAGTGTGCCTGTGTGCGCATGTGCACGTATTCTGCCCCAGCAACCCTGAATGCTGCAGGCAGAAATTCAACATTGCTGAATCAGAAGAGTATCTGGTTCCCAACAGATATCAATCAACTGCTGAAAAGGCAAATTGTTAGAGGGAAAAAAACCAATAATCAGAAAATCTATTATGAAATTATAATTCTACAACATTTTGACTTATGCCTTTCTCAGAATGTCATCGTGCTGTGGGTATATAATGATTTTAAAAAATGAGTTTTTCTTGCTTACAACAGACATTTCAAAGAAGCACAGTATGAGCTCAAAAGTATGTTCCATGGAATGCTGTGCTAGAAAGGTTTAAGGAAGTTCAAATATGTTAAATCAAGGCTAATTGATAGTCTTAAAGGCATTTTCCAAGTGAAATTCATTCTGAAGTCTTCTTTTGTATTGAGGTATTTGGTTTGTTATACTTAATTTACTGGGAATATTTTGAGGCAAAGAGATTACTAAGAAGGGAGAAAATATCATGCAACTCCATTATTTTTATGCATTAACAGACTAACCACAAGACTCTATAGACCTGTAAGTTTTGTATCATCTCTAGTGAGAATCTTGGAAACTATGCCAAGAGGTGCGGTGTGGGGAAAAGAGGGAGGCAACTGAAAAAGCACAATTTGATTAAGGATAGTCAGCACGGATTGAGGCCGAGGAGGTCATGCATAAGTAACCAGTGGGAGTTCTTTGAAGATATAATGGCTATGACAGATAAGGAAAATTCAGGAAAACTAGTTTACTCACATTTTCAAAAGACATTTGACAAACTTCAACATCAAAGGAAAAGTGACTAAGGTAAAGAATCAAATGGAATAGTAGGCAATAGTGCTGGAAAGAAAACTGGCTTCAAAGTAGTTATATGTGAATCTCCCAAGGTTCAGAAGTTTTGGTTAAACCTTGAATATTGAACTACTTAGCTGATGATTATCCAAACGTTTGGTATTAAATACATTTTGGAGGGAAAACACACTTTGAAGGTATAAGTCACTCACTTCCTTGAAGATAGTTGATGTGGAGATTGATATCAGTGAGTATTCTTGCTTCCTCTTCTCCTGCAGAAGCGGTTGACTCAGTTGCCTCTACAACTGGGTGAATTTCTTTGGCAAATAATAGTTTATTTGCCAAAAAATGCATTTTTCAGTTTCACAAAACTGTTATTGAATTCAGATCACACTAAGTGAATAGTTTAAGCCAAAGAAAACAATTTCATAAAAATTAAAATGGTTTATTTTGACATTTCAAATTGAAATGTTACATCTTTTTGTTTTTTGAAACCATGTTCATTTAGAAATGGAAGTGGGTTTATTTAAAAGGAAAAAAAAAAAGAAGTAAAAACGACTCCATCCGAAATGTAGTAAAACAAGATGAAAAACTGGGAAAAATTGTTTTGGGATTGAACAGAATATTTTGATTTGATCCAAAATGACTATTTTCTTCAAGATCTTTGTTTTAGCCACTGAAGCAAAACAATTAGTTATTCGCTCACGTCTAGTTGCACCCCATTGGTACTTGGAGGGTAAAGAAATAACTGACCACTTTTTCTATCACCCCGTAAGACTTGCTTGTGTAAGATTAGTGTAAATCTAAAATAATTTTGCTTGTGTAAAAAAAAAAAGCCAAATGGCAAACCAGATGGAGTTTCACGTGGTTTTGTTACAGTGATTTCATATTGTTCTACTCCAAAATGACTGGTAAGAATCAGTACCACATACTAGCATTGCTAACCTCTCTGTGGAGGTGATCACTGATGAAGATATTGTTGTGTAGATGATCTATTCCTTCTGTCACTGTTTATGTCGGAGTAGCTGACCCACTGAAAACATTAAGGCCTCCACTTTATCAGTTAAAATTCCCTATGGCCTTCTGGGGTTGTGTTATCAACAAGGAGATTATCCCAGGAGAAAGTATCAACTTTGCTTTTGCCATTGTATCCAGTTTTACATCAGCTAGGAAGAAAGGTTTTGATTTATGGGACTAACTGAAGTCTGAGTTTCCCTCATATTCTTCATTTGTTAGCTTGTTGATAAGTGGCCATTCTGCCAAATTTATAGTTTTTAATGATAATTTGCATATAGCTACCCAGATGATGATGATTTGGCAGTGGACACTCTGTAAATTAATTACCTAAAATAGTAAGCTAAGATAAATTTTTCAGCATTTAGTTGTTTGATGCCAGAGATAAACAGGTTCAAGGCAAGTTTGGTTTCCTGCTATTCAGATTTGGATCTGGTTCTGAACTTCTCAAATGTTCAGGGACGTTTGGATACAAAATTTAGTCTTCGATCATTAATAATTTCAAGACATGAGAGATGTTCCATTAAGTGGGCAGGCCACAATGTAGATTCTATTAATGTTCACAGGCATACTGACAATCATTGGGTGGGGAAAGTTGGAGCAGGCAATAAATCCTCGCTCCCTCTCCCTCCACACTCTCTCCAACTGGCTGACCTCACTTGTCTTCTACCCCCAGAAGGTACTGACCCTTCCTTGTAGTCCCCCCCTACTCCCACAAATATAGAGGAAGAGTTGGATAAACTCATACATGGCAGAAATAAACCAATTTAGCCAATTCCACTTGTGCCTGCAGTTGAAAACATCAGCTCTGATCCAAACAGAACAGTGGGGAGAACACATACACTTCCCATTATCCCCAACTTGTCTCAACTCTCTTGACTGATGATGTTCTCTTATCTTCCATGTGATATTCACCCATTTCTAGTATTCCCTACCTATGACTCCCCAGACATTAGTGGCCCCCAAATAAAAGGCTCTCACCATTATACAAAAGAGGAAGCTCTCACCTGATTCAATCCAACCTGCCTACAAAAGAGATTGGAATAGAACTGGACCATATTTTTCAGCAGAAACTTTTTTGGCCAAAAAATGCAGGTTTGGCAACACCCAATTTTTTTGCCAATTTATGTCAGTTTAGTCAAAATTTTCTTGTTGAAAAAGAAATATTAAACAAAACATCTATATGTTTCATTTTGACATTTTTTAAATTAAGTATTTTGATTGTTTTGGTTTGAAATTACTATTTCAAAATTTCTTTTAAAATCAAACATGTTTGAAATTGTAGACAACAGAATACATTTTTTTTAAATAGCATTTGACCTGAAACAAAATTTCTCAACTTTTTGTTTAACTGAACACTTCAAAAATGAACATTTTTGGTCCAATTCAAAAAAATATTTTTTTTACTTTTCAAAATTGCTAATGAACTAAAACATTTGCTATTTGCCCGGCTCTAGGTTGGAAAGTTGGGTCCAACCTAAGTAAATGTGTAGGAAAGACCCACTGCTTATTACACCCTAATTCCATGAGGCTCACTCCTACAGCAAAACATAATGGAAGAGTGGGCGTAAATGCATGGAGTAGGAAGAAAGATATTCACGTCTACCCTATCCACTTCAAGAAACAACACAGCAAAACCAATTGTATTATTTTCTTTTTATGCTCCAAATGTTTGCAGACACGTCCCCGGCCCTGGTTCTGGCTGTGCTACTGCTAACACCATTGCTAGAGGAGGCAGATAAAATGCTCTTAAAAACATTCACCTCCTAGATCAGTGGTGTCCAACTGCATAAGGGTTGGCTGAGTATGTTATTTCAGAAGAGTCAGGCCACCACAACTGATATTGTAAGTCCTTCTCTAAGTTCAGGCAGAACCTGTCATGCTCCTGTTCTGCTGTCCTGGGGCACCTAGAAACCAGCTGTGGACCAGGCAGTAGAGCAACAAGTGGCATTCTTTCCTTCCATCTCAGCAGGTGGTCAATGGGGAAGGGTCAGCAACTAATCAGAGTGCTCCCAGCTTCTCCCACAACTGCTCCTGGGGAAGCAGTGGGAAGTCACTGGGGAGGTATTGCCCTATTTCCTGTAGTAACTGGCCTGATTGAAACAGTTTAAAAACCAGAGAGCATGGTTCAGGGAGCACATTGCCAATTCACAATCAAATACAGATTTTCTTCTTAATACACTTGCTCTTAAACTCTGTAGTTTACAGCCCTGACATCCACACGTAGCTCTTGGGCACCACTGTCCTGGTGGCAGAGTCCTAGCTGGAGGTAGAGGTAAGCTGGTTCAGAGGTATGGTGAGTAGATGGCCTCTGGACTCATCACTTTCTGAGCTGCTACTGCTGATAAAATACCATCATCACTGTGTGATGGAGGAAACAGTAACCCACTTTGATTTTCCATTTTGAGAACAATGGTTTCTATTACCTAAATGCTGAAAATAATTTTGAAGACCAATGAACAATAATAATATTCTTATATTCTATATATAATACTTGTCATCAGTATATCTCATAGTGCTTCAAAAAGGAGGGCGGAGAAGCCAGTGGCAAAACCAGGTCTCCCAAGTCAGTCTGTGCTCTATCCACTAGGCAATTCTTCCTCCCCTCAAGCTCCATTTTACAAATAAAACCTTAAAGGAATTAGCTGAAGACCACAGAATCTCACTGTCATCAGGAAAAGGCAAGTCTACGTTATTGGAGACTCTTTACTGAGAAGAGTAGACAGGCCTGTAACTAGACCTGATCGGGAGAACAGAAGGGTGTGCTGTCTGCCAGGGGCTAAGATACAGGATGTGGACCTGAGGCTGAATACGATCTTAGCGGGAGCGGGAAAGAATCTGTTGATTATCCTTCATGTGGGAACGAATGATACAGCTAGTTACTCGCTGGACTGTATCAAGGAGGACTATGCCAGACTGGGGAAGACGCTCAAAGAAATCGAGGCTCAGGTGATCTTCAGTGGGATTCTGCCAGTTCCTAGAGCGGGGCGACGAAGGAGTGACCAGATTATGGCGATCAACAGATGGCTCAGGGAGTGGTGCTATAAGGAGGGCTTTGGGATGTACGGTCACTGGGAAGCGTTTACGGATAGACGACTGTTCGCTCAGGATGGACTTCATCTAAGCAAGGAGGGAAATAGAATTCTAGGATGGAGGCTCGCCAACCTCATCAAGAGAGCTTTAAACTGGGAAGTTGGGGGAGATGGTTGGGAGATGTTCGGGAGATCTCCACGCCGGAATATGACCTGGAAAGGGAAGTAAACAAAGTGAGAGGGGATACCCTTGCAGTCCCAAGATTTGATCCAAGGAGGAATAGTGGAGTAGAAACCAGAGTAACGGGTGATGCTGGTGGTAGAATGTCTCTGCACGACGGGGGAAAGAAAGTCACTGATGCCAAACGCCGAAAATTAAAAGGTCTGTACACTAATGTGAGGAGCCTAGGTAACAAGATGGAGGAACTGGAGTTACTAGTGCAGGAAGTGAAACCGGATATTATAGGGATAACCGAAACCTAGTGGAATAGTACTCATGACTGGAGCACGAGTATTGAAGGCTATGTGCTGTTTAGAAAAGACAGGAAGAAAGGCAAAGGTGGTGGAGTAGCCTTGTACATCAATGATGAAATTAACTGTAGCGAAATAAGAAGCGACGGAATGGATAAGACAGAGTCTGTCTGGGCAAAAATCACACTGGGTAAAAAAGCAACTAGAGCTTCCCCTGAGATAGTGCTTGGGGTGTGCTACAGACCGCCAGGATCTGATTGGGATATGGATAGAGACCTCTTTAATGTCTTTAATGAAGTAAACACAAAGGGGAAATGTGTGATTATGGGGGACTTCAACTTCCCGGATATAGACTGGAGGACGAGTGCTTGCAAGAATAATAGGGGACAGAATTTTCTGGATGTGATAGCGGATGGATTTCTTCATCAAGTAGTTGAAGTACCTACGAGAGGGGATGCCATTTTAGATTTGGTGTTGGTGAGCAGTGAGGACCTCGTAGAAGAAATGGTGGTAGGGGACAACCTTGGTTCGAGTGATCATGAGCTGATTCAGTTCAAACTAGATGGAAGGATAAACAAATGTAGATCCGGGATTAGGGTTTTCGACTTCTCGAGGGCTATTTTTAAAGAGTTAAGGAAATTCGTTAGGGAAGTGGATTGGACGGAGGAACTTGTGGATTTAAATGCGGAGGAGGCCTGGAGTTACTTTAAGTCGCAGCTGCGGAGACTGTCAGAAGCCTGCATCCCAAGAAAGGGGAAAAAAACCATGGGCAGGAGTTGTAGGCCAAACTGAATGAGCAAGCAACTCAGAGAGGGGATTAGACAAAAGCAGAAAGCTTACAGGGAGTGGAAGAAAGGCAGGATCAGTAAGGAAAGCTACCTTGGTGAGGTCAGAACATGTAGGGATAAAGTGAGGAAGGCTAAAAGCCGCATTGAACTGGACCTTGCAAAGGGAATCAAAACCAATAGTAAAAGGTTCTACAGCCACATAAATAAGAAGAAAACAAAGAAAGAAGAAGTGGGGCCGCTATACACTGAGGATGGAATGGAGGTTAAGGATAACCTAGGCATGGCCCATCTAAACAAGTACTTTGCCTCAGTTTTTAATAAGACTAGTGAGGAATCTAGCGATGATGGAGGGATGATAAACGGGAATGTGGATATGGAAGTGGATATTACCGCAACTGAGGTAGAGGCCGTACTTGAACAGCTCAATGAGACGAAGTCAGAGGGCCCGGACAATCTCCATCCGAGGATATTAAAGGAACTGGCGCATGAAATTGCGAGCCCGTTAGCGAGAATTTTTAAGCAATCGATAAACTCGGGGGTTGTGCCGTATGACTGGAGGATTGCTAATGTAGTTCCTATTTTTAAGAAAGGGAATAAAAGTGATCCGAGTAATTATAGGCCTGTTAGCTTGACGTCTGTAGAAAAAATTTTAAGGGAGAAAGTAGTTAAGGACATAGAGGTCAATGGTAATTGGGACGAATTGCAACATGGATTTACTAAAGGTAGATCGTGCCAAACCAATCTGATCTCCTTCTTTGAGAAGGTGACGGATTACTTAGATAAAGGAAATGCGGTAGATATAATTTACCTAGATTTCAGTAAGGCATTCGACACAGTTCCGCATGGGGAACTGTTAGTTAAATTGGAAAAGATGGGGATGAATATGAAAGTTGTAAGGTGGATAAGGAACTGGTTAAAGGGGAGACTCCAGCGGGTCGTATTGAAAGGTGAACTGTCAGGCTGGAAGGAGGTCACTAGTGGAGTCCCTCAAGGATCGGTTTTGGGACCGATCTTATTTAACCTTTTTATTACTGACCTTGGCACAAAGAGCGGGAATGTGCTAATAAAGTTTGTGGATGACACGAAGCTGGGGGGTATTGCTAACACGGAGAAGGACAGGGATACTATTCAGGAAGATCTGGACCACCTTGTAAACTGGAGTAATAGTAATAGGATGAAATACAATAGTGAAAAGTGCAAGGTCATGCACTTAGGGATTAATAATAAGAATTTTAGATATACGTTGGGGACGCATCAGTTGGAAGCGACAGAGGAGGAGAAGGACCTTGGGGTATTGGTTGATAGCAGGATGACTATGAGCCGCCAATGCAATACGGCTGTTAAAAAAGCAAATGCTATTTTAGGATGCATCAGGCAAGGTATTTCCAGTAAGGATAAGGAGGTGTTAGTACTGTTATATAAGGCGCTAGTGAGACCCCATCTGGAATATTGTGTGCAGTTCTGGTGTCCCATGTTCAAGAAGGCTGAATTCAAACTGGAACAGGTCCAGAGACGGGCTACAAGGATGATCCGAGGAATGGAAAAACTGCCTTATGAAAGGAGACTCAAAGAGCTTGGCTTGTTTAGCCTGGCCAAAAGAAGGCTGTGGGGGGATATGCTTGCTCTTTATAAATATATCAGGGGGTTTAACGTTAGGGAGGGAGGGGAATTATTTAAGTTTAGTACTAATGTAGGCACGAGGACGAATGGGTACAAACTGGATATAAGGAAGTTTAGACTTGAAATTAGACGAAGGTTTCTAACCTTTAGGGGAGTGAAGTTCTGGAACAGCCTTCCGAGGGAAGTAGTGGGGGCAAAAGACTTTCCTGGCTTTAAGACAAAGCTTGATAAGTATATGGAGGGGATGTTATGATAGGATAGTTTAATTTGGGCAATTGATCTTGGATTATCACCAGATAAGTCTGCTCAATGGTCTGTGGGGAGATGTTGGATGGGATGGGAACTGAGTTACTGCAGAGAATTCCTTCTTGGGTGCTGGCTGGTGAGTCTTGCCCACATGCTCAGGGTTTAGCTGATCGCCATATTTGGGGTCGGGAAGGAATTTTCCTCCAGGGCGGATTGGCAGGGGCCCTGGAGGTTTTTCGCCTTCCCCTGCAGCGTGGGGCACGGGTCGCTTGCTGGTGGATTCTCTGCAGCTTGAGGTCTTCAAACCAATTTTGATGATTTCAATAACTCGGTCCTGGGTTAGGGGTTGTTATAAAAGTGGATGGGTAGGGTTCTGTGGCCTGCCTTGTGCAGGAGGTCAGACTAGATGATCATATTGGTCCCTTCTGACCTATGAGTCTATAAGTCTATGAGATAGTTCCCTCTAAGGTGCACATGGATGGCTGCACATGAGAGGCGTGGCTCCACTAATTAGGTGCCTGAACCCTGGAGAAGACGCACATGTAAGATGAGGTGATGGCCTTGGGGGGAAATGGGGGTATGTGGGAGGGGCAGTGGTGTCAAAAGAGGGGGTGAGGGAATTTGGGACATGCAGGGCTATGGCAGCCAGAGAACAAATGATGATGAACAAAGCAATAAGGATTTAAAAATGTTTAGACTACAATCTTTTTCTTCCCTTGTACACTAAAAGGCACTGACTACAAAAGCAGCAAAGAGTCCTGTGGCACCTTATAGACTAACTCACGTCTGTTAGTCTATAAGGTGCCACAGGACTCTTTGCTGCTTTTACAGATCCAGACTAACACGGCTACCCCTCTGATACTGACTACAAAGTATCTGCTTGTTAGACAGTATTGCTGATTATAAGTTCCCTTGCAGAACAAAACAAATCTTTATCAAGCCTGATGAAAGACCTGCAGGTCAGAGTAATGACTAGATGTATCATCATCTTTTCTTTTAGGAGCTTCCTGTTTTTCTTTGGTTCTGTCTGCTTTATCTAAAGCATCCTATAGCTTCTTATTTCCTCCACTTTGAACTTCCATTCTTTCCTCCATAGCACCTCATTCTCTCATCTATAGCACTCCATTTTATAGTACAAGTGCTCTATAACTGAAAAAAGAGAGGTTGTTTAGCCACTAAACCATTTTACCTAGAGCAATATCCTGAAGTCAGTTTAATTGAATGTAAAGGGAAAGTAAGCCTAGCAAGCCATATAATTGGCTACATGCTGCCCCATCCTATTTTGAGGAAGGTCAGATGAGGCCAATGGAGGGATTTAATGCCCTGGGAGACTCAGGGGAGGGGGAGAAGGGAGCAGGAATGGCTCCAGAGAATTAACCTAGGTTGTACATAGGGGCCAGCGCCTGCTGGGAGTGGACTTAAGGAGACTAGCGAGTGTGAGTGTAGACATGTTTTCATTAATATTTTGTATCTAGTAAATGACAAGTACTCAAGTTAGAAAAAGCATAACAATGAAAATCAGAATATATTACTTAGCTAAGTCATCACATTGCTTGAATAATTTGAGATTGTCTCTTAAGCAACCAAGAGTGATCTACTTTTGTTTTTTGAAAGTATATAAAAGAATAAACCAGAGAGATTTGAACAAAGACTTTACTGTTACTTAAAAAGAAAACATTTAAATTAATGATTTAATTTGGGTAGCATATAGAATCTGAGCGAATTCCAGATCTGTTGTTATGTAGACCTGGAATAACCCCATTTTAATGGGGTTACTCTGGATATGCACTCAAACAGATCTGAACCTCACACTCTGTGACTGAAAAGCTGTTTCATATATTAACCTGTGTTTGTTTCCAACTTGCTGTCTTGGTAAAGCAGCTTAAACATAGCTTCTAATGAAATTAAATTAAATGTTTATGTAATAGTAAAAAATAACCACTTTTTATTTCAACCTCCAACACACTTTATTTGTTGTCAAGATCACAGGTACATTTCAATCAGCAGGAGATACCAAATGGGTTTAAAAGCATTGCACATAATTGTCATTCCACACAGTTCTTCTTTGCCTAAACAGTGTAAATTTTTGTTTTCTAGATCTAGTCTAAACCAGATGAAAGGAAAGAAATTGTAAAACACGATTTCCCATATGAATTATCACATTTCGTATGATTAAATTTTGGCTGACAATTTTAGCTATTATGTTACCTGTTTTTTTGACAAGTACAATTACAGTTGGCACATGCCCCCAAATTTCACTTTTCTAAAGAAGCAGCTTATTATATGATGGATAAAGTCCTTAGCAAAAGGAAGGTATGGAAGAAATATTGTATACATTTTGACTTACTACTGGTATCTTTCAGTAAAAATGTAGAACACGTGTAAATCACAGTTAAAAAAGTAAAAAAGAAAAATAAAAAAGGTAGGAAGAACTCTATTGAAAAACAGGGCAGCTTACCAAAGTAGCTGAATTGAGTGATTGAAGAAGAAAGAACCTCTCCCCTCAAGATGCAGAGTTGCTCCACAGTTAATCCTGCATCCCTGAGGCTGCAGGAATGATGGATGATCCACCAAGTAGCCAGTCCTCTAACCCTATCCTCCACTTTTTATCTAGCCCACATATAACCTGCCTGCTCCTAAACCAATGTACTGACATACAGGAAAACTCTGTTGAGCTGAACTCCATGGGTACATTGGGAAAAGTTTCAGTTTATTGGAGTGGCTGTAGAAGCTCTATAGTTAAGGTTCAAACTAGCTGATTTCCACGCACACAATATACATACGATGATCCCATGAATTTTCTACCTATATACTAATCTTGAAACTGCATTTCAGTGATTTATGCAAACACTTCCACCAGTAGATGGTTCTGAAATTTTAGTGATAAGCTGTTGTCTTGAATGTTATTCTGTTGTTGACCTGGGGGCTTAGCAAGAAGTTCAGTCCCACCTCTGCAGCTGGAGTTGGTACTTGCAGTTTTCAGTTAAATCCCTGTCATTCTACAAGCAAGTATTGCAACTGGTGGTAGCAGCTTCATGGTGGCAAAAAGCACTTTTCCCTGAAATTTTTTTTGCTGGTCCTACAGATGAAACTAGTATTAGTGAGTACATGACAGACTTTGAGCTTTTGCTCTCTGAAAAAGTGGACTGATGAGAGAGCCGCACAGTACCTAGCAATGTTTTTGGATAGTGATGCCAAAGCAATTTACCAGCAGCTTCTCAGTGTGGATCATGGTTCTGATAGACTGTTACACAAACAACTGTATGACCATTATGATTGGTCCTTTTGAAATACTGGAAGGAATGGCAAGGCAGGAGGAGGCAGGAAGGGGAAGCCTTGCATTTGTGTGCATTTGATAGAGCTTTACCTACACCACTGCAGCCAGGAGATGATTTGAATGAAGCAGAGCCTGCTGGGCAGAATCTGGAACTGGCAATGTAGAGAATAGATTATGCCCAGTTACAAATGTGGAAGCAGAAATTGATGTCTTCTTAACGGTTAATTCTGAGCCCCAGGGTAATTCCTTGGCAGTTGTTTGAGAAAAGATTGCTAGTAAAGTGGCTAAAAAATGGGATGAGTCCCACATGGGTCAGATGAGAGAGACTGTTTCCCAGGTGAGTTGCAGACCAGATGACATTTGCAGGCAATGCAGAGGAAAAGGCCATTGGAGGTAGAATTGCTCAAGTAGAAGGAAGCCAAACCAAGGGAAACTACAAGTTGCTGATGCAATATGGCCACCATCACCCACTGTTAGAATTCTCAGTGTGAAGAGCTGCCCAAATACCTATTACTATGTATCTGGAGACATTGATGGCTAAACTCTCCCACAGTGCTGTTGGACTCAAGATCTGAAATAAATTCAGTCCAGAGAGAACACTCAGCGCTGTGGGGGAAGAAGATTTGTACACAGGAGTGAAATTGGTAACTATTAATAATCAACACTGCCGATAACAGGAGAAATCCAGCTTACACTGAACTTGGGGTCTCTGCATACTTTTGCTGTGGTGACCAAGATTTTTAGTGCTGTTGTATTGAGAGTGGATTTCATCTGAGGGCATCATTAATACTCCTAGAGTGTTTATAGAGCACACTTGTCCTTGGACAATATTCAGATATGCCTGCTGGATATATGGGTAGGCAGAAGTGTGGACCATGTGGTGGGGGAGGGGGGGAATTCTTGAGGTTTTAGAAGTGCCTCCATGATGACAGAGAGGAACTGCTCCCTGTGGTGGCTCAAAATAAAGATGTGGTGAACCTAGGTCATTAATAACTCTAAGGATAAAAGGTTGCTGCAGTGAACCTGTGGAATGTTTGAAGCTACCAATATCCAGTCAGGATTGTTGGTTAGCAAAACTGGCTAAGGGTGAATTCTTGGTAAGAAGAATTAATGTGACTGACCATTAAGAGGAGCTAGTGAAAAATCAGACCATGGGAACAGTGTCCATTGTAGCTGGTGTCCCAAAGCCTCTCAGAAGGGCAGAGAACAAAAGCTGTGAAGGAGCCCTGTCAGCAAGAGAGCCAGGGGTTGGACTTGATAGAAGCAGCTATATAAGGCAATAAAAGCAGCAATTACAACAGCTGATCTTACAATATGCTAGTGTGTTTTCCAATGTTAAGTTGTTGGCTTGTATTTTATGTTGTATCTGATTTAAGAGATTTAGCTGAAAGTCAAGTTCTGCCTATGTGGTACTTGCAATGTTTCAATAAATTCCTGTGATTCTATAAGTGAATATTACAGTATTCATCCATTGAAGTATGCAGTAATAGGGATCCTGGTTGGCTGAAGATACTGCAACCTTCTAGTTAGGATACTCCTGTCTGCTGCCAGCATCTCCTAGCCTTGTGTCACATGGACTGTAAACAACAGGAGGATGCCAAAGAAGGGAATACGGACTTCTGGGGAACTGATTCTCTTTAGCTCCACAGACGCAGACTGGGGAGCTCCGTAAAGTTTCTCTATGGCCTGTGTTCCTGCTTCTCTAGGTCCAATAACAAGCATGTGTTTGTGGGGAGGGCAGGGTTACTGAGCTTGGGCAAAAGGGAACTTTTGAACCTGTTGGTGGTGAGTGTTGTGTGGGAATGAGAGGGTTTTTGAAGTCTGGAAGGTTGTGTGGAGTACATTTTGAGCCTGGGGGTATCATGTGGATGAGGTTCCATAGCTAACTGTATGATTGTGATGAGCTGTGGAGAGGTTAGGTAGAAAGTGGAAGGCTTCTCAGCCTGGGACATATATCTTTGTGGGATATTTTGAAGCAGATGGAGATGGGGTTGAAGGTTGGAGAGTTCTGAGCTGGGAGTGAGTCGTGGTAGACTGGCAAGAGGCAGGGAGTTGATTGGAAACAGAGATGTTGGTAAATTGGTGGGATGTAGGTGAGCTGGGGGAAACGAAAATAGGGACAATGGCAAAGAAAGAGCTAGTGTACCAGATCCTTAAAAACAAAGGCACATGAAGTGAGAAGTACGTGTACACAATGCCATTTTGAACATGATATTTTAAGAATATTTAACCAAAAAACCCTGAAGTAATTGATGCTACTGCTGTGGACCAGCACTTCAGTCTTAGTAACTTTATGCCAAAATAATAGACACTGTTGTGTACAGTTACTGTGTGATTGATAGAAGAGTTCAAAGTAGTGAAGCACAAGAATAAGCAGGATTTCAAAACACTTTTCAATGTTAAAAGATTCTACAAAATGTGGCCATTTTTTTCCTTACAAAAAAGAACTTTACATATAGTTCTCCCCAACCGGCAGTTTTAGCCTCTCATTCCCCATGGTTGAGTATTTGTTACAGAAAAGAAACAAAATGGCTCAAAATTATATTTGCTTTATGCACAGCACTTTAGACTTTTACTGCAGCCATCACTGCTGAAGCATTACCATTAAAAGAGCAGACCTCTGAGATTTTATTGAGTAAAGTAATTTGTGCTTTATCTACAGCCATAGGTCTTGATAGGCGACATTAGCACAGAAGGCAAAAACTGCCATGCCTTTGACTCCATGAACTGAGTTAGAAAATATTTGTCACCTTGCTCTTTGTGTTTTTTACATATATTGAGAACTGATTGAACGAGAGAAATAACTAGGTAACTAAAATACCAGAAAACAGGGTTTAATAATGAGCTAGTCAAAATACTGCAGCAGACTGAATAGGAATAATGGTGAGGAATGTTACATTGTTTGATTTATAAGGAAATGAATATATGTGTGGGCTAGCATATCAGAAAGTTTGGCTAGAAACAAAACACAAAGGCAGTCAGAGGAATTTTGAATGTTGCTGTACATCTCCAGGGTAGAATGGGATGTCTTTAAAGCCCTTAAAAGGAGACCAAAAATGTAATAGGTTTTAATTACTTAGATATTGATTGGGATAATTATGTAAAATCTGAGAAGGGGAATAGGTTTGTAGACAAAATTGTTTGTCTACATCAGACTCAGTCCTGCTCCCACTTAAATAAAAATGATTTTTACCATGGGCTTTAAATGGACCAGGACTGAGCCCTTGGTTTTCTGAAAAGGTAGCATGGACATATAGGCTATCCAGGAATTAATCCCAGTAAATGAGACAGGTAGGACAAGTAAAGTTGAAACTAGGGAACAGCTAGCTGTAACATTATCATTCCGTGTGAAATACTGAAATTCTCATGAGAGCAAGTGCTATCGCAAGCAACACAATTATTTTATTTTAGTACAGGTAGCTTTGAAAGAATGTGAAGTGCTCTAAGGAAATGTGATCAGAATTCTGTAACATATGGGAATCTAGCAAAGCAAAAATACTTCAGAAAGAATTGAAGATAATTGAAATTCATCCCAGCTAAGCCTAAGGAGAGAGTAGGACAATAGGGGCCAAAGTCATTAAGTGAGCATGTAAAGAAAAGTACAAAACAATAAGCAAAAAAAATTTACAAAAAATATAAACAAGCAGTTACGGATGAGGGGAAATTGGAGACCTCAAAAATAGCCAGAAGCAAGTTAAATGGTTATTAGATAAGAAGAAAGTGTTACTACACTGGGCAGGGTGGGGTGTGGAAGGCAGACAATAACAAGTTTCTCAATTACAGGTTATGTATATGGTTCTTCAACAGAAAGTAAAATTTAATGAGACATGGCCCTACCTCCTCCTAAACAGCATATAATAATTCTAGCCTCAATCTGGGTCAGCAGATTTATAACAAATATACTAAGGAAGGGAAATTGTATCTAATCTCTCTCTCTTCTTCTCTGTCTCCACTCCTTTATTTTTGCGCTCTATTACTCACCTACGTTTACATAGTTTACATACCTTTTAAAGGTAACATATCATCTGCAATTGAACCCAACCTTAGATGGCACTAATCAAATCCTGTTTATTTTGTGGACTGATAAAAAACAAACCCTGGACTGTAACCTTTAGAGAAGTTTAGATCTGGGCCAGAATTTTGCCCAAGGCCCATCTCTGGATTATTTATCCATTTTTAAAAGGGCAAACGTAAGTTTCTGCATAAGATCCTTAAAAATATACCATTTCAGCTTAACAAATAAAGCTTTTCCTCTCTATTTTTTTTCCCATTATCTTGAAAATATAATAAAGCAAAACACTAATTTCTGGGCCATATCTTTCCCTAGTTTTCCTTGGCAGATATTCCTATATATTCTGTCAAAAACAGAGGGAAGGGCTGGCCTTTCCACAGGAAAGCAATATGGGACTCAATCCTCAATGCAAGTGGATTCTGGGGCCTCTACTAAGTTATGGGGACTCATCTGGAGGCCTTGTGCCTCTTCAACAACTCCTGGCCTGTCTGCTGCCTTGTCAAAACAGCTGTTTTCTGAGATCATCTTCCACGCTGACAACTGGAACTCCAACAGCCCTAAAGGGAGTTTCACAATATGGAGGAGGGAAAAGTGAGTAAGTTATTAGCTACAAGAGTTCTTTGATGTTAGAGGACAGCTACCTCTATAACGTTAGCCATGGCTAACATTTCCACAGATCCTGAAGCTTGTGAAAGGTCAGGGAAGGGTGAATTAGGAGCATGGCCTCCTTTTGTGATTTGTGGAGTCAGCTGCTGGATGGGCTTTTGAATCACAGGGTAAGGATGAGTAGCAAATACAGTAGTATAAATCCTCCAATAAAATATTTTAACTGAAGAATTATATCCACCATTGTTAATTATTTTTTGTCATGGGTATTTTAAAATATACTTTAAAACCTATATATAGCATATTTTCAAAGCTAATCTTTGGCGTGCTGGCAGTTAATCTTCTCAGGTAGGCTTCAGTGACTCAGCCCTCCAGCCAAGTCGCATGGAGTCTATATGATCAACAAGACAAACAGACAGACCCCTCCTGGGGTACACAGTCCAACAGAGGCCTCAGTTGGTCTCTTTAGCCTTCTTTCTGGGCTTAGTGCTCAGCCCCCCATCTGGGCTGGCCTTCAATCATCCCTCAGCCCAGTGGTTCTCACCCAGGGTTATGCACACCCCTGGGGGTAAGCAAAGGTCTTCCTGGTTTTATAATAGGCTACAGAAAAAGCATTAGCAGAGTCAGTACAAATTAAAATGTCATAGTATAAACAAGTCATTGTCTATACTGCACACTGAAATGTAAGTACAATATTTATATTCCAATTGATTTATTTTATAATTATATGGTACAAATGAGAGCATAAGCATTTTTTCAGTAATAGTGTGGCTCTGACACTTTTGTATTTTTATGTCAAATTTTGTAAGCAAGTAATTTTTAAGTGAGGTGAAATTTGGGGGTACACAAGACAAATCAGACTCCTGAAAGGGGTACAGTAGTCTGGAAAGGTTGAGAGCCACTGCCTCAGCCCCTTCAGGGCTAGCTCTCAAATGTTCCCTGCTCTGGGATGAAGCTGTGCACTCCATGGAGTCTCTTTGCCTCCCAGCAAGTCCCAACTGACCCCAGCTGTGTCACTCTCTCAGTTCAGTCCCTTTCTGGGACTGATCAAAGTCCAACAAATGACCTTTTTGGGGTCTTCAGCCTGTTCCCTAGAGCTGTTTACAATCCTTTTCCCCAGGGCTTTGACTACTCTGCCTGTGGTGGTGGGCTGTGGGGATGCAGGGGGAAGACCCAGGCCTGGACCCATCCACTACTCCAGCTCCCAACCTAGGGACCCTATAAGAAAGCCTGCTGCTTTCCTTTAACTTTTTGCTGATGCATTTCCCTAGGCCACTTCCCTTCTTAACACCAGCACCCTCAGCTTCACCCTTACCTTGGGGATGAGTCCCTTGCTGTGCACCTTCCTTGCTCCTCTGGCTCTAGCCAGAGACTGCTCTGTCCAGGTACTGCAGCTCCTGCACCTAGCCAGGAATATCATCTGTGTTCCCCTGGTTCCAGACAGCAACTTAATCTGCTCTGTCCAGCAGCTCATTTTATATGAACCTGCTGGGCTCCACTAGGATGCTCCCTGCAGCCTCTCTGATTGGCTGCACACAAACCCCACTCACAGCCTCTCTAAACAACCTGGAGAACTCACATCTTCAGCTCTTTCCTGGGGTAGAGTATGGTAGGGCCATGAGGCCTCCAGCAGGGCCTGGCACACCCCATCACACTCTTCCTATACCTTTGCTTGATGCAAAGTCCACTGAAATCAATAAGAGGGTTTACATTGACTTCACCGAACTTTGGATCAGGTCCTAATAACAGCAAGCAGCAGCAGTAGCACATTATGTCTACAAGGCACCTATGCATTCAGATGTTAAATGTTTCTCAGGGAACATCCCCTATTACAGATAATTCAGAGGGCAAAGAGGTGTAGCAAACAAAAAAAGCTTTACTTCAGCTGGGGAATATATTAGTTAGCTTTCAGGACTAAAGAGAGCTCTGTACCCACCGAACCCTGAGGTCGAAAATAAGGGGGAGATTTTCACGCACACAGAGATGTCAGTTAGGGAACCAGCTTCCACTGATAATCGACTGTCCCTTGAGCCTTTGATAATCTCTCCTGCATGGAGCTTGTATTTCTGCAGAAATTAAATAATTCCTATCAAATAGTCCTGGACATATTAAGAGCCAGATTCACAATACACTTGGCTGCTTTGAGATACAAAGCATCTATAGCCCACCTTAGCTGTCCAGTTAGGCCATTTTTTATGGCTACTTTGTGTTGTAGAGTCATGCAAAGCAGCTGGAGCGTGCTGGTGAATCTGGATCTAAAAATACTTCTTCACTGCTGTTACAGCACTAAATGCACATGTTCCTGTACCAAGCCCAGGTCGGGAATTTATAAGGAAATGAGGGCAGGGAAGGAATCCTCTACCGCAAGCCATACAGTGTAGCCATTAACAGAGCCTTGAGGGTGCAGGAGCCCCAGTATCAGTTCCACTGGTGCTGCCCATAGATTTGCTCCTTAACTCTCTGTTTGTAGCATGTAGAGAGCCCAGTTGGAGCACAAACCTTAGGAGCACAGTGGGTGTAAAACTGGTGCCTGGGGCACCACACTGGTTCTGCTGGGTCTGAAGGCCACTATGACATTATTCAGCCCCTAATTAATAAAAACCAAAACATTTTGAAAACCAATATACTAAGTTACCACCAGATCTATCACTTTTTCTCCTGTGAAGCTAGCAAATAGCCCTGTCTTGAAGGCCAGCCAGCCAGCCCTAAAGATAAAACTACTAAAAATGCAAATGGAGAATTGGAGGCAGAGATAACAAAATGACAGATATTAAACAATTGCTATATTTTGTGTGTGTTTTTAAAGAAAAAAAGAGGATTGATGGAGTGCTGCCTAACATATGCACTATTTTCCCTGGTATAAAACAATATGCATTTGTAGTACACAGATAGCAGTGAAAATGGGTCTGGAAGGGTTAGTGACACATTAATATAAACAACATACTAGCTCTAGGAGATATACCTCTAGGAGACTGAAGGGAAATGAAGATGGAAATGAGGGAAGTTCTTTGATGACGCATAGGTCAGATAGTCGGAGATTGGAAAGTAGCAACCCTCACATCATTATTCAGACAAGGGCCACAATGAGAGCTCCAATCACTTCACCCAAACCGATACAAAAATACAGTGACACCATCTAGACAAGAACCTGGTAAAGGAACAAACCAGTTAAAGAATAAACTTGCAGTGCAACACAAGCTAAGACAATAGAAAAGTGATCTGATCAAAGAATAGTTCAGATAAAGAAGTAGAAAGGCCGTAAAATCTTGATGGCATGATTCTTCCCTGTGTAGTCATTTTCCCCCTACATCCCCTTTGACCTTGAAGTCAGTTGGACCTTTGGGTGTTTAAGGAATACAGAAGCAGGCACTCTGCTTCAATTGCCCTATCTGTAGAAAGAGGTTAATAGCAACACCTCTCTCTCAGGAGTGTTGTGAGACTTAATTGTTTGGAAAATATTTGTACAGCCTCATTATTAAAGGGTTATCTCATTTTCTCTTTACTACAGCAATGTTACCATAGATTTCATAAAACAGCTGAGCCCTAATATATAAGCACGGTTTTGGTGGAGGCTTCTGTTATGCAGCACACAATTACAGACCAGTTAATTTCAGCTGTAGGCTAGAGACTGGATGGCAAACAATTCTGTGGCACACAGTGAGGGAGCACATTGGAAAACATGTTTTGTCAAAGGGCCAACATGGATTTAAAAGATAAAGGTCTCATTAAAATAACTTGTTGGAGATCTTTAAAGCGCTTTCTGTCACAGCAGGCAAGAGTAAAGCAGTAAAATGTTGTATACCTAGATTTTCAGAAGTATTTGATAACAGCCTACTGTATAATCCTCTGTGTAGGCTAAGGCAGGAAGCAAATACAATAAATGTGCTTTAAAACAGCTGCCCAATTTTGTGGAGAGAAGGTAATGGTGCCTGTGAGTCTGGCTGCATACCTGTGAGGGAAATAAAGGGCCTTAGGAGCCTCACCACTCCTCTGTGTGGGCTATCTGCATTGCCAGAATATGTGTTAGGGTGAGAGGGCAAGAAGTGGGCAGACAGATGTTGGGAGAAGGTAGAGCTGAGTTGGCATGGAAGGAGGAATAAGCTGCCCCAGGAAGAGGGATGGCACAGTTTAGTTCCCCCATGGAGCAAGAGAAAAGCAAGAAGTGACTCATTCCTGCCCAGCTCCTGTGACAGCACAGCTGTGTACCACCCTTTACTTGGCCTAGATTGCAATGTGACAGTTCAACCCTAGACAGGGAGCTGAAAAGCATTTGGATCCATGGGTTTGCTGCATGAAATGGCAATTTCTTACTGAGCTGTGTTATATTATGTCCCTCTCTGACAGCATTTGTGGTATAATTAATATACAACATTCCAGTACCTTGATTTAAAACCATTTCCAAAGTTGTGGAACTTTCATTTCAGAATTCAACCCAGCAGATATGCCACTGTAGCATCATTAAAAACTTCTAAGATTTGTTTTAAAGTATGGGGGGAAAAATGACTGTAATAAAAGTTAGAATTCTCATCTTCCTCACTTGTATATATTGCGAGCTGAAATCTATCTTTAGGACGTGGTATTCTTCCCCTGTGGAAGCACCTGGTGGCAATGTTCTAGACGCAGATATGACAGGAGCCTGGGGAGTGTGAGTGGAGGACTGGGCACCATTTTGATGGGAAAGGGGTGAGACTGAGATCAGATGAGAAGCCAAAGAGAGTGGGCAAGGAGACTGGGCCTGAGAGGAGAAATCCCGGACATGGGGGAAACTAGGATGATGAGATTGAGTGAGGGGAGGGTGAAAAGAGGCAGGACTGGGATAAGGGACAGGCTGGAGGCAGCAGGGGCAGAAGTGTCTAGAGCAGGGGTGGGCAAACTTTTTGGCCTGATGGCCACATTGGGTATGGAAATTGTATGGCAGGCCATGAATGCTCATGAAATTGGGGGTTGGGGTGTGGGAGGGGGTGAGGGCTCCAGCTAGGGGTGTGGGCTCTAGGGTGGGACCAGAAAGTAGAAGTTCAGGCTGTGGGATGGGGCTCTGGGTTGGGGCAGGGCGTTGGGGTGCACAGGAGATCAGGGTTCCAACTGTGGGGTATGGGCTCTGGGGTGGGTTTGGGGGTGCAGAAGGGTGCTCCAGGCTGGGACTGAAGGGTTTGGAGGGAAAGAGGGGTATCAGGGCTGGGGCAGGGGGTTGGGTGTGGGAGGGGGTCAGAGGTACAGGCTCCAGGCAGCTCTCAGAAGCAGTGGCATGCCCCCCCTCTGGCTCACATGCGGAGGCACAGCTAAGCGGCTCGGTGTGCTGCTCTGGCTGCAGCCACCACCTCTGCAGATCCCATTGGCCATGGTTCCCAGCCAATGGAAGCTGCAGGGATGGTACTTGGGGTGGGGGCAGCATGCGGAGCTCCCGACTGCCCCTACGGCTAGGAACCAGAGAGGGGGACATACCACTGCTTCTGGGAGCCTCACAGAGCAGGGGAAGCCCCTGGCTGGAGCACTGGATTGGGGCAAGCCCCAGCAGGAACTCAAGGGCTGGATTAAAACATCTGAAGGGCTGGATGCAGGCCATAGTTTGCCCATACCTGCTCTAGAGCACACTCCCCTCTAGAACCGTGAATGGAAGCCAAGATTCCAAAGTCTCACCATTCCTCTGCTTTTAGCAAATATCTGTCAAACCCACTGGCAAAGTGTGTGTCTTATCTCCTGTTAGTGGCTGGTCCACACAGAAGATGACAACCTACTATTGCTATCAGTTATTCTATTAGCTCAAGTATCAGTGGCTAACACTTGATCTCGAGGTTCCAACCCTGATGATTAAACATATGGATATCAATGTGATGCAGGAGGTCAGACTAGATGATCACAGTTGTCCCTTATGGCATTAGACTCTATGAATAGGACGCCGCCAAATGATGGAATTTCTATTTTTTTTCCTGTTTTTTTCTTTTAAAAAAAATCTAGGAAATTACAAAAAAGAACTACATTAAAAGAACATTAAGATAGCAAAATCAAACACTCAAAAGTTGGGAAATGCCCAAATTAAGGTCACCTATGCAACCTTAATTCTCTTAATTCTTTAATTTTATGATAACATATTATTTTTTCCACACTTTTGAGTACTTGATTTTGCAACCTTAATATTTTTTTGTGTGTAATATTTTGTTCATCACCTATAATAACATCTTCTTAAAGGGCCAGATATTGTTCTTCTCATATAAAACATGCTAAAATAATCCACTGCCCTCCAAAGATGCATGACTTTGAGACACTGTCCCACTATAGCTATCTGTGTTGCAGATGGGGGTGGGTGGGAGTGTGATTTATGAATAGGATTAGGGGACACAGGAAATATCAGTGGATCTCCAATCACATTCAGGGATCTCTTCCCCTATCCCCCAATAACTTTGCTGTCACTCATCACTGGCAAAGTTAGCATGAATCACAAAGATGCTGTGCCTTTTCCCCTCACCAGCTCCACACCCTTAATCTACCCTCTCCATAATGGTTGGATAAAGCCATGAAGGAGTAGATACTGCCACTCAGGTGACCTTGCCTTCAGAAGAGGACAAGCACAGTTCCTACCTGAATTTGCTCATAACCACTACAGATGTTGAACAAAGAGAGTTGTTTGAAACCAATGTAAAATGCTCCCTCTCTTAGGCCTTCTCTACACCAGAAAACTCTGTACCTATTTCCCAGCATTAGCATAGCTGCACCAGACCAGTACTATCAATAGCGTAGGTGCAAGTGTACGCACAGCTCAGAGATTGTGAACATAGAAACTGGAACTGAAGTTATTAAAATCAGTTATAATTCACACCTTCAGTTATATCTATGGAGGTCTGTGTGTGGACACATATCTTGAAACAAAAGCACCCCTATTTCAATACAGAGTGTCCACACAGACTTGCGCCAAAATAAGTAAATATGTGAATTACATCTGATTTAGTCATTTCAGTTCCAGTTTCTGTGAAGATAAGCCCTCTAGTGCTTTTACCACTGTCCTATGAAAAGATAGACCTAGCAGTAACCCCTATCTCTCCCAAACCTGTGCACACAAATGCTTATACAGTGCTGGCAAATAGACACAAAACATTTCCTAGCCTACATCCAGTCTGATACAAAGAACCTCTCAAACAGGTAAATATAGGTAGACCCTGACAGTCAGATGAGCACAGGACCCACATGCAGTGAAAATATTAGCATACCTTTAAACAATCAGTGCCAGATGATACTGCTTTAACAAACAGTTTAATCCTATGTAGAATTCCACTCCCCATCACCTATTAGTGTCAATTGTGCATGGTGTCAGATCAGTTTAAGAAATATTTAGCTTCTCTCTCGAGACACCATGAATACAGCATATTAATGCTACATATACAGAGTTTTCATTTATGAGCAAATAATGCAAAACCATAAAATGAGAGTTGGAATTAAAAATGCAAAACCCATAAATAACTGAACAGCTTTATACATGCAGATCCTTTAATTACCCTCCTGATATAAACCCATAACAAAATATGCACATTTTTTCTCAGTATTTCATAGAAATATTTTACCAAGGAGTATAATCAAGCATTATTTTTTAAGTTTGTTGGAGACAAAATCTGTCTATGTTACCCATTATGCTTTATTTTGAATATGAAATCGTAATAGCAGAGACGGGTATAAATTAAGCTCTCAGACAAAGCTAATTTATATACATGGAATCCCTATTTTAAATCTCGGGTCCTTAGGCATTCCCAAACCAACGTTTGGAAATTTGGACTGGTGCTTGGGCCCATAGATACCATTTCAATACACCAAAGGGGTAACATGAGATTCCAAACATGGGATTTGGATGCTCTATTAATTGGTTCATGTTTAAATACTGGTCCATATCACTGAACATTACTTTTGATCTTGATGTGACACTATACTCAGGTGATAATAGGGTCATCCTAAAAGAATGAAGTAAAATAAAATACAAGCTGTGGGCTAGATCTTGAACTGGTAGGAACTGGTGTATGATGCAAACAAAAAACAAGAAACAGCATCAAATGCTTTCCTCTATTTATTCGAAATAGTATTCTCAATTCAAAAGATGACACAGCCACTTGAAGGGGGATATGTATTGTGTAAGAATCCATAGTATACATGGGAGGGAGGTTTCTTTAAGGGACACAGCTGATATTTCTAGTGAATACCTGGTGAGAGTAGAGAGGGCTGTTCATCATGGGAATCCTTCAGGGTACGTCTACACCACGGGATTATTCCGATTTTACATAAGAAAATTACATTGTAAAAAAGATTGTATAAAGTCGAGTGCACGCAGCCACACTAACCACATTAATTCAACAGTGTGTGTCCATGGTCCTAGGCTAGCGACGATTTCTGGAGCGTTGCACTGTGGGTAGCTATCCCGTAGCTATCCCATAGTTCCCGCAGTTTCCCCCTCCATTTGGAATTCTGGGTTGAAAGCCCAGTGCCTGATGGGGCAAAAATCATTGTCGCGGGCGGTTCTGTGTACAGCTTCACCCCTCCCTTAGTGAAAGCAGCAGACAACCATTTTGCGCCTTTTTTCCTGGGTGAACTGTGCAAACGCCATAGCACAGCAAGCATGGACCCTGCTCAGATCAATACCACAATCGTGGACGTTGTAAACACTTCACGCATTCTTGTGCAGTCTATGCTGAACCGGGACCTGCAAAGCTGGGCAAGGAGGAGGCGGCAGCTACGGCAGCGCGGCGACGAGAGTGATGAGCACATGGACATAGAATTATCTCAAACCGAGGGCCCCTGCTCTTTGGAGATCCTGCTGGTAATGGGGCAGGTTCTAGCCATAGAACGCCAATTTTGGGCCCGCGGAAACAAGCACAGACTGGTGGGACTGCATAGTTTTGCGGGTGTGGGACGATTCGCCGTGGCTGTGAAACTTTCGCATGCGTAGGGGAACTTTCATGGAACTTTGTGACTTGCTTTCCCCTGCCCTGAAATGCCATAATACCAAGATGAGAGCAGCCCTCACAGTGGAGAAGAGAGTGGCAATAGCCCTCTGGAAGCCTGCAACGCCAGACAGCTACCGGACAGTCAGGAATCAATTTGGAGTGGGAAAATCTACTGTGGGGGCTGCTGTGATGCAAGTAGCCAAAGCAATCATTAAGCTGCTGCTACAAAAGGTTGTGACTCTAGGAAATGTACAGGTCATAGTGGATGGCTTTGCAGCAATGGGATTCCCTAACTGTAGGGGGGCAATTGATGGAACTCATATCCCTATCTTGGCACCAGAGCACCAGGGCACCCAGTATGTAAACCTGAAGGGGTACTTTTCAATGGTGCTGCAAGCACTGGTGGATCACAAAGGACGTTTCACCAACATCCACGTGGGATGGCCAGGAAGAGTTCATGACGCTCGCGTCTTCAGAAGCACTGCTCTGTTTAAACTGCTGCAGCAAGGGAATTACTTCCCAGACCAGAAAATAACAGTTGGGGATGCTGAAATGCCTGTAGTTATCCTGGGTGACCCAGCCTACCCCTTGATGCCCTGGCTCATAAAGCCATACACAGGCAGCCTGGACAGTGGTCAGGAGCTGTTCAACTACAGGCTAAGCAAGCGCAGGATGGTGGTAGAATGTGCATTTGGCCGTTTAAAGGCACGCTGGTGCACATTACTCATTCGCTCAGACCTCAGCCAAACCAATGTCCCCTTTGTTATTGCTGCTTGCTGCCCTCCACAATCTCTGTGAGAGTAAGGAGGAGACCTTTACGGCAGGGTGGGAGGCTGAGGCAAATCACCTGGCTGCTGATGATGTGCAGCCAGATACCAGGGTGATTAGAAGAGCACACCCCGAAGCGGTGCACATCAGAAAAGCTTTGAAAACAAGTTTCATCACAGGCCAGGGTACGGTGTGACTGCTGTGTTTGTTTCCCCTTCATGAACTCCCACCCCCGCTTATTGACTCATTCCCTGTAAGCAACCCACCCTCCCCATTCGATTACAGCTTGCTTAAGGAAATAAAGTCACTATCGTTTAAAAATCATGTATTAAAAGTCATTCCCTGTAAGCAACCCACCCTCCCCCCTTCGATTACAGCTTGCTTAAGGAAATAAAGTCACTATCGTTTAAAAATCATGTATTCATTATTAAAAAGTCATTATAAAAAGAGGGAGAGAACTGACAAGGTATCCCGGGTGTGGTTTGGGAGGAGGATAGGAGGGAAGGAAAAGGCCATTAAAAACATTTCAATGTAATGACAGCCTTTTGGTTGGACTGTCCATGGGGGTGGAGTGGGCGGATGCACGAAGCCTTCCCCCACGCGTTCTTACACATCTGGGTGAGGAAGATATGGAACATGGTGAGTGGTGGAGGTGGTTACACAGGGGCTGCAGTGGCACTCTGTGACCCCGCTGCTCTTCCTGAAGCTCCACCAGAAGTCGGAGGATATCAGTTTGATCACGCAGCAGGTCCAGCGTTCCATCCCGCCACCGCTCATCTTCCTGCCTACACTCTGATCCTCCTGCTGCCACCTCTCATCTCGAGTGTCTCTCCTATCCTCATGTTCGTCCCTCCTATCCTCACGTTGGTCCCTCCTGTCCTCACGTTCACTGGCATCTTTCCTGTACTTTGCTACCACATCCTTCCACTCATTCAGATGAGCTCTTTCATTGCGGGTTACTTCCATGATTTCCAAGAACATTTCGTCTCGCGTCTTCTTTTTCGTCTGCCTTATCTGAGCTAGCCTTCGGGATGGAGTAGGGAGGCTTGAAAAATGTGCAGCTGCATGAGGGAGGGAAAAAAGGGAGAGAAGTATTTAAAAAGATACATTTTACAGAACAATGGTTATACTCTTTCACAGTGAACAACACTATTCACCTTACATAGCACATGTGATTTCACTACAAGGTCTCATTTTGCATCTTAATATTGAGTGCCTGCGGCTCTGATGTTACAGATCTCACAGACGCAGGTCTGGGCATCAGAATTCAGCTTGCATGCGGCCATGGTAAGCCATTGTCTTTCGGCTTCTCCAGCCTTCATATACACAGTGCCCTCTTATGCTTCTTTCCTGTTAACATGCAGCAGCAGAAGCCAACCCCCCACATCCAATTCTCTAGTATGATTGCTTTACCCCTCCCCCCCCGCATGGCTGGTATGATGGAAGATCACTGCTAATCAACCCCCTTCCCCCCGCCCCACCGTGTGGCTGGTAAGATTCCTGCTAGCCAAACGCAAAAAAGCTTAGCGCTATCCCTCCTCCCCTCCCCCCGCTTGGCTACATGCAAGGAAGGATTTCTTTTAAGCAACAGCCCAGTAGGAAAATGGCCATCTCTGTCCCCTTAATTAAATTCCTGAATTTCAACCAGGATACCATGAACAATATCACTCTGCTGAGGATAACAGAGTGAGATAACGAACGGATGTTTCTTGAATGCCAGCAATCACCGGGACCATACGCAGCTATGCTTTGTCATGCAGTGATACCCGATTACTTGCTACATGCATGGTGTGGTAAAGTGTCCTACCATGGTGGACGGAATAAGGCTGCCTTGCCCAGAAACCTTCTGAAAAGGCTTTTGGAGTACCTCCAGGAGAGCTTCATGGAGATGTCCCTGGAGGATTTCCGCTCCATCCCCAGACATGTTAATAAACTTTTCCAGTAACTTTACTGGTTGCGAATGCATCCCAAGCCCTCATGGCAAATCAATCATTAAAAAACACTTGCTTTTAAACCATGTTTTATATTTACAAAAGGTACACTCACCAGAGGCCACTTTCATGGCTTCATTGTCTGGGCTAGTGGCTTGGGAGGGCTGGGAGGGTAATTCCGTCTGGGTCACAAAAAGCTCCTGGCTGTTAGGGCTAATGGAGTGCTGTGTGCTCTCTGCAAGGTCATCCTCCTCTTTCTCCTCCTCATCTTCCCCCTCCGCAGAATCCTCAGCCATGGTTTAGATTACAACCCCCACCTCGGAATCCACGGACAGGGGTGGGGTAGTGGTGGCACAGCCCCCTAAAATTACATGCAGCTCAGCGTAGAAGCGGCATGTTTTCGGCCCTGACCCGGACCTTCCGTTCGCTTGTTTGGTTTTCTGGTAGGCTTGTCTGAGCTCCTTAATTTTCACTCTGCACTGCAATGAGTCCCTGGTGTAGCCTTTCTCTATCATAGCCTTGGAAATTTTTTCAAATATTTTTTCATTTTGTCTTTTGGAACGGAGTTCTATTAGCACTGAATCCTCTCCCCATATAGCGATCAGATCCAGTACCTCCCATGTGGTCTGTGCTGGAACTCTTTTTCGATTCTCAGGAGACTGCATTGCTACCTGTGCTGATGAGCTCTGCGTGGTCACCTGTGCTGATCAGAGCTCCACGCTGGACAAACAGGAAATGAAATTCAAGGGGCTTTTCCTGTATACCTGGCCAGTGCCTCCGAGCTGAGATTGCTGTCCAGAGCGGTCACAGTGGTGCACTGTGGGATACCGCCCAGAGGCCAATACCGTCGATTTGTGGCCACACTAACCCTAATTCGATATGGTAATACCAATTTTAGCGCTACTCCTCTCTTTGGGGAGGAGTACAGAAACCGATTTAAAGAGCCCTTTATTTCGATATAAAGGGCCTCGTAATGTGGAAGAGTGCGGTGTTAAATCAGTTTAATGCTGCTAAAATCGGTGTAAACGCGTAGTGTAGACCAGGCCTCAGTTTCTCAAATAGTGAAGGCTGCTCCTGTGTGAGGAGTGGAATAGGTCTCCACTCTCCAGTAGCTCTTGCCCTTTCTTCACAGGTAGGTAGAGTCAGATACCATCAGCCTCCACACAAAATTACAGTTGGAGCAGAGCTTGCACATAGCAGATCGTCTCTGTCTTGCTTTCTATTCACATGCAGGAGTATTAGAGTAGATCGGAGTTTCATTGAAAGTCAATGGGACTTTGGTGCCTAAGTCTCTTTTGAAATGAGAATTAGGTTCCTAAGTCACGTAGGCCTTGCAATGCTGATCAAAGCGACATCTGAATATCTTTTAAAAAAACTAGGCCTTAAGAACTTAGAAGCATAAGTTAGTCAATGGGACCTTGGCCCTTTAGTGAGTTCAGTAATTTTGAAAATGTTACCCTTTATCTTTTCTCTGCATTCTTCAGCCTTACCCCTCCCACTGTGACATGGAGTGTGTAAGTATTAGAAAATTAAAATAATGTTTGGAGAATTTTGAGTAATCTTTTTGTAGAAAAGTCATGTCTTTTCTATCGAAATTACATGACAAAAATCAAAGTTCCACGAGGTTTAAATCCCAGCAGATTCTCTTGGACTTTTACAGCCATCTAAACTAAATTAGAACATTAAAGTCAGCGATTAGTGCGTGATGTATCTTACTTTTCACATATGTACATAATTAATTTCTGTGTTGTTTGAGAAGCAACAGAAGTGATATTTTGTTTGCAATAAGGTCTTTTTATTTGGCCATATTTAGAAAAAAAGGATTTATAAAAAAACAATTGTTCTTTGAACCACTTCCAAGGTAATTATACAAATAACTAAATAAAAAATACTGCCAATCAAATGAACATTTTTTTTTCATTTGCTCATGACAACTCTCTCATTAACATTCTCAGAACATAGCCCAGTTCATTTTGCTCTTAAACAATACATAACTGTTGCCAATATACTTTTTCCAAATTTGGAGGTACAAATCAAAGTCCCAATTCTGCAAGCAACAGTTCACATGGATGGACTGATGTACTGGCACAAACCCTGTCAAAGTTAGTGAGGTTCCACATGAACATGGGAGTCTGTCCAAGTACCATCAAGTGCAGACTCACAGATGAATAGATCAGAGGCTCAAAACTTGAAATATTTAAGAGAAGGCACAAGAAATCTCTTCCTTCCTTTCTCCGTTCACTGCAGGTTAGAAAGGAAGTGCAGTGTTAGAATTGTTCCTGAGAGGATAATACACACAGTGATGCATATCAAAGATTCTGTAGGCTTTGTGGCCAAAGACACAGTTTTTAAAAGATGCATTTTAAGGCCCTGATCCTGCAGAGCCTTGATCTAGGGAAGCAGACCTTCTTGCCTATTGGGGGCTCTACTGACTTTAAAGGTCAGCTAGCCTGGATCAAATTGCAGGATAGCGAGGTGTAATTTAACATCAAATTGCACACACAAAATCCATTCAGGGATATTTTTATAAAGGCAATTAAAAAGTGCCCATCACAGCTAGAAATAGAAGATTTTGCATGTCCAGCTGTAGCAAGATTTGGTCTCCAGCTCTGTATTATTATTTATAATTAGCATAACAGCATTAACTAGACGCTCCAAATGAGATCAGTGCCCCATTGTGTTGGATCCTGTGCAAAAGCATAGTAAGAAAAACGCTCTGTCCTAACGACCTTACAGTCTAAACTGTAGACAAGACAAAGGCTGGAAGGGGAACAGAGGCACATAGCCATGAAGTGACTTGCCCACGATTACACCGCAGGCCAGGAGCAGAAAAAGGAACAGAACTCTGGCTCTCAAGTCTATGCCCATGTGCATCCACTAGACCTTTCTTCTTCTCCATGCAGAATAAAAACTAATAACTTACATTTATAGATCACCTTTCATCCCAGGGGATACTTAAAAGCTTTAACAGTTATAATTTCCCTCACAGCTGAGGAGGGCTGCTCCTGGTGACACAACAACTTCTTAACAGCACACAGCAACAATACCCAGCTGGCTAAAATTTTCCAATAGAATCAGTTTTCAGAAATGTATGGCCTGGTTTAGTTTCACATTTGCACCCTGATCAGCATTGCATTGCTCATTAAGGTACACGTTCTTTGCTAATTGTGCTGTCATTTGCTTTATGTAAATAGATGCAAACAACTCCTTTCCCCTTATTAAAAGCCTATGAAACCGAAAGAAAAATTAGTAGCAGGTGAATGCCCATGTAGCAGAAGAAAAATGTTTTCTTTTATCTCTTAGCTTTTTTGAACCCACAAAAAAGGTAGAAACAACAATTAATATTTGCAAAGCTCTGTGCAGAAGTAAATGGCTAAACATGATATTCTAAGAGTGTTTGGATGTATGAGCAGATTTAGCACTTCCTTTTCATATTTATTTTTGGGGCCAAATGCTGACATGTGGGTGTGGAAATCTCTAATCAAAATGGAACCATTGCAATTCAACCACACAAAACAGACAGGCCACAGAAATGCTGCCTACCCTGCATGCTGCAGCCTTCTGCTTTCATAGCATGCTAGAGACAGTCTGAGGGTACGTCTACACTACAGGATTATTCCGATTTTACATAAACCGGTTTTGTAAAACAGATTGTATGAAGTCGACTGCATGCGGCCACACTAACCACATTAATTCGGTGGTGTGCATCCATGGTCTCAGGCTAGCGTCAATTTCTGGAGTGTTGCACTGTGGGTAGCTATTCTGTAGCTATCTCATAGTTCCCGCAGTCTCCCCTGCCCCTTGGAATTCTGGGTTGAGATCCCAGTGGCTGATGGGGCAAAAATCATTCTCGCGGGTGGTTCTGGGTAAATGTCGTCAGTCATTCCTTCCTCTGGGAAAGCAACGGCAGACAATCATTTTGCGCCCTTTTTCCCTGGATTGCTCTGGCAGATGCCATAGCACGGCAACCATGGAGCCCGTTCAGCATTTTTTTTACTGTCACCGTATGTGTACTGGATGCCACTGACAGAGGTGATACTGCAGCGCTACACAGCAGCATTCATTTACCTTTGTATGACAGCAAAGACGGTTATCAGTCGTTCTGTACCATCTGCTGCTGTCATGGGTGCCCCTGGCTGAGGTCGGCTGGGAGCGCAAAGGCAAAAATCGGAATGACTCCCTGAGTCAATTCCTCCTTTATGGTATCTAAAAATAGAGTCAGTCCTGCCTAGAATATGGGGCAAGTGTGCTAGAGAACCAGTGTACCAGAGAATCAGAGAGCACAGCTGCTCCGTGTCAGATCCCGCAGAAATGATGAGCTGCATGCCGTTCTAGGGGGTGTCCCTGCAACAACCCCACCCGTTGCTTCCCTCCTCCCCAAACCTTCCTGGGCTACCGTAGCAGTGTCCCCCACATTTATGTGATGAAGTAATAAAGAATAAGAAACACTGACTTGTTAGTAAGATAAAATGGGGGGGAGGCAGCCTCCAGCTGCTATGATAGTCCAGGCAGGATATTAAGTGGTGTAGGGGAGAGGAGCCCAGCATCCCGCTGCTATGATAGTACAGGCAGTATAGAATCTTTTCTTTACATATGAAAGGGAGGGGGCTGATGGAGCTCAGCCCCCATTTGCTATGATGAGGATGGTTACCAGCCGTTCTGTACCATCTACTAGGAATGACCGAGAGTCATTCCTATTTTTACCCTGGCGCCTCCGGCCGGCCTCACCTGAGGCCACCCAGGAGCACTCACAGGCTCATGACCAGGACAGCTATCAGTTCTACTGCACTGTACCGTCTGCCACCGGAGAGGGGAGGAGAGAGGATGCTACTGTTTACTGCTGCAGCACCGGGTCTACCAGCAGCATGCAGTATACATAGGGTGACATATAAAAAAGTCAAGAAACGATTTTTCCCCCTTTTCTATCAAGGAGGGGGAGGGGTGGTAAATTGACAAGATAGACCCTGAACCACCCCGGACAATGTGTTTGACTCTACAGGCATTGGGGGTTCAGCCAAGAATGCAAATGATTTTCGGGGACTGTGGGATAGCTGGAGTCCTCGGTACGCCCTCCCTCCCTCCATGAGCGTCCATTTGATTCTTTGGCTTTCCATTATGCTTGTCACACAGCACTGTGCTGTGGACTCTGTATCATAGCCTGGAGATTTTTTTCAAATGCTTTGGCATTTCATCTTCTGTAACGGAGCTCTGATAGAACAGATTTGTCTCCCTATACAGTGAGCAGATCCAGTATCTCCCATACAGTCCATGCTGGAGCTCTTTTTGGATTTGGGACTGCATCACCACCCGTGCTGATCAGAGCTCCACACTGGACAAACAGGAAATGAAATTCAAAAGTTCGCGAGGCTTTTCCTGTCTACCTGGCCACTGCATCCAAGTTCAGATTGCTGTCCAGGGTGGTCACAGTGGAGCACTGTGGGATACCACCCGGAGGCCAATACCGTCAATTTGCGGCCACACTAACCCTAATCCGATATGGTAATACCGATTATAGCGCTCCCCTTCTCGTTAGGGAGGAGTACAGAAACCGATTTAAAGAGCCCTTTATATCAATATAAAGGGCCTCGTTGTGTGGACGGGTACAGCGTTAAATCAGTTTAACGCTGCTAAAATCGGTTTAAACGCGTAGTGTAGACCAGGCCTGACAGTCTGGTGGGTCAGTCCAGGGTAGAAGATGTGGAGAGGCCAATGAATCAACAGAGAGGCTATAGTTAAATTTGCTGGACAGCTGTTCCACACCTTGGTGCTAGAATACAGGGACAGATTCCTTTTCCTGAACCAGTTAGTTTCCTATGCAAGGTCCATTTATTCAGGCTTTGCATAGAGAGTGGCTGGGAAGATATAAACCATTTTACCTTTGAGCTGTAAGATGTAATTTAAATGTGTAGCTGTTTCCAAAAATAAGAATAAATCATTTGAAGACGTATTAGTGGATCATAAGGTGGGTTCATCATCACTGCTTTTTAAAAGGGTTTTATATTGCCTTACTTGAACTATTTTATTTATTTTGTTGGATATATGTTTGTTCACAGCTGATTGTAAATGGGTTTTTTTTGTGATTGTCTGTAACATAATCTATACTCTTTAGTAATCTGAAGTGTATAGGGATGGAAGACAAAGCATTAGAAATATTTCAGTACATGATTATACATGAAAATCCACAGACTAATTTTAGGTGTCCAGTTAGGCAGCTAACATGCATTTGTCCATTTAAATAGATGGATGTGTGCACAGAGCTGCCCATTTATTTTTTTACTTTTTTTTTGACCTTCACTCATCAGTACATGGTCATTTTTATGTCAGCATTCCAAAATGTTAAAATGTGGTCACATGTAATTCAGTGCTCATTTCAGTGCACAGTTGCCTGTGAAAAGCATACAATTTAGGGATGCCTTTAAAAAAAACACGTTGCCCTAAATAATATGTATTATGCTTATAAATTACTTAGCTGTTAGAGTGATTGGGTCAATAGTTGGTGCTACTTATCTCAGTGTTAAATTTAGCCACTCCTCAGGGGGTTGTAGAAATAAATGAGTCAACAGGAAGTGTCGCACTTCAAAAATCCATGGATGTGAGGGTCCAGAGTGAACAATAATTCTTACATTTTACTCTTGTAGTTGTAAATAGACAGCACACTATGGCAAATGCTTTCTGCCCTGATAAGAGATGCCAGGAACCTAAACAGCCTAAATTCATGTTTAAGTAAGATTTTGTTTTTATTTCTTTATTTCAGTAGTATCTTTATAATCTTTATATTTCAAGAATGGTCTTGTTCTCAATATTGACTTCAAGATAGTAATTATTATGATGAAAAGAAAATTATTTATTTTATTAATTTGAAATTAATTACTAGCATTTTATTCCTACACATCTGCTGTTTCTGAGAAAAGGTATCAGATATTCCACATGTATTTTATCTTTTGTTCTGTTGGTCTGAATATGCATTATTTACTACTGCCACAGCAGCTTACCTCAAAAGGTTCAAACAAATCTTCAGATGTCCTATGTTTGCTTATCTCTCAGACCAGCGTATCTCATGCTTAATCCAAACCATGACCAAATATCTACCAAAATAATTGATACTTTCCACAGAACCATGCTAAAGCAGAGAAAATTAGTTAGAGTCTTAAACTTATATTAAGTTAACAATATTAAATGGCATCATAAGCTATTCACCTTGAAAACTTTCCTACTATATGTCTTATCAATTGTATGACAGAAATAATGATGTGTTTTTCATATGGAAACTGATATTACATACTTAGCAAAAAAAATTCCATTGGAATCAAAGGGAGTTTGGGGTGTGTAAAGAATACAGGATTTTCAAACCTTTGCTTAGCATATTAATTTCAAAATATTCAGAAACCGCCCCCCAAATCATTATTAACTTCCTAAAAGAAATGCATGTGTCCAAAAAGGAAACCACATATGCCTTTGTGATCTTCAACTCTTGAATACAGTCCCTAGGTGCTAGAGTGTAATCTTCAATATAGCAATGGATGATAAACAAAGCCAGTCATTTATTAAAAAAAATAGTTCTACACAGAGTTCTCTCATGACAGATTAAATGTGATAGGCAGAAGTGGCAGGGTGCTAATTACTCTAGTGATGTGATCCATTTTCTAAATGGTGAGAACATCAATAATTCATCAGAAGTGGCTGCTAAAAAATTTAATGTCTGACAATCCAAGCCTGGCAAATAGGAAGATAATCTTATGTGTCTGTTAGTTGGCATTCAGAGACTTTCTTTTCATTATAAAATATAAATGCATTGTTCCTACTTGAGGCAGTTTAGATTATAAAAGATGGCAGATGTATAATGTGCCTAGGTTTGATTGTTTGAGGTAGTAAGGCAGAGCCCAGCAGAGAAAACGCAGATGTTACATATTTAAAGAAAATGAGTTTTACAAATACTTTTAATAAAGTCTGAATGCTTTCTGCTAATAGAAGCAGCCCAATTATGGGAAACTGACTATGGCAATATAAACATAAAAAAATTGAGTAATCAGGTAGTTTCCCTGGCTATAAAGTGCACTTCTAGTTAAAATATTCTCCCACTTATTGAGGAAGATCTTAATTTGGCTGTATCAAAAATTTATGAAAAGAACATTAAATTAATAAGAACTTAAAGTATGTTGTAGAAATGGGCCTGTTAAGTATCATATATGCTTACATGAGTTCTTATTGTTTGGATTCCTGCTGTAATGACGACACAAAATGTGGTCAGAATCCTTCTTATCTGTTTAGACTTGGTAGAGTGCAATTTGCGGAGGAGTATTTGAAGATTAAAAATTAGAAAGATGTTGCCACCTTTCATAAAAAACAAAAACAGTAAACTGGGATGTGTACACAAACCACAGGTCTAAACAGAAGCAGTAGGTTCTTTAAGTTGCAGGTTAAAAGCTTCAAACTGGAAAATAAGAAAACCATCTCATAACTAATGGGAGGACTACTAGAAAATGAGTTTAGCAAAATGATATTGCTCGCCTTAGTGGCTCAAACGAAACTTTAATGAGGGTCTCATAACACAATCTCAACATATACAAAGAGCTGAACACTTTAAACCCTCAAATCATCAATATTTCAGTCTTCATTATTTTGCTCAGGATAAACCAACAGAGAGCTCTACCTTGTTTTGCAAATCCCAATATAACCCTCTAAAATTTAGATTGATCCCTAAAGATGATACTTCCAATTTTGATCATTCTTGCTTTTGAGTGCAGTTAATTTATTGTATCTGAGAATGAGTAGGATGATAAGCATGTGTCTGAACTGTTTGCCATGCGTTAAATACTTGCCATTCTTGCATTCAAGTTTTAATTAATAATATCATAGAACACTCCTGGTCAAGAGCCTCAATTTTTGGGTACTCAATTTGAGACATTGAAAAGGGTCTGATTTTCAGAGGGTGAGTGCTCAGGTCCCTTTATGGTGTCAAGTTGAAAACTGAGACATAAAAATCATTAGTCACTTTTGACAGTCTATGCCAGTGGCATTGAAAGGAGAGTCATGTGATGCTCTGAGAACAGAAGCAGGCTCACTCTATAAATATTCTCTTAAAACCTGATTCAATCTGGCTCATATGAGAAGATCAGGGATGTCAGGATATCAACCTGTACTGAGATCAGAAAAAAAGGAACAACAGTTAGGTAGGCCAGACAAACACAAAGGAATAACATCAAGGAGATCTGCCAGAAGAATTGTCAGAACATTTAGATTTTTTCCTGTTAATAAGTTTAATCAAAATTGACATGTTCCTGCAAAATATTTCAAAAATGAGTTTCTTTCAAATTTCTTGAAAGAAAAACTGCTCTGTCCAAAAATTTCCAACCACCTCTACTTCTGACCACTTATGTTTAATAAAGATTCAGTGATGTTTTTCCTGAGGGCACAGCTAATAATTCTAGAGCACAGGTAAATTCTGGTTTGAGCCATTATAGTGTCCTAGAGCCAAGGGAATACAGACAAGGCCCCCATGAATGTGATTTAACTAGGTCATATCTTTATTAAGTTAACACTGTTAAGTTAACACTGGGAAACTGTTTGGCAATAACCATGTCCAGTGCAGGTCAACTTTCTTTCTGTAATCCAGGGCACAGCTTCTCTCAGCCCTGCCCCTTCCAAACTTTTAAACTTGGTCCAGCACCATTGCTGGGACTTGACTGCCCTGCACTCATATGAAGTGTGAGAATAAATGGGTGACATGGGGTGATTCCTCGCTGTACCTGACATTAGCAACCCCAACCCCATTTAGGGGATGTCCTCCTCTACTCCTGCGTCCAATTCTGACTTGTTAAGGAACTGCACCCCAAAGTAAACTAATACCTGCACTGGACACAGGCAAACTTGCAACATTCTGAACAACTCACAATCTAACCTTCCCAGCAGGCCCCTGGACTGCTTAGTGGAAGGCAACCTCCCATCCCAGGCCAGTCTGCTAGTGAGAGACAGTTTCTTTCCTAGCCCCCAAATGCCCACAGCATGATGCCCATGATTCAGCAAGGCTCCCATAAGGATGCACAGTCCTGCTCTGATCCTGAAGTAGGAGCTCTTTTTGCTCTGGTCACAGAATGGCAACCTAGGCAGACTTATAAGTCCTCCTCTCAGGTGCATAGGAACCAGTGGGCTTCTATCCAGCTGATCAGCCAATTACTCCTCTTTTCCCCTCCCCAAGCCCATGAGGAGGGGAAGAAAAACGTGGATGGCAATCCTTAAAGGAGCCTACAGATTCTCTTTTCCTTGTTGGCTCAGACAAAATCTTCCACCTCTAAGGGAGGGCATTTTGTGTATCAAATCATTCCCTTCGGTTTCAGTTGGACATGGTATTCTTTCAAATAAAAGTGTTGGTAAAAATGCAAGTGGTTTATTATTGTTAGAGTGAGACAGAAGAAGAAAGAGGAGAGAAAATTGAAAGTAAGAAGGTAGCAAAAAGAAAGGAGAAAGACTGTAAAATAACAGGACAGGAGACAGCAAAAGAGAGAGAAAGGAGGGAATGAGACATGAATGGGGAAAATGTAGAGATTTTACAGACTGTAAATCCCCAAAGAAATATGGGGAAATGTGTAACTATTCCATCATGTTTTTCATTTGTGCCATTAAACTTTCCAGTTCTACCTCCAGTGAAGTCAATTATTTGCAGAAGGCAGCTAATCTGCAGAGGGAATTTTAGGTTGTTTACCAGCTATAACTTCTGTGCTGCCTTTGGCAGTGCTGTTTTTGAGTTGCCTCAGTTTTTGTAAATTTTAATTAGTATTTGGCAGCACCATTGCTGCTGCCTTGTTATCAAAGTATGCAAGCATCAATGTACTTTTAGTTATACAGCTTCTCTGATGACAGGAGATTATAACATCTGACAGAGGCACAGCAAAGGCATTGCCTCATGATAAGTAAAGATGAAAACAAGATTTGAAGAAAGAGTTGCACTGGGGACAGCACCCTGTTAGCATTAAAAATGAAGCACATGTTCTTGCACATGCTTAACTTTATATATGTAAGCATTCTCCATCGACTACAATGGGACTATTCAGATATATGTTTGCAGGATCAGGAAGTGCTGCATGAAGGTGGAGAATTATCCAATACTATAAATATCTTCCTGACTGGATAAGAGGGGGGAAAAGTAGTATGTGAAGAGTATTGTCCTTAATATGGTCAGTACCTTCTGGAATTTTCCCAATCAGACTCATAGGGTGGAGTTTATTTTTGAACCATTTCACGGGATTCTATCATATTTTTCATTTGAGCCATTAGGCTCTTCAGTTCTATCTCCAGTGAAGTCAGTCGGGGATCACATTTAATCAGACTTTTCATGCCATGTCTGGACATCTGAGTTAGACATTGATACTGCCAGACCAGACAAAGAATGGCATGTGTTGTCTATGGCTCCAAGGAATGAGGAATATGGCTTATCAGCCTTGATTTTGCCCATTCTGACATTGTTATTTCTCACTTATGATTCCTGACCACAGCTCCAATCACACAAGTTGTGTCTAGGATCATCATAATATAACTTCCTCTTCCGAATGGATAACTGTAACAAGGCCCAAATACTTCACTCCCCTCCCCAAAATTTGTTTTTTTTAAGAGTTGATTATTATTTTGTTATCTACTACACACAAACATACCAAATGTAGCGTTAACAGGGTAATTTTAAATAAGTGACTAGCATACATTTTCTTACCTTAACATAACTTGCAAAGATATCTAAAGCATTTTTACTTTCTATTTTCCTGCTGTAGTTAAGACACTTGCAATGTAAATGTCTGCCTTTTATTTCTCAGCAGGTGGTTAAAGCATTGCTTTTGTGGTTATTTTAAAGGTCATCTTCATCAGGTGACATTAAAGAAAATAATCGTTCACAGATGTTTGTTTCCATAGCAGAGTGCAGAGAATCCACCAGAATGTTACTGTGTATTTGTTACCTTTTAGGGAGCTTTTATTATTTAGCTGTCATCATTAAAAATTCAAAGCAATGGATTGGTGAGGCAAGCTTGAATAGTTTTTTCACCCGTTTATGGCTAAACAGTTGTACTGGAAAGAAAAAAGGAGAGGTTGCCCTTAGGAACAATCATTTTTAGGTTCTCTAACAGCTGCAAAATTTGATTAAAAAAAGTCACACATTCTTGTGATAATTCTTCTGTCAACTTTATCCGGGAAAACAGAGTAATTATGAGAAATGGCAAAGAGGAAACCACTTGAATAGCATATTAATTAAAATAGCTGTATTGGGACTGATGGATGATCTTAAACTTCTTAATTGTTGGCTTCAGAAATACTTTCCAGGAGGCTTAGGTATAGAACAAGGCTGGGCCAGCAGCAGGCTAATTTTGCAGCTGTATCTCTTGGATTTCAAGTAACATTTTTGGCATCAGTGAACATTTTACTCTAGTTACAGCGGTCTTGCAGAAATGGGCCAAATACATCAGAATAATCTCATCATTTTGAGACAAAGAACATTTTCTGGAGTTATACACAATATTGATCTGCTATATCTGTTTTGTTGCCAGAGTTCACAGTTTGCTAAAGGAGCTGAAAGAGGTAAGAGACTAATTTAGTATTTTGCTTCCATTGCATTTTATTTCCCTTTCACTATTGGCTTCTGTTCTTACACTAGAAACTAAAGGTACATAAACATTTGAAAACATACAGGCCCTGATTCAATGAACTTCTGTGCTGCATAAGCACTCAGATGTCCAAAAGGTCACAAATCCTGTTTCCAATGGAAGCTAAACTATTCAACGGAAAAGCTAATTTGCTGCACAACAAAGCTCATTGTATCTGCCACTCCATCCCTGCTCCATTTTAGAAATTTCTGAAGTTGATTAGATAGTGGTAAGCCCACTCATATTAACTCTTTGTGCACAAGTCCAAATTTAGTAGAATTCTACTCCTATTCCCTACTCTTGAATTAGGGCAAAGACAACTGAAGTGAAATCCTGACCCTACTGAAGACAATGGGAGCTTTGCCGTTGACTTCATTGAGGAGAGGGGTTCACCCTTGAACTTTTGGTTATTTATCTGAACCAAACCTCTTAATCTTTTAGGAGATGGCTATCACAAGTATTTGAGCATCCTCAATGAGTGATCAGAGTTTGAGAGTCAAGAATTCCTGAGTTCTGGTTCTGATTCAGTTATTTGCTGCATAATCATGGAAAAGTCATTTAAAGGGATGTTGTCAATTTGAAAACCAGTCAATTAAAATTACTAGTTAAAAAATATTCTCATATAACACCTGTCTCTCGCTTTCTCTGCTCATTTGTACAATTGAATTTTGCTGTTTCTAAAAATGCTTGTCCTGGTGCTGTGTGAGAGCGACACACGTAGAACAGTGGAACTGACCATTATTCACAAAGCCACTTGAGACCAAAATCCTGCTCACCTTACTAATTAAATACTTACACTGACTTCAGTGGGAGTTTTGCATGAGAAAAAGAAGTATGATTTGATCCTAAGTACTTTAATTTCTCTACAACTACCTTTAAAATTCATTTTCACAAGCAGCATGAGAATAGAGGGTAGGGTCGTAACTCATACCTCAGAGTACAGAGAAATTCAAATTATGTTGAAAGATTAACAAATGCTACCTTCCAGTTATATAATTTAATGATGCCCCGATTCTGCAACGAACTCCTCCTGGGTGAACCCCTGCACCTACATGGGTCCCCATTGCTGTTAATGAGAGTTTGTGCTGGCTTCTACCTGTGCCCAGCTCATTGCAGGATCAGTAACTAAAATTATACTTTATATAGCATGTCTGCATACTCACAAGCAAGTGAAGCATTTGTGTGCCTGTGTGGTAACCAGGAGCACCAGTTATCGTGTTGCCTGTTTAAAATATGCATTTACTATAAAAACACATTTTTGGAGTGCTGTTGGAGGAGCAGGTTTTTGTGGTTTTTGTAGTTTGTGGTGTTTGTGTGTGAGTGAGTGTGTGTGCAGGCTGCTAGGGGCTGTGTGCTGGGAGCGAGGCTGAGCCCTGAGTTGGGGGCGGGGCTTACCTGATTAGGGGTCCTATATAAGGAGCCAGGCACTCAGGCAGTGGCACAGTCAGCTGCAGCGGCACAGGAGGCGGCTAACAGGGGAGTTTCAGTGGGAGTTTGCAGGGGAGACCAAGGCAGAGGAACCAGGAAGGCAGACTAGGGAAGAGGCAGGGGTCTGCCAGCAGCCCTGCGCTTGTTGGTGGCCTGTGGTGCGGTGTGAGCTGTGGATTGCCAGGCACAGAGTTGCAGCGCTACGATGGAGGCGGAGGCAGCAGGTGCAGACACACTGAGGATGACTGGATGCGGTAGCTGCGGCATGTACATGGTCCTAGAGGGAGCACCTGAAAGGAGTTTCATCTGCATGAAGTGCCGCCTGATAGAGCTGCTGGAGGAAAAGGTAAGGGGACTGGAGATGCAAGTGGAAACTCTGGCTGAGTTTAGAAGGGGATTTGAGCAGATGATGGAACACAAACATGATGAGGCACAGGGGACAAGCTCAGACGAGTGGATAGAAGCAGGACCAAAGGACTCTGAGGAGGGGCTGCTGGGTGAGGAAAGTGGACGGTGGAAGCATGTGACTAGGAGAACCAGGCAGAGGAAAAGACGGGCCAGTGATGGACAAATAGAACTCAGGAACTGGTTTGCTGAGTTGGGAAATGAAGATGGAGCACAGCAGGCTGCTGAAGGAGAAAGGACGAGGAAGAAGAGGCAAGCAGCTAGTCCTGCAGAAGGAGGGGAGGAGTCAGTGGAGGCAACATCAAGTACGACCCCTAGGAGGATTGTAAGGGCGAATACAAATCGAGAGGAATCGCGGCCAGCTGCTGTGGGGGATAGACCGCAGAATCGCACTGTCGCCAGGAAAAGGCAAGTCTACGTGATTGGAGACTCTTTACTGAGAAGAGTAGACAGGCCTGTAACTAGACCTGATCGGGAGAACAGAAGGGTGTGCTGTCTGCCAGGGGCTAAGATACAGGATGTGGACTTGAGGCTGAATACGATCTTAGCGGGAGCGGGAAAGAATCCGTTGATTATCCTTCATGTGGGAACGAATGACAAGGCTAGTTACTCGCTGGACTGTATCAAGGAGGACTATGCCAGACTGGGGAAGAGGCTTAAAGACATCGAGGCTCAGGTGATCTTCAGTGGGATACTGCCGGTTCCTAGAGCGGGGCGACAAAGGAGTGACAAGATTATGGCGATCAACAGATGGCTCAGGGAGTGGTGTTATAAGGAGGGCTTTGGGATGTACGGTCACTGGGAAGCATTTACGGATAGACAACTGTTCGCTCAGGATGGACTTCATCTAAGCAAGGAGGGAAATAGAATTCTAGGATGGAGGCTCGCCAACCTCATCAAGAGGGCTTTAAACTAGGAAGTTGGGGGAGATGGTTGGGAGATGTTCGGGAGATCTCCACGCCAGAATATAACCTGGAAAGGGAAGTAAACAAAGTGAGAGGGGATACCCTTGCGGCCCCAAGATTTGATCCAAGGAGGAATTGTAGAGTAGAAACCAGAGTAACGGGTGATGCTGGTGGTAGAAAGTTTGTGCACGACGGGGAAAAGAATGTCACTGACGCCAAACACCAAAAATTAAAAGGTCTGTACACCAATGCGAGGAGCCTAGGTAACAAGATGGAGGAACTGGAGTTACTAGTGCAGGAAGTGAAACCGGATATTATAGGGATTACCGAAACCTGGTGGAATAGTACTCATGACTGGAGCACGGGTATTGAAGGCTATGTGCTGTTTAGAAAAGACAGGAAGAAAGGCAAAGGTGGTGGAGTAGCCTTGTACATCAATGATGAAATTAACTGTAGCGAAATAAGAAGCGATGGAATGGATAAGACAGAGTCTGTCTGGGCAAAAATCACACTGGGTGAAAAAGCAACTAGAGCTTCCCCTGAGATAGTGCTTGGGGTGTGCTACAGACCGCCGGGATCGGATTGGGATATGGATAGAGACCTCTTTAATGAAGTAAACACAAAGGGGAAATGTGTGATTATGGGGGACTTCAACTTCCCGGATATAGACTGGAGGACGAGTACTTGCAAGAATAATAGGGGTCAGATTTTTCTGGATGTGATAGCGGATGGATTTCTTCATCAAGTAGTTGAAGCACCTACGAGAGGGGATGCCATTTTAGATTTGGTGTTGGTGAGCAGTGAGGACCTCGTAGAAGAAATGGTGGTAGGGGACAACCTTGGTTCGAGTGATCATGAGCTGATTCAGTTCAAACTAGATGGAAGGATAAACAAATGTAGATCTGGGATTAGGGTTTTTGACTTCTCGAGGGCTAATTTTAAAGAGTTAAGGAAATTAGTTAGGGAAGTGGATTGGACGGAGGAATTAGTGGATTTAAATGCGGAGGAGGCCTGGAATTACTTTAAGTCACAGCTGCGGAGACTGTCGGAAGCCTGCATCCCGAGAAAGGGGAAAAAAAACCATGGGCAGGAGTTGTAGGCCAAACTGGATGAGCAAGCAACTCAGAGAGGGGATTAGACAAAAGCAGAAAGCTTACAGGGAGTGGAAGAAAGGCAGGATCAGTAAGGAAAGCTACCTTGGTGAGGTCAGAACATGTAGGGATAAAGTGAGGAAGGCTAAAAGCCGCATTGAACTGGAACTTGCAAAGGGAATCAAAACCAATAGTAAAAGGTTCTACAGCCACATAAATAAGAAGAAAACAAAGAAAGAAGAAGTGAGGCTGCTATACACTGAGGATGGAATGGAGGTTAAGGATAACCTAGGCATAGCCCAACATCTAAACAAGTACTTTGCCTCAGTTTTTAATAAGACTAGTGAGGAACCTTGCGATGATGGAGGGATGATAAACGGGAATGTGGATATGGAAGTGGATATTACCGCAACTGAGGTAGAGGCCGTACTTGAACAGCTCGATGGGACGAAGTCGGAGGGCTCGGACAATCTCCATCCGAGGATATTAAAGGAACTGGCGCGTGAAATTGCGAGCCCGTTAGCGAGAATTTTTAAGCAATCGACGAACTCGGGGGTTGTGCCATATGACTGGAGGATTGCTAATGTAGTTCCTATTTTTAAGAAAGGGAATAAGAGTGATCCGGGCAATTATAGGCCTGTTAGCTTGACATCTGTAGTATGTAAGATCTTGGAAAAAATTTTAAGGGAGAAAGTAGTTAAGGACATAGAGGTCAATGGTAATTGGGACGAATTGCAACACGGATTTACTAAAGGTAGATCGTGTCAAACCAATCTGATCTCCTTCTTTGAGAAGGTGACGGATTACTTAGATAAAGGAAATGCGGTAGATATAATTTACCTAGATTTCAGTAAGGCGTTCGACACGGTTCTGCACGGGGAGCTGTTAGTTAAATTGGAAGAGATGGGAATGAATATGAAAGTTGTAAGGTGGATAAGGAACTGGTTAAAGGGGAGACTCCAGAGGGTCGTATTGAAAGGTGAACTGTCAGGCTGGAAGGAGGTCACTAGTGGAGTCCCTCAAGGATCGGTTTTGGGACCGATCTTATTTAACCTTTTTATTACTGACCTTGGCACAAAGAGCGGGAATGTGCTAATAAAGTTTGCGGATGACACGAAGCTGGGGGGTATTGCTAACACGGAGAAGGACAGGGATACTATTCAGGAAGATATGAACCACCTTGTAAACTGGAGTAATAGAAATAGGATGAAATACAATAGTGAAAAGTGCAAGGTCATGCATTTAGGGATTAATAATAAGAATTTTGGATATACGTTGGGGGCGCATCAGTTGGAAGCGATGGAGGAGGAGAAGGACCTTGGGGTACTGGTTGATAGCAGGATGACTATGAGTCACCAATGTGATACGGCTGTTAAAAAAGCAAATGCGATTTTGGGATGCATCAGGCGGGGTATTTCCTGCAAGGATAAGGATGTGTTAGTACCGTTATATAAGGCGTTGGTGAGACCCCATCTGGAATACTGTGTGCAGTTCTGGTGTCCCATGTTCAAGAAGGATGAATTCAAACTGGAACAGATTCAGAGACGGGCTACAAGGATGATCCGAGGAATGGAAAAACTGCCTTATGAAAGGAGACTCAAAGAGCTTGGCTTGTTTAGCCTGGCCAAAAGAAGGCTGAGGGGGGATATGCTCGCTCTATATAAATATATCAAGGGGGTTAACGTTAGGGAGGGAGAGGAATTATTTAAGTTTAGTACTAATGTAGGCACGAGGACGAATGGGTATAAACTGGATATTAGGAAGTTTAGACTTGAAATTAGACGAAGGTTTCTGACCATTAGGGGAGTGAAGTTCTGGAACAGCCTTCCGAGGGAAGTAGTAGGGGCAAAAGACTTTTCTGGCTTTAAGACAAAGCTTGATAAGTATATGGAGGGGATGTTATGATAGGATCGTTAATTTGGGCAATTGATCTTGAATTACCACCAGACAGGTCTGCTCAATGGTCTGCAGGGAGATGTTGGATGGGATGGGTACTGAGTTGCTGCAGAGAATTCCTTCTTGGGTGCTGGCTGGTGACTCTTGCCCACATGCTCAGGGTTTAGCTGATCGCCATATTTGGGTTCGGGAAGGAATATTCCTCCAGGGCGGATTGGCAGGTGCCCTGGAGGTTTTTCGCCTTCCCCTGCAGCGTGGCGCACGGGTCGCTTGCTGGTGGTTTCTCTGCAGCTTGAGGTCTTCAAACCATTTTTGAGGATTTCAATAATTCAGTCCTGGGATAGGGGTTGTTATAAAATTGGATGGGTGGGGTTCTGTGGCCTGCCTTGTGCAGGAGGTCAGACTAGATGATCAGATTGGTCCCTTCTGACCTATGAGTCTATGAGTCTATGAGACAGGATAGGACCAAAATTCAGATTTTTTGGAGAGCAATGAATACATGGTACAAAACAATTTAGGTTGATTGTCAATAATGGCACTTTTTTATCTGGATTGAAACTTTAACAGAAAAAAATACATCTAACTTTTCAATTCCTTTTTCAGACTGCCCAAATTATTATACCCACTGACTGGTGCAATCTTCAACAGCCTACAGTGCATTGAAAAAACTAAACCATTAATGTCTGGTGAGTTTTGATAAGAGAAAACTCACCAGTCACTAGAAAGACACTGTAACTTTCTTTTATCAAATATGCAGAAAAGAACATTGGGTCAAAACCTCTGTCTCCTGAATGTTTCTTCATATAGATAAGAGATTTATTCAAGAAACCTCTTCTAGCATTTGTACTTTGGTAGTTATCAATTGTATGTATGCTATATGCTAAGGGAAGATAGTTTTGTGGTGAAAGCATGCAAGGACAGAGACTTGGGCTCAAATCCTAGATTCACCACAGACTTCCTCTGTGACTATGGACAGCTCACTTAACCACTCTGTTCATCTCAGATGTCTCTATTTATTAAAGGGGGCTGATAATTAATAAAGTACATATAAGAGTATCTGAAGATCTTGGGGGAACCTTAAGCAACTGTATAATTCCAGACCAAAAAAACCCAAACCAACAACCCTTAATTATAACTGAGAGAATAGATTAGGGACAGAGTCACTGGAGCTATGACAATTTACACCAGCTGGGTACTCCTCAGTAATGTAATTTTAACGATTGTTCTGTGTGGACATACAGCTGTGTTAGTGTGGCCCAGGCAGTAGCCACAGGTAAATGCAGGGGAAGGATGGGAAGCCAAGGAAACAAACTACTTCACCTCATCATTTTAAAAGCCTCCACTGCTCACTAGTTAAATTTTCCAAGCAACCCTTTTGTTTTTTCTGCCATGCTGCCCAACACATGTGAGGTGCTGCCTGTAAACAGCCACAAAGTTACCTCATTATCATCCTACAAAACTCACTGTTGCCTTGATGCCTACAAAAACTTGAGAACAGTTAGGCTGCTGGGTGCTGAGACCACTGTCTGTCATGCTGACTCAAGATAGTTAAGTCCAATGAACATTGTGAGGAGTTACAACAGGATCTCATACAACTTGGTGATTGGGCAAGCATAGTATTAGAAAACATAATCCCAACTATCCATACAAAATAACAGAGTTTAATTTAGCTGTTACCATTCAAGGAAGAGATCTTGGATTCATTGTGGATAGTTTTCTGAAAACATGCATGCAATGAGTAGCAGCAGTCAAAAAAGCTATCAGAATGTTAGGCACCACTAGGAAAGGGTTAGATAATAAGACAGTAAATATCATAATACCATTATATATATATATATATATATATATATATATATATATAAAAAACCCTCTCACCCTTATGGGTGGTATGTGTCTTCCTCAAACTCGGGTCCTCTACCAGAGGCCTGGGAGTTTGAGGGTTCTGCGCAGTACCTTAGCTGTTCCTAGCACTGCAGTCTTCTGGACAGAGAGCTCTGATGTTGTTCCTGGGATCTGTTGGAGCCACTCACCCAGCTTAGGAGTCACAGCCCCAAGTGCTCCTACCACCACTGGGACCACTTTGACCTTCACTTTCCACATCCTCTCTAGTTCCTCTTTCAGGCCCTGGTACTTCTGCAGCTTCTCATACTCCTTCTTCCTGATGTTGCTGTCACTTGGCACTGCTATATCTATCACCATTGCTGTCTTCTGGTCCTTATCTATTACCACGATGTCTGGTTGATTGGCCAGTACCTGCTTATCCATCTGGATCTGGAAGTCCCACAGAATCTTAGCTCTGCTATTCTCCACAACCTTCTGTGGAATCTCCCATCTGGTCTTGGGAGGATCTAGCCCATATGCTGTGCAGATGTTCCTGTACACAATGCCAGCCACTTGGTTGTGCTGTTCAGCGTATGCTGTTCCTGCCTGTATCTTACATCCTGCCACTTTGTGTTGGACTGTCTCTGAGGCCTCTCTGCACAGTCTGCACCTTGGGTTCTCTCTAATATGGTAGACCCCTGCTTCAATGGATCTGGTGCTCAGTGCCTGTTCCTATGCTGCTATGATCAGTGCCTCAGTGCTGTCTTTTAATCCAGCCCTTTCCAGCCACTGGTAGGATTTCCCAATGTCAGCCACCTCAGCTATCTGTCGATGGTACATCCCATGCAGGATCTTGTCTTGCCATGGCACTTCTTCTGCTTGGTCTTCCTCCCATGTCTGCTGCTGCCTCAGGCATTCTCTCAGCAGCTCATCTTTGGGGGCCATCTTACTGATGTACTCCTGGATGCTTCAGGTTTCGCCCAGGACAGTGGCTTTGACGCTCACCAAGCCCCGCCCGCCTTCTTTCCGGCTGGTATACAGTCTCTGGGTGTTGGACTTGGGGTGGAAACCTCCGTGCATTGTGAGGAGCTTCCGGGTCTTCACATCGGCAGCCTCCATGTCCTCCTTTGGCCAGCTCACTATACCGGCAGGGTATCTGATAACCGGCAGGGCGTATCTGTTAATGGCGTGGATCTTGTTTTTCCCACTGAGCTGGCTCTTCAGGACCTGTCTTATCCTTTGATGATACTTGGATGTTGCTGTCTTCCTTGCCTCCTCATCGTGATTTCCATGTGACTGTGGGACGCCAAGGTACTTGTAGCTGGTCTGTATGTCTGCTATGTGGCTCGCTGGTAGTTCCACACCATCGGCCTTGACTACCTTCCCTCTCTTCACTACCATCCGGCCACACTTCTCCAGTCTGAATGACATCCCGATATCCTCACTGTAAATCCGCGTCAGGTGGATTAGCGAGTCGATGTCTCGTTCATTCTTAGCATACAGCTTGATGTCATCCATGTAGAGGAGGTGGCTGATAGTAGTTCCACTCCTAAACCCATACCCATATCCAGTCCTTGTAATTATCTGGCTGAGGGGGTTTAAGCCTATGAGAACAGCAGTGGAGACAGTGCATCACCTTGGTATATGCCGCACTTGAGGGCCACTTGTGCAAGCTGCCTTGAGTTGATTTCCAGTGTCGTCTTCCATAGTCCCATTGAGTTCTTGAGGAAGGTCCTTAGTATCCTATTGACTTTGTATAGCAGCAGACATTCACAGATCCACGTGTGCGGCACTGAGTCGTAGGCTTTCCTGTAGTCAATCCAGGCTGTGCTCAGATTGGTCTGTCTAGACCTTGAGTCTTGGGTGACTGCTCTATCTATGAGCAACTGGTGTTTTGAGCCTCTAGTGTTGTTCCCAATGCCCTTCTGAGCTGTGCTCATGTACTGGCCCATATGGTCCTGTAGCTTGGTGGCTATGATACCTGATAGGATTTTCCATGTTGTGGGGAGGCAGGTTATTGGTCGGTAGTTGGATGGTTCTATTCCCTTGCAGGGGTCTTTCATGATCAGCACTGTCCTTCCTTGTGTTAGCCAGTTTGGGTGGGAGCCTGCTGCCAGCAGCTGGTTCAGCTGTGCTGCTAGGCGTTCATGCACTGCTGTTAGTTTCTTTAGCCAGTAGGTGTGGATCATGTCTGGTCCAGGTGCTGTCCAGCTCTTCATGTTTTTGACCCGCTGCTGGATGTCTTCTACTGTGATGGTAACTGGTTTCTGTTCTGGGAGATTGCTGTGCTCTGTTCTCAGGTCCTGCAGCCACTTTGCACTGGTGTTATGAGTCTTCTCTTTCTTCCATATGTTCTTCCAGTACTGTTCAGTTTCTGCTGCTGGTGGCTCTGCTGTTATTGTGTTGTTGCACTGTAATTGGGAGTACACCTTATATATATATCCATTGTATGCCCGCACCTTGAATACACTGTGAAGTTCTGGTCACCCCATCTAAAAAATGATATTAGAATTGGAAAAAGTGCAGAGAAAGGCAACAAAAATTATTAGGGGAATGGAACAGCTTCTATATGAGGAGAGATTAAAAAGATTGGGACTTTTCAGCTTGGAAAAGAGAGGACTAAAGGAGAGGCGATATGAGAGAGGTCTGTAAAATCGAAGTGTTATTTACTCCTTCACATAACACAAGAACCAGGGGGTCACCAAATGAAATTAATAGGTAGTAGGTACAAAAGGAAGTACTTCATCAATGCAGTCAACCTGTGGAACTCATTGCCAGGGTATGCTGTGTAGGCCAAAATTATAACTGGGTTAAAAAAGAATTAGATAAGTTCATAGCAGATAGGCCTATCAATGGGTATTAAACTAGATAGGAACTCAGGTTTTTGTCAGCTTGATCTAAAATGGGAGGAAAAGACAGCAAGACAGGATAACTAAATGACAAACAATCATTACTTTATGAAGCATCTAGCAAAAAAGATTAGTTTCCCAGGTCCTTTTTGGTACCTGAGGCTAGAGGAGGGGGAACTCTTAGTTTCAGACCCTCTCCACTAGACTTCCTGAGCCTTCTAACTCTGCTGTAATGAAAGCCCAGTTATCTCCTTCCCTGCCTACCTTGGTGTTGTTTATATAATGTAAAATTATTTGTATTAAACACTGTTTTAGTTCACCCACAAACCTTCACTTTCCCTAACACATTAGCAAGGCCAACACATGTGAGCCAATAAAAGAATTAGGACAATGTTTGAAGAGTTAGCAACAGGGACATTTTTCAACACCATATATTAAAATTTCTTAACTAGTTTTTCCAAACTTCCTAGAAACATTCTGCCCTAGGATGAGATGTGCGATATGAAAGGTCAATGGTATTGGGTTCCTTTTGGGAAAGTTGGGAGGTCGGATGAAAATTTGACTTATAATGTGACACTAGGTTTAGCCCTAACTATGGAGAAACAAACCACTCCATAATATAGTAAATATTTTCACAGAACTCAGATTTATATAGAAAAATAATATTTTGAGCAGTGTCTCCATAGTTTCTGGTGCTCTCCACTGTTCACATGCTCTCTCTCTCTCTCTCTCACACACACACACAATCCATAAGTTTATGGAAGAAAATTCTCAAAACAAATTCAAACTTCAAGAAGTTGCAAGCCAATATATTAAATACTCAGAGGACTAGGAAACAATTTAACATGTATATAAGTAATGAGAGCAAGACTGGAACCTACACTGAAAGCAGTGGGGATCCTCACACCGATAAAATTAAGCAAGTCACATTTGCAGGTTCAGGGCCCTAATTCAGTATTCTGTGGGGTTTGTTTTTGTTTTGTTTTCCCTCCTAGTGGTTAGTGTCAGATGCTTCAGTAAAAGGTGCAAGAAACGGTGTAGTGTACAACTATGGAATAACCTGCCCGTAGGGAAAGCTTCTTTCTAAACCCTGTGAGTGAGTGGTTCCTTTATGCTTTGAAGTATGAAAGTTTATAACCCTTCCAAAAAAAGTTAGGTGCATGTTTCAGAAAGCCTGAAAACCCCACCTTTTGTTTTTTAATTTTACATGACATATGTGTGAATGTTCTTTTTGGACATGTAAGTGTCTAATCCTTTTTAGGCTCCTATTAAGCTCCTAGCCTCGATGATATTTTGTGGCAATGAGTTCCACAGGTTTTATGGAAGTTTAAGTTATAATTTGCTTTTGCTTTTGCCATATAATATCTGTTTTCAAAACCCTACATATTCATCAGTAAATGGGATTAGGATGTTACAGTAGCCTAAGTCAGTCTCCACCTAAGGAAGGAAAATATCTGCTCTTGTAGTCCAACCCTTCCCTGATCAGAGGAAAGCCATGACTAACTCAGTGACAAAATTCATTGTTACTTCATTGTGACTAAGAGCAGGTTTTAAATGCATATATATACAACCCCCTTCCCTTCCACCCTCATCATTAATAGAGATGGTAAAAAAATAAAAATCTGATTTTTTCCAATGAAAAACATGGATGATTTTTTCACATTTTTTGAGAGAGTGGAAGGCTGGTCTTGTGATTAGGGTGCCAGCCACAGTTGTCAACTTTCATGCAGTAAACACCCTAACTTTCACAATAAGCCAAAAATCAGGCTAATCCCATTTCAAAACAAGGCCCAAATAAGCCAATCCCTAAGAACCCCAACACTCTGTGTACTAGAGCCCCCCAGCATGCAATCTGGGACTGTGGTGAGCCCACTGTGCACCCCTGACTCTCTTCCCCACTTGCCCCTGCTTGCCGGGAGCTGATCAAAAAAAAAAAAAAGAAGAAGCAACAAGCTACAACAAGCTACACACCAAACAAGCTACAAGCCAAAAACTAGCCAACAAGCAACTCATAAGCCAGTTAAGCCAAAAACAAGCCCAATTTCTGCATTTTACCATGGGTTTGGCATGTCTCGTGCCAGCCTGAGACATGAGGGATGGGGGTTCAATTTCTTGCTCTGTCATTGACTTCCTGTGTGACTTTGGGCAAATCTATCTGTCCTGGAGTTCTCCCATCTGTAAAATGGGGACAACAGCAATTCCCCACCTCAAAGGGGTGTTATGAGAATAAATACATTAAAGATTGTGGAGTACTCAGATATTATGGTAATCGAGACATTATAATTGATTGAAAAACTAATCTTATTACAATTATAAATATATGTTCAAACTCTGCTTACAAAAATCCCAGGAGTTCATTGCTGACTTGTTTGTTTTGTTTTTATAGAAGATATTGCTATAGAATATCAATTAGTTTCCTCAGTGCAAACTAAAAGAAAATGAATTATAAGGTTCTCTCTCCTTTTCTAGCTCTGTTTTGTTCTCAATTCTCTTCAGCTCCACTTGTCCTAGTTGCATTCCATCTCACTCAGCATCTTCCTTCCAGCTTCCCCAGTCTCATTCTCATCCTTCTGAAGAAATAACTGAAAATAACCTGTGTTTTGTAAAAACACCACAAGCTGGTTTTAATAGTGTTTCTCTCACAGCCATGCTGTTTCTAACTTTCAGTTTTAATTAATTACAGAAAACCCTCAGGAGCATTAATTACCTTCCAATTTAAAACTTTTCTAAAATTAAAGTTAGAAATATGATGGTCTGAGGTGAAATAGTTTAAAACCTTCAGCCAGACAAGTGGCTTCAATTTTAAAAACAAAAAAATCTTTTTTTTTAATTCAGTATTCATTTCAGCAAAATCAAAGTTATTATTCTGACTCTTATAAACACGTGTGCTGTATCTATGCCTGAATTACAACTTTTGTACATTGGATATCTGTGGTGTACCTAATTAATCTGAATTTTAGAAAGAAAGAGAATGCATCCTTTCAGAACAAGATCATGGCTTATTCTACACACCCATACAAGGTAAGAAGGATCCCCATTCACTCCCTTGTAGGAGTTATCTATATTATGGGTCACACTCCAGGAACAAGAAAAGTCTCCATAATTCTGCTACTTCCCTACCAGTGCTGTAGGCAGGACACAAGCATATAGCCTTGACATCACCCCCACAACCTAAATATACCAGCCAGCACAGTGACACCAGTAGAGAAGAAAATGTAATATCCTACTCATACCTGTCAGTGGCAGATTACTTCCCCACTAAGAATTCCTTCCCTGGCTTCCTCCTCCACAATTCCTGCCCTGGCTCCTTCCTTGCTTTGGGCTGGAGTACACTCTTGATTGAACTCTTAGATAGTTTTTACTCATGGATTGACTGGCGTGCAAGTGCAAAATTTTATATATTTCCCAGTGACTGTGTTGGCACCAGCTTCCCAACACTGTGCCACTTATGTGCCTTCGACCTGCCCTACAGGAAAAGAGAGAGAGCACAGGGTAACTCAAGATCAAATGTGGCAGCCCTTACACGGCAAAACTCCCAAATAATGTAAGGGGGAGGTTTGCTTGAATAAAGGCTAAGGGCCAAATCTTCCATTCTGCAGGTAGAAATAGCAGAACTACAGGACATTCTGATACGTCTTCCTGTCTAGAAGCAGGGACAGTTGTCCCTCATGGACCATGGCCTTATAAGGGTGATAGGATGAACTGAAGCAGTGAAAACAGCTCCCTGAGAAAACATCACAAACCTGTAGATGCAGCTATAAGTAGCAACAGAAGGAAGAACAGGAAGGCTATTCCTCAGGGAACCTTGAGTGTATGGCACCTCAAGGGCTGGAGATGGAGAAGTTCAAAGATAGTTTTTCTCTTCTCTACAAGGTCAGCTTTGACAAATGTGATAAATCCCCAAGGGTTTGGAGGGGGATGCTGCTGCAGGCAGAAGTCATCCCCTTGGCCTTTGAATTCTGAAATTTCAATATTTTGACTTTTTGTTCTGATTCAGAATTTTTTTTAAATATTGGAATTTCGTGTAGTATGGAAATTCAGTTTTCTGACCACTTGCTGCCCACATGTCTGAAATCTCTCACCAGAAAGAAGTAAAGCCACTTACAAGTGATTCTGTCCATCCCTGCTACATACAAAAGACTATACAACCCCATTAGTCAACAGGCTTGAGTGAATAATAAAACAAGTTATTCAATGAATATTTGTTTTCATCCCTAAAATTAGATGAACAATTGTTTACATTGTTCAATTAGCTCTATAAATTGATCAAATGGCATTTATAAAATAATTGGATTCCAGTTAAAGTCAGTGGTAGTTTTGAGTAAAATCTGCAAAATGAGAAAGCCTCTGATGACTTTCACCACGCAAGCAAATTATTGCCTAATTGGATCTCTGGTAAGTTGGTAATATAGGGAAAAATTATGAAATCTGGCTGCCTTAACTAAGAATCCTAATCCATATTTAGGGTCCTAAATAAAAAAAAAGTTAAAATATGAATTTGAGAGCCTAATTTAAGCACCCAAGTTAAAGCCAATTGCTGTAAGTCCTTAGAGGAAATGAAAGATAATATATCCTTGTGTTTGTATACTGTAGTGTATTGGAATTGAGTAGAATCCCTTTACATAGTTTATGAGCATTCTGTTGGCTCTCACTATCCTCTGTGCTTCAGAAGCCACCAGATCAATGCCAAAGGAGCAGCATCTATATGTACTATGTTTTCTAGACATGTAATTTGGATACCAATTTGCCAAATGATTCATGTTACATATGTTGTGTGATTCATGTTACATATGTTGTGTAAAGACCAAAAGACAATATATGAATGCTTGCGTCCTGCTGTGTATTTTAGTCAGCAGTCCAGTTAGGAGTTAGACAGATGCTGTGTGATAATGCTGTAGCAAGACCCTCAGTCTACAAATTAGTAAACCAGGAAGCTACAGGATCTATGGGTGTCCAACATTCTGGATAAAGAGTCCCTTTTACATTTACTACACCACAGTCTTGCCTCTTCTCTTCACAAGGGCCATGATTTACTACACCAAATCAATGGCTTTATTGGAGCTGCCAGGACAATGATAACTTTCATAGCATTAACAAAATAGCTAAAAAGGGTTATTTTTACCTGTTAATATTTTAATAGACAGGGAAGAGGTATTTAATATTTATGCCAATTTAAAGGAAACAAACATCTTCCCTGACAGATAAATTTCCCCAGTCTATTCTTTTTGTTTCCCCAAGAAGCTTTTTGATATTACAAGAATAATGTTTGAAAGCTTAGATATATTTAACTAAGGAATCATTTTAACTCAACTTCACAGAACTTGATCAAATTCATCTACGTCCAAGAGACATAATGATATCTTTAAACATACTCTGGGTTTAAAGAAGTGAAGAGTTATAGAAGATGAGGACAGTCTTACATACACTGACAAGTTCAAGACAATGATAGATGAATTCAGAATGAGAAAGCTGACACCAGTGTGTTTTTGTAGCACTAAAGGCAAGTGCTAGTAAATAAATCATTGAGCAGATTAGGTTTTCAGAAACAATGTGAAATGGTTTGGACATGTAATACTATTAAATATTTACAGTAGAAGAAAATACAAAAAGATCAGCAGCTTTCATAATTAGAAAGAACAAATTATGTGCAAAAAACATGTTCATGCAAAAGTAAGACTGAGATTTTAAGCAATCTGCAAAGGTTGCTAGTCACTTAAGGGGCGCAACACTCTAAACTTTACCACCATTTTCCACAGGACCAAAGAAGAATTTGGAAAATGTCTTGACACATGGAGAAAATGTGATTTTCATAACTCAAAAAAGGAGGAATGGATTTTTAAGATACTTTACTAAAAAAGAATTCATTTGTGAGTTGGGCCTAATCATGAGACATTTTAACTCAAAAATTAATCATCAGATAAGTATTAGAATGGAACATCCAAATCATCATCATAAAACTTCAGAATGGTCATTTTCACCAACATACAACTAAAACAGAATAAATTTCCATTTCTTCACTCAGAGAGCCTAGGGGTGTATCAGAGGTACTATATTAAATCTGTTCATTCATCTCTAATTACATCTATGCAGGCACATACCAGTTAACCACACATGATTAATCCTCAAATTCCTTTTAACACCAACTATTCCCAGCTGCCATCATGGCCTCTTTGCTCACTAGCTGCTCTAAGTTGTGCCATGGGACTGGCCTGGGGAACAGCCATTCCAGGGCTGCAGAAGCACAAAGGTGACATAAAGCCTTTTGCATTCTCCAAAAGTATGTGCTCTTCAGGGCCAGAATCTACTCACTCACTCTTACTATGAAGATGATGATTATGAAAAATAACTCCCCCAACAGGAAAGTATTGCTCATCCAGTAGGGTTCGCAAACCTACAATGTGTAAAAATTGTCTAGGGAGAGTTTGGCCAAAGGGTAGTTTAAAAAAATAGAGCAAAAAATCAGCTCAATGTACTAAAAGTACCAAGAATAGGCAATTGTTATGTCTTTCAGAAACAGTAAAATTTGCTCTGGTTGAATGCGGACCATTAATCAGAGTAAGAGAAAATATTATGGGATGTAACAGGACTATTGCAGGAAAATCTCAATTTGAGGAGCACGTAGAAGCCCATTGTATCTATCCTGGTTAAATGGATGCACAGGAACTAACTCAGGTGCAATTAAGCTTGCATAATTCTTGGGCTATATTGTAACTATGTCTGTTTATTTTCACTTTTTATAAACATGTTATCTCTAAGGACATTCACAGATTGCACAGTGAACATTTTGAGTTTTATTTTATTTAATTAAAATACTAAGAAAAAGACAGTTTGGGGAGAAAGTTATACTGTATTTATTAGCAGGTTTTAATTAAAAGTGTGTTTACTTTGTGTGGGATTCCTGCCATCACCTCTGTCCACTTCTTGGAATCTAATTCTTATGCACTCAGAGAAGGTCTCATAGATTAACCAACAAATCCTATAGTTAACTTGAAAGTTTTGATAACTATATTGTTATTTAATGTTTTTCTAACAGGGGTTGCAAATGAGTGACATTCCTCATCAGATAGTCCTGGACACCTCTCCTCACAAGTTTTCAGGCTAAAACCATTGCTTCAGGGTTTTTAGTGTGAAGCTATTTTTGCAGAGCTTGACACGGAATATATCCTCACTTCAAATAAATATAAAATATATGACTAACTAGAAAAATCATCTTTTTAGTGCTTTAAACAATATTTTGGTTTTTCAGCTTAGCTAATTTTTCATGATCCCTTCCCTGTAGCTTTAGAAGAAAATGTTGTTATTATAATCATCCCCAGTGACTTCATTAACAGAAATATGAGTCTATCCTTCAGACATAAAACATCTTCTGGAGCACTCTCTGGAGACCTAAGACAATCCTAAAACAGCAACTTCATATTTTTAAACAATTATTTTTCATCATTATATTTTCAGTACTTCCTGTAACACGTGCCCTCAGTCTTTCCTGCGTGTTCAGAGAATGAATAAGCATTAAAAGACATGGTATGTCTACTACCGAAGACTGTGTAGACTAGCAGACAATGTGTTTGGTAAATATTTCAACAGCCTCAACACATGTTGGTTCTACAAAATAGGAGAGAAGTCCTGGCAGTTAAGTGTAGATTATTAGAATAAATACTTCACTCTTACAGCATTGAGAATGAGTGCTGTATACGAGGATGTTTCTTTTGTCCTCAGTGCACTGTACTGAAGAGATGAAGTATTACTCCTTTATGTCCAACTCTGTTTGCTACCCTTCCTCAAAGAACTGTAACCCTCCCTCATCTCCTCATGCCTGTGTCTTCCTCCAAACAGCGCAATCCTCCTACAGTCATCCTATCTCTCCTTCAATCCTGAACTGAACTACTGCCTGCTGACCCACGGTCCACTCTGGCCTGCTTTGATTGTCTGCCGGTTCCTTCCACAAGCCCTATCGACTTGAACTCCCACCTGACTATCTCCTATCTAATTCTGTCTTATGATTGAGTAGAAAACTGGCAGTGGGATGGCACCCTGATATAGTGGTGTTGTGCATCGTACTCTATTGGGAATATATATCCAGATTAAAAAAAAGTTCTTCTAGTAACAGAGAACTGGAGTAATATTCTTCAGGTGGGAGTCCAACTTGACCCACTCCCCAAAAAAGTCCCTATTCTCTCTCTCTCCCCTATTAGCTTCCTATGTCTGACTCTCAAGAAGAAGCCACCTCCCAAGGGTTATTGACTTGCAAACTAGCCATTGTGTTAAGAGTTATATCCAGGGCAACTACAGTGAGCTAGGCAACAGTCCCATCAGACAATGGAATCTGTGAAGGACCACAGAGATACAAGTGAAATTATGCATCCAAGCGACAGCAGTAATTCACACAGTTGTAGTACCACTGTTCAGAAGGGGAAATAGCTAAGATATCTGCATAACAAGGGATCCATACCCTGTTTCTGCTCCTCATTTGTAACCTCCTTTGCAAAACTGCACATGGCACCTCTGCAAATTTAGTTGCTATAGCAAACATGGGCTTCTACAATATTGACCCATCTGCACATTTTCCTGCCTCTAGAAAACTCCATATATATAATAGGATGGGGGGGGGGGTTTGCAAAGTATATTTTATAGTGCCACATCTTATCAATACACCTTTTAGCAAATCATGGTCCTGTTTTACATGTAATTTTGGCTGTTCTTCAGTTGTTAACTACCAGATACTTCATCAATAATCCATTAATCTATACCAGTTTACCAATGAAAAGTCTATACTTAAATACATATACAGTTCATTCTGGTGTGATGAACAGTACCTATAAATAACCCCTAATTTTAAGAAACATTGCTTTTCCCATTACTTTATTTTCTCTTTGCCAGCGCTGCTGATTAAAATCTATCAATGCAAAAAGAAACAGCAGTAGCAATTACCATTGTATGCATTTAAATTGTCACGATAATGGGCATCACTCCATGGACAGCAGACAGCTATTAATGTCTCCTTTCCATTTTCTAATGAAGCTGTCTGTGAGCATTATGTCCTTTTGACTAGCAGCTCAAATGTATACAACAGTGATTCCCATTGATAATTTTTAACTACCTTGGGTTCTTTTTTTTTCAAGATACAGTATACAATTACTGCCCAATTCGGTGGTGTTTTATAAGCAAGTAGACCTTTATGCTATTTATTTTTTAAATGTCAAATATAAGTAGATATGATTCTTCAGATTAAAGTATTGTACAAAAAAATCCATTTTATTTATATTTTTCTCCTGTACGTACATGTGTCTCAAAAACATAGATCTTGAGCTCCTTAAAGAGACTATGATTATGGGACATATTTTCTAATGGGCCTTGCCCAAACCTTTAAGTCAGAGGCTTAAAAAAAAAATAGTTGCGTAATTTCAGGTCAGTAGGGAAGGAAGCATATTTTGTTCAGTCAAGAAAAGTGTTGAGTTCAGGACGAGACGGAACTAGCCAGGGGCAAAGTACTCTGGCTCCAGCTTTAGAGGTAGGCCAGAGATTTGCACCGGATCCTCGGACCCATTCTTTCATTTGGCCAGAACAGAGGATCAAGCTGTTGTACAATACAGCAGGGAGGGACAATAAATACTAATCTTTCAAGGGGAGCAGGCCTTGATTAGATGACGGTAGTGCTTCTTTCATTTGGAACTGCTCTTATTCAACATAGCCAGGCACTAGAGGACCATCATGGGGCACTGGACAACTGGATTCTCCGAAGGTCGAACAGGACAGACAGGCTCACTCTATCCAGTGTTCTTCAGTTGAGGAAGAGGCACTTCCTCTGCTGCATTGCTATTAGTAGATTCCTGCTCTGGCAAAGGTACAGGTCTTTTTTCATAGTCAGTACACCTGTATGTTGTTAATATACAAGGGTGAAACCATGATTTCTGAAAACTATAAAATCATGTTTTATATAGCTAAGAGATTAAAACATGAATATTTTCATTTTTTTATAATTGTGTTCCTAAGTAAAATGTGATATTTATTTTATAATTGCCATTGCCATAAAGCAAACCAATAAAAGGACATTACTGAAGCTCTTCAGGTTAGATTCATAGACTCTAGGATTGGAAGGGACATCGAGAGGTCATCGAGTCCAGTCCCCTGCCCTCATGGCAGGACCAAATACTGTCTAGACCATCCCTGATAGACATTTATCTAACCTACTCTTAAATATCTCCAGAGATGGAGATTCCACAACCTCCCTAGGCAATTTATTCCAGTGTTTAACTATCCTGACAGTTAGGAACTTTTTCCTAATGTCCAACCTAAATCTCCCTTGCTGCAGTTTAAGCTCATTGCTTCTTGTTCTATCATTGGAGGCTAAGGTGAACAAGTTTTCTCCCTCCTCCGGATGACACCCTTTTAGATACCTGAAAACTGCTATCATGTCCCCACTCAGTCTTCTCTTTTCCAAACTAAATAAACTAAATAAACCCAATTCTTTCAGCCTTCCTTCATAGGTCAAATAAACTCAATTCTTTCAGCCTTCACTACATAGGGAGTCTTCATCTGTGTTTGGAAATCACTTGACACATTTGGAGCTACCAGAACATAAATAATAATAAATATTGTTATTATCCAACATGTATTCATCAAGAACGAATCATGGCAAACCTGCCTAATGTCTTTCTTTGTCTGGGCTACTGGCTTAGTGGATGGGGAGGGGAAAAGCTGTAGATGTGATATATGCTGATTTTAGTAAGGCTTTTGACACAGTCCCACATGGCATTCTCATAAGCAAACTAGGGAAATGTGGTCTAGATGAAATTACTATAAGATGGGCGCAAAACTGTTTGAAAAACTGTACTCAACAAGTAATTATTAAGGCTAAGATTTTTAGTAAAAGTCACAGATAGGTCACGGGCAATAAACAAAAATTCATGGGAGTCCGTGACCTATGGGTGACTTTTACTAAAAATAACCGGGGGGGGGAGGGGAGCGTAGGGCTAGGTAGGGGGAGGAATGGAGTCCCATGGGGTGGGAGGACTGACAGGCCAAGCCCTGCACCATGGCTGGGGGGAAAGCCCGGGCTCCAGAGGCCACTAGAGGACATAGGCACAGGGAGGGCTCAGGCCCCACTCCAGAGCTGGCTGCAGCTGTGAGACAGTTGTGCACAGCCCTGGATGCAGCCCCCACTGCAAGCCTCAGGGTAGGGGTTGCAGGGCCCTGCTTCCAGCCCCAGTTTCAGGGCAGGGGTGCGCAGTCCTGTCTCTAGCCCCAGCTTCAGCCCCTGACAGCTGAAGTCACAAAGGTCCAGTAAAGTCACGGAATGCATGACTGCCATGACTTCCATGACTAAATTGTAGCCTTAGTAATTATCAATAGTTCACTGTCAAACTGGGGGGAAGCCCCTCACTGATCTATTCTTGGTCAGTGCTATTCAATATTTCCATTAATGAATTGGATAGTGGAGTAGAAAGTATGTTTTATGACACCACGCTGGGAAGGTTTGCTAACATTTTGGAGGACAGGATTAGAATTCAAAATAACCTGAACAAACTGGAAAACTGATCTGAAATCAACAAGATGAAATTCAATAAATACAAGTTCAAAGTACTACATTTAGGAGGAAAAAACGGGAATAACTGGCTAAGCGGTAGCACTGATGAAGAGGATCTGTGTAAATGATTATATTGGATCACAAATTGAATATGAGTCAACAACATGATGCAGCTGCAAAAAAGACTAATATTCTGGAGTGTGTTAATCAGAGTGTTATATGTAAAATATGGGAGGTAATTGTCTTCCTTTACTTGGCACTAGTAAGGCCTCAGTTGGAGTACTGTTCCAGTTTTGGGCACCACACTTTAAGAGAGAGAAGGATAAATGAGAGAGAATCCAGAAGAAAGCAACAAAACTAATAGGCTTAGAAATCTTTTCCTATGAAGAAATGTTACAAAAAAAGAAGATGATTCGGGGGGCACCTGGTAACAATCTAAAGAGGACAGTGATCAATGGTTCTCCATGTCAGCTGAAGTTAGGACAAGAAATAATGGGCTTAATCAGCAGCAAGGGAGATTTAGATTAGATATTCAGAAAAAAAACCTCTCAACTGTAAGGATAGTTAAGCACTGAAATAAACTTTCAAGGAAGAATGTAGAATCCCCATCATTCGGGATTTTTAATAACAGGTTAGAAAAATGCCTGTCAATAGGTATACTTGATTGTGCCTCAGCACAGGGCATTGGACAAGATGATCACTCAATTTCCCTTCCAGCCCTGTTTATCGGTTATCAGGATTTTTACAATATGTTGGGTCACTAGAACTCAAACATGTTAATTAATTAATTCTATAATGAGAATAACAGGTAAAATTAATAGAAGAATATGTTCAGTTGTTGTGAAGAGCTTCTAACAGAGATTACACCTCTCTAAAAGTGCAATCAGAGTCCTGTATGAACATTTTTTCTCTAGGCAAGTTCAAAGAGATCTGAATTTTCCCCAGATCAACAGATGGATCCTGTTTTATTATCATAGATAATAAATGTAGTTTTTTGATTGTGAGGATTTTTTTTAAATAGGTAGGTGAATCCTGTTTGGTTTATCATAGATGAAAGACATCTCTTGCACTTGACTTGTGTCAAGTGCTACTTATCCACAGCTCAGGAATTGAGCTGCAATATTTAGTAGGAATATTAGGAAAACTTTACAAGGAATAGGCAAAAGTGAATAAGAAAAAGAGAGAAGAGCACGAAGAATGGAAGAAAAGAGGGACAGCACTGGATACAAGAACAGAAGTTTAGGAGTGAGTAAAATTAACTCTTTCTGCAAACATACCACCAGCATTCTCATTTGCTAAAATGTTTAGTGAAAACGAACATCAAAGGAGTATGAACATGGTGTTAAGAATATACTAAAAAAAAGTGAATGAATATTTCCAGAGAATATATTTGCATTATTCAGATAACTCTGTAGGAGTGGATCATTGGGAAAAAGGGTTAGGATTAAATTTTGTTTTATATTTTGAGAAAGGTGGCTCTTTTGATGGCTTCTGACATTTGACATTTATGTCACTGTTATTACCTAATTCTGTCTTCGGATACTCCCCCCCAAACATGCCTATGGAAGTTGCATTTGAGTAATGGAGAAAAGAATTTGGCCCAACATTTAAAATGTCTCAAAAGAAAGGAGATTCTGGTACCTCAGGAGGATAGAACACAGACACTTTTTTTGCTAAAATAAAGAAAGCAACGATTGTGAAGAACCTAAACATAATTAAGTCCATTTTATTGCACCATTAGGTAGCACAGACTGAACTCCTGAGCACAAGACTTCATATTACTTCTTAAGAGTCATATGGGAGTGTGATCAGGTTTCTTTTGCCATTTGTGAGTTAGAAAGTCTTTCATAAATTGTTAAAATGTTTGCATATCTCAGTCCATTGTCTCTCTCTATTTATGTGCAATTGCATATTTGTTAAAAATAGAGATGGTCAAAAAAATGGAAATTGCTTCTTGTTCCTCTGGAAAAAAAAATCAAAATTCCACATTTTTCAACCAGCTTTAGTTTTAAGTGCTAGAGTTAGGAACCTTTTTATTAAAAATCTCTTTTGAATTATGTTTTTGATGGATTTACAACAGACAGAATATACACAGTATTTGTATTTGGAGCTAGTCATTGTCCTTATTGAGGCTAGCCCCATTGATTTTTATTTGGAATAATATTGCAATCTGACAATGTATTCAGCCTTTGTTGCAGAAAGTCAATGGGAGTTTGCTAAAAGAAGAATATTGAACAGGGCTTTAAGGTATCAGCAATTTTCCCTACATAGTATTATCTATTCTATCTTAACAGGAATTGTATGTTTGTGACCTTTGTATCATAACAATATTCTACAATATTAGCAAAAATTAATGTGTTAATACAAATGGAAAAGTTACAAATAGGATAGAAGGTGCTGCTAATAAGATTTTTGATATTAGGACAAGGAATATACTTCACAGTTGTAAGTAACAATATGGAATTATCATAACCATTTTCTTTCTTTCAATAACTTTTAGTTTGTTGTTACCACCAATTTGGTTTAAGATATCTTAAAACCTCAGTGTTGTGAATTGACGAAATGTGGTTCTTGTGCCTGGAAACTGTAGTGAAGGAGATGGCTAGTGATAAAGCTTTCAGATAATATAATGTATTCACATTTGCCAACATTTCTGAATTCACAAGATGCAAATTTTAGACCACCATCTATGGATCAAATTCTACCCTAGAATACGTATACATAGTTTCCATTAACTGTGAGATTTGAGTGCATTTGAGGGAGGAATCTGGCCCTTCGTTTTGTGACTGTACTGTCTTCACACTTTTAATATGGGTTTTTGCACTGGAACTAACAGCCACAGGGAAATATTTTGTGTCTTCAAACAAACAAACAAAAACGACTGTCAAGATGGAAGCCGGTACCCAAGGCAACCACCCTGCTCCCCTGCCCCTAAAACTAGCCCTATGTTTAAAGTTACCTTTTTACTGACTACCAAAACAAAGGGGGAAAAACATGTTTTTTTTAAAATGCAGCATGACTCCTGTCTCATAAAAACTCTGCAAGTTCTGAGAGTTCTGCATTCATAGAGTGTGGCCCAGATCGACAAAGACCGACCGCAGCAACATCTAATATTTAGGCATGTAGAAAAACCACTAGAACACCAGGATACACAAAACCTGAGTTAGGCACCTGGCATTTATGAATGGGATCCACAAAAGCCAGCATGATAGGAAGCAAAAGTGTTTTTTCTTTTCCTTAATGACAGCTCCATTTTAGTCAAATGGATTAAGCAATAGTCATGCGACCCAAGGATTCTATCCCCGACTCTCACCCAAAAAAGAACTGTGATTGTTGTAAGGAGAGAAGGAAAGAGGATCCAAGGATGTCTAAAACAATAGAAACCAGGGTGAAGAGTTCCCATTAAAGCATGACAATGGTTGGGGGTGAAAAGCCCCTCTGCAGCACATCTCAAAGACTGGTGGAAGGTCTTCTCTTAGGCTTAAGAAAGGTTTTTTGTTTTTTAAATGATTCACAGTTTGTAGGCCTACCCAAAACTTTATTTCCCTATCTGTAATTGTGTTGGGTTTATTCTAGCCCAAGGGCTTTAGTAACTCCAGTAGTCATGTGACACCAGCGCGAGAAGAGAAGGCAGGTGTGGAGGTGGGGAGGACTCATGGACATCAAATGGTGACAGGCTCATTTGCACCACCTTTACTTGAGAAGATCTGAAGTTCTTGTCCACTGAATTGTTTTCTTGTTAGTTTATAACAGTTTGACCTTTGTCCTGAAAGGTCATCCTGCTCTGAAACCATCATCCCAGACTGTTTTGGCAGTAGAGTCATTTGGAAGCCTTGGATATAGTCCACTGCGTCAGACAGACAGTATTTTTGTCTCTTTCTCTCTATATTGGAAGGGATTGCATTTCTATGGGAATTTTCCATAAGCTATATAACAAACTCTTTGTATTTCTCTGAAGACCCTTTTTCCTTTATTCTCCAGTATATTTTCTAATATTTTACTATAGAATGCAGTAGGAAGAGAAAGTAAATATAGCAGTGAGGGAGAAATGAAGAGAAATTATGCCAATTCCGAATCCAATAAAATGCCAAGGAAAGTTAGCACAGCTGAGTGTGTGACTTGTGATCTGCTCCTTAATTCAAAACAAGATGACAGTTTTTAATCTGAAATATCTCACAATGAGAAATACTGATGTTGTAGCCATCATCCTGAGTCAAGAAAGTTCAGAGGAATGTTTGGTGCAGATTAAATGGAATACATTAACTCAGAAAGGACAAGAAATTAAGACTCTTTCTTGTATCATTTTTTATGTGGATGGGGGCAAGGAGAATTTTCTTTTAAATAAAAATGTATAAGCATTCCTTTATCACATTTTCCCCTTGCTATGTATTAGAATTACACATTGCAACCTGTCCAAAGAACACTTTACAGCCTCAAAATCTGGTTTTGCACTTGCTCTCTCGATAGAAATTTGTTCTCTTGGGACCTTGTTTGCTTTCGCTGAGCTACATCTCAATCAGCAGACAATTCACTGAGGAGATTCAGTTTGAATTCTTGCTTCATCTAGTCACACTCAATTGAACATGGATGCCTGTGATCATTAAAGGCCACAGTTTCCTTCTGACAGTTTCATGGAAGAGGTCCAGAACTACTCAATGTCTGAATTTCATATTTCTCTGAAATTGGAGGTGCATGCTGTGCAGTGAAATGACCCTTTTCTGATTTTTTTATCTCTACTCTGAAAGTTTGTACTTACAGCAGAGATATCTCTGTAAGGACAACCAGCATAATAAAATGTAGATATTCATTTAACATAAATAAGCACCTGTTCTCTGAGTTCTGCATAGTTCAAATGGTTAATGTGTTTAGAGGTTTGAGAATTTTGAAAACTAGTTTTCATCTGAAAAAAATGGACTATGAATATGTCAATACATTATAAAATAATAGCAGTAACTTAGTCATATCACACCTTAGGATCCCCAAAGTGTTACACAAACTAGGAGGCAAATGTTGTCTTTTCTTCTGTGGTTGCATGAAGTGGTGGTTGGTGGTGTCTTTCTTCTGCACAGAGGACTTGAGAAGCCCATGTAGAAGATTTGTTACCTGAGCTTTCTAGTGGAGTGGGCTTGAGATGAGGAAACACATGGAAAGGGAGGCTGTACTCCCTGACATTTTTGAACAGGAGGTGAGCAAACACTAGTGCCATTCTACAATGAAAAAGAAAGAAAATTTATGGAAATGTCATGGAATTTTCCTCCCAAGGACCTTACTCCCATAGACCACATATATTTGTATGCTTGAGACTAACATTATTAACATAAAGGTCTTTCTCAGTCTTGGCACACTCTTGGAATGTGAGAACTAATACACTTTATACCCTAAACACAGCAGAGCTCTCTGGGCTATTACTAGTGCAGATAACAATATTTATAAACTGAAAACAGTGAAACAGATAAATGCACTTCTCCAAACCTCTAGGCATTTACATAATTTCATCTTAAAAAACATACCAAAAATTAAAGTGGGCCCATTGAACCCTCCACAAAACACTACCCCACTGCCCTCTGAGCCTGTCTCAGCCTAATATGCTACCTCTCAAGTCATAAAGCCTTGCCACACCATACAAATAAAGTAAAATGAAATCACATGAGACAGCCTCTTTTAAAACCAGGAGTAGAACAAATGGCTATGGAAGATGTTACACTGATGTTATCAGAAAACTTAGAAATGCTTTGATTCTCCAGGGCTATGAAAGGAGAATAGCAAAGCAATAATTTCCCTTCTTCTCTACAATTCCAAAATAAGATGTTAATGGAAATTAGAAATGGAAAAATACTTAAGCAATCTGTCCATCTCCCTGTCAGGGCAGGATTTTCTGACTTTTCCTTGACATCATTTAGAAAAATCACATTTGTCATGGTTAAGAGTGTTAGCATCTAAATGGCTTTGAGTAAACACAATATTGAGATGAATGGTAATAAAGCTCATACCTTTGCTTATGCTATGGTTTGGTTGGAGAATGTTTTCTGAAAAGCCAGTTTACCAAGACAGCAATGCATTAATTCAGATTGTGAATACTGCATTTGCAATGGAAAAGACATGAAACTTATTTATTAATTTATAAATGAAAGCTCAGTTTTGATCAGGTAGTAACAATCCACTATCAGGCACTGGAACAAGGCATTCCTTGAAGCAGGACCCTGTTGGTGGAATCTGTTGCCAAAAAAAAATCAGGCTCTGTCAAGGCTGAATCCCCACTGTGGCACTTTGCAGAAAGTGGAGGCCCACAAGGATTTTAAAAATTAATACTGATCACTCCAGGCTTGTATTAAACTCCCAAGGTTACAGCTTTTCTCTGACCTTGGCTTGGTAAACACTGCCAGCACCCAAATGCAAAAAAAAAAAAAAATGCTTTCAAGTCAGGAAGGAGCACTTGGGAATTCCTCCCTGTGGGATACCCTCAAGCCCTTTCACCCCCCTCTGGGGAAGAGCTAAGAAAGGAAAAAATGAAATTAGCTGTTGCTACCAGCTAATCAAACAACATTCCCAAACCTCTTAGGACACCAAAAATCCAATCCTGTTCTTAAAAAAGGTAAATTTTATTAAAAACAAAATGAAAAAAATACATTTGGAACTTAGGCTTTTGCTAGATTTTAAAAGAACAATTCCAAAAATCAAGCACCCAAAATGACTTTCTTGGGGGTTCAGCTCAAAGTTTACAAGCAAACATAAGCATCTGGGGTTAGCAGAAAGGAGATCCACAAGCCAATAAGAAATAAAAGAAATGACCCTAATCACATCTTTTTAGACATTTCCTATTTTTACTTACATATCTGAGGCTTCAGTTAAGTAGGATTGAGGTATGAATTGATAATCTATAATCATACCTGGCTTAAAGCTGCTTACAGCATTGCTATTCTGTGTCCTTGCAGCCCAGAGAGAACAACAGACAAAGGGAAAGTTTCTTTGCCAATTTTAAAAAGTTCTACCTACCCATTGGCTCTTTTGGTCAGGTGCCCACTTTCTTTTCTTTACCTGGGGGTCTTTTAACCCTTTATAGGTAAAGCAAGCAGACTCCTGCACTTAGGACAGAAGAATCCCATGCACTGCAACAGACTAGGGACTGAATGGCTAGGCAGCAGTTCAGCAGAAAAGGACCTAGGGGTTACAGTGGATAAGAAGCTGGATATGAGTTGACAGTGTGCCCTTGTTGCCAAGAAGGCTAATGGCATTTTGGGCTGTATAAGTAGGGGCATTGCCAGCAGATCGAGGGATGTGATCATTCCCCTCTATTCGACATTGGTGAGGCCTTATCTGGAGCACTGTGTCCAGTTTTAGGCCTCATACTACAAGAAGGATGTGGAAAGAGTCCAGTGGAGGGCAACAAGAATGATTAGGGGGCTGGAACACATGACTTATGAGGAGAGGCTGAGGGGACTGAGATTGTTTCATCTGCAGAAGAGAAGAATGAGGGGGGATTTGATAGCTGATTTCAACTACCTGAAAGGGGGTTCCACAGAGGATGGATCTAGACTGTTCTCAGTGGTAGCAGATGACAGAATAAGGAGTAATGGTCTCAAATTGCAGTGGGGGAGGTTTAGATTGGATATTAAGAAAAACTTTTTCCCTAGGAGGGTGGTGAAGCACTGGAATGGGTTACCTAGAAAGGTGGTGGAATCTCCTTCCTTAGAGGTTTTTAAGGTCAGGCTTGACAAAGCCCTGGCTGGGATGATTTAGTTGGAAACTGGTCCTGCTTTGAGCAGGGGGTTGGACTAGATGACCTTCTGAGGTCCCTTCCAACCCTGATATTCTATGATTCTATGAACAGCTACCAAGAGGGATTTTACAGCTTACTGACTGCTGCGTGTCCATCAAAGGGAGCTACCCCACCACTTCATTTATCACAGTCTCAGTCCAATCCTTACAGCATTTGTATAGAGTTGTAAAACATACTTTTTGATAAAGTTTTCCTCAAGGATCAGCATGTGCACACAAACATGCACCCGTCCTCCTCTATCCTGTTGCCCTGGAAGGATGGAGGAAAGAAAAGATTTTGCTCTGGGCTTTTGTGCTTCTTAGGGCTTGACCACACTGAGGATTTGCCCCAGCTAGCCATTGGTGGCTGAGCACTGGTGCAACCCCCTTAATATGAACTGCCAAAGTCCCTATTACCCACGTTTCAGGTAATAATAAACTACATTAATACACATCACGTCTTATAGCAGCAAAGAATCCCGTGGCACCTTATAGGGCTGGTCCACACTACAGGGGGGAAATCGATCTTAGATACGCAACTTCAGCTACGTGAATAACGTAGCTGAAGTCGAATATCTAAGATCGGATTACTCATCCGTCCACACCGCGCGGGATCGATGTTCGCGGCTCTCCCTGTCGATTCCGGAACTCCGTTGGGATTGATGGAGTTCCGGAATCGATATAAGCGCGCTCGGGGATCGATATATCATGTCTAGATTAGACGCGATATATCGATCCCCGAGCAATCGATTTTAACCCGCCGATACGGCGGGTCGTCTGGACGTAGCCATAGACTAACAGACATTTTGGAGCATGAGCTTTCGTAGGTGAATACCCACTTCGTATTCACCCACGAAAGCTCATGCTCCAAAACGTCTGTTAGTCTATAAGGTGCCACAGAATTCTTTGCTGCTTTTACAGATCCAGACTAACACGGCTACCCCTCTGATATCTTATAGCAGTTTATCCTGTTTTCACCATGGATTTGCTGCACTTTTTGATTGCCAGTGGCTGGGACTGGGATTAAATCCCAGTGCACAGTGATATATAACTAAAAACAGTTATTTAAGATTAATTTAGATTAGACATAGTATTTTGCTATTTTTTGCTGATTAAGAACATAAGAATGTTCATACTGGGTCAGACCAAAGGTCCATCTAGTCCAGTATCCTATCTTTTGACAGTGAAAAATGCCAGATGCTTCAGAGATAATGAATAGAAAGGACAATTATCAAATGATCCATTCCCTGTCATCCAGTCCCCTTATCTAGCAGTCAGAGGTTTAGGGACACCAGAGCATGGGGTTGCATCCCTGAGTGTCTTGGCTAATAGCTATTGATGGATCTATCCTACATGAACTTAATTAATTCTCTTTTGAATCCAGGTATTTTGGCCTTCACAGCAAACCACATCATTGAATTCCACAGGTTGACTGTGTGTTTGTGTGAAGAAATACTTCCTTTTGTTTGTTTTAATTGCCTATTAGTTTGATTGGGTGACTCCTGGTTCTTGTATTATGTGAAGGCATAAATAATACTTCTTATTCACTTTCTCCACACCGTTCCTGGTTTTATAGACCTCTATCATACTCTCCTTAGTCATCTCTTTTCCAAGCTGAATAGCCCCAGTCTTTTTAATCTCTCCTTTCAGAGGGTTCATTCACAGCAAGTGGCACCTCCTCCTGGCCGCTCCGGGGATTAGCTCATTCCAGGTCTGGGACCCCCTTCTGCTACCTGCTGCACAACCTACTGGAGCGCTCTCTGTCAGTCTCTGCAACTCTGGGAGATATTTCTTTATGACTTGGTCCTGCAGCTGGTCACTATGCATGTTTCCCCCTTCTGGAGTCTCAAAGTCTTTCCTTGCCAGCAGTTTTCCCATTCACTGCCCCTATGGTGCCCCTTCCCCAGGGGCTGGTAGGGGAACCCAGGCCTGCCCTCTACTTTGGGTTCCAGCTCAGGGACCTTTTAATCAGTACTAAGGTCTTCACACTCCTGGACCTTACTGCCTTTTCCTGAGCCACTGCCTTACCTTTTGGCTCCCCACCATTGTCTGGGCTTGCCAGCCTTACAACTCCCTCCTCTCAGGGATTAACTGTAGGCTACTTGCCTCCATAGCCTCAAACACATCCCTTTTTTCCAGGGCGTGACTACAGCCTACTCCCAAGCAACTCACAACTGGTACTAATCTCTAGCTTTCACACATGCCCCTCCTGATTCTCCAGCTGAGCCTCCTGTCCCTGGTTCCTCCTCCAATTGCAGGCTGGGGAGTTAATTGGACCAGCAAGCCACTTTAACCCATCCAGGGCTTGGGGTGTGTGGACACCCCCATCATATCTTGCTATATGGAAGCTGTTCCATACTTTCAATCATTTTTGTAGCCCTTCTCTGAACCTTTTCCATTTTTAATAGATTATTTTTTGAGATGAGGTCACCAGAACTGCACACTGTATTCAAGGTGTGGGCATAACACTGATTTATATAGTGGCATTATGATATTTACTGTCTTATTATCTATCCCTTTCTTAATGGTTCCTGACTTTCTATTAAAAAGTAACAAAGAGTTAGTTTCTAGAAGAGGGCCTCACCCTCCCTGATTGAACTAACCTCATTATCTCCAGACTGATTCTTGCCTGTATATTTATACCTGCCTCTGGAAACTTCCACTACATGCATCTGACAAAGTGGGTATTCACCCACGAAAGCTTATGCTCCAATATGTCTGTGAGGGCTGGTCCACACTGGGGGGGGAATCGATCTTAGATACGCAACTTCAGCTATGTGAATAACATAGCTGAAGTCGAATATCTAAGATCGGATTACTCACCCGTCCAGACGGCGCGGGATCGATGTTCGCGGCTCTCCGTGTCGATTCCGGAACTCCGTTGGTGTTGATGGAGTTCCGGAATCGATATAAGCGCGCTCGGGGATCAATATATCGCGTCTAGATTAGACACGATATATCGATCCCCGAGCAATCGATTTTAACCCGCCGATAAGGCGGGTACTCTGAACGTACCCTTAGTCTATAAGGTGCCACAGGACTCTTTCTTGCTTTTTACAGATCCAGACTAACATGGATACCCCTCTGATACTTGACTTTCTATTAAGGTTTTCGTACTGCTGCTGCACATTGAGTGAATATGTTCAGAGAACTATCCACAATGACTCCAAGATCTCTTTCCAAGATCTGAGTGCTAATTAGCTAATTTAAACCCCATCATTTTGTATGTATAGTTAGGATTATATTTTCCAGTATTCATTACTATGAATTTATCAATATTGAATTTCATCTGCCATTTTGTTGCCCAATCACCCAGTTTTGAGATTGAAACCTCACACAGAAATAATACAGCAGCTAGTTGTCTGTTACAGCTATCCTCGTATTCCACTTTGTTTCTTACAGCTGTCCCCATACTCCATTTTGATTTTGTTCTCCTCCTGTGGCCGCCCTTCCCTCGCTGTTAAGTTGTTTACCAGGGCCACTGCCCTTCTCAAAGGGAGGGCCCCTTAAGTTGTTTAACAAGAGCCATTGCCCTTCTCAAAGGGATGGCCACTTGTGCTGCGTGCTAAATGGGACCACTGCCCTGTTCAAAGGGTTAGTCCTGTTATCACCTCGTTGAACCTGGGCTTGGTGTAGGGCAGGCAATGTCCAGAGTTGCAAGACCTATTGTGTTTTTAAGATCCTGGGCATGAGTCATAGGCCTCATGTGCTTTTGAGTCACCTATTGCACAGGACTCTGCCCAGACATGTTTCTGTGCTCACCTGCAGTTTTTCCCTGTGCCTCCTCCCCTGTGACAGAGGGAGCCTATCAGGATTACTGGCGGGAAACTGCCTGAGTTTGCCTTTAAAAACAGACATTTTTTAAACAAACATCAGAAAGGTTCCTGCATTGCTGCCAGGTCTGATCAGCCAGGGGTTTTGGGGGGTCCTTTCTCTGCTCTCGTTTTATTTTTGAGCATACCCCCAGTTTTTTAACCCCCCCCACGAAGAACGAATTGCTACCTGAGAGATATCCTGATTATTGAGACTGTACCGAGCCCTCCTTGCTTCTTCTGATGTTGCTGCTGCTTCTGCCTTTGCTGCTGCCTTGGGGACTGGTAAGAATCCCTCTGTGAAACTTTCCCTACTTTTATTTTATTATTTTAGCTGCTGGCTCTGTTTCCCCAGCACACAGACTCAAGCTAAACCTTGGTCTGTGTCTTAAAACCTCTCCTAAACTCCGCGGCGCTTTGCCGCTAAAAATAAGTTTGTGCCACTGCTCAGCTCTGCTCCTGTGGGCTTTGCCTCGGGGCTCCCTGCTTTCAGCTGTATCCATTGCTGCAGCCACTATCCCTTGGCTTCCTTGGGAGCTGGATCCTGGGCACATACCACTCTGTCCTCTGTGACTTCCCCATAGCATAAGGTGCACCATAGGTTTTGTTTTTTTAGTTTAATAAGTCATAGTTTGTTAAGATTGTAGAGCTTGTAAGTTCACCTGCCTTGTTATTGTTCACTGTTTTGTTGCTCCGTATAGTTGCTTGTTATAGTTTTGCTTAGAATTGGGATATTTGTTGTTTTGCCTAGTCGTTGGTTAAGATAGATAAGGTCTTTGCTGCTTAAATTCGTCTTCCCGCTGTCCCGATCTCTCCCTGAACTTTCCCGTGTCTGTTTTTCCCTCTCTCCAATCTCCCCCTCTGTGCGCTTCTCCGTGTCTCCCTGTTATAACCCTTTGCTGCTTTTTCCCCGCATCTGCACTCTCTCCGAACTTCCCAACTCCTTGCTGCTTCCCCACCCCCCGCGTCTGCATCACCCTCCGAACGTCCCAAACCCCTTGCTGCTTCTCCCCCTGTGAAACTTCCCAAACCCTTTGCCACTTTTTTTTTCCTTTGTTTTTGGTGTCCGCTTGTTGCTTAAACCTCTCTCTAGCCCTTCTTTACACTTCTCCGCTGCCCCTCCCCTACCGAAGATCACCATCACACTGCTCCATTGTCCTTACCCTGCAGGGCTTCAGAGTCTCTCGCTGCTTCCAGCCGCACTCTCCTCTCATCAGTTGCCAATAATCATTCACTCCCCTCCCCCCTCCTGTTCCTTGACCCAGCCTTTAGGTACACTCTTGCAGATTATCTGCTATCCTAGCCTCACAAATTTTCTTTTATACCGTTACATTGCATAATTTCACTTATCACCCATATTGTATTATTGCACTGTGATTCACATTTTACTTGTAATTATAACACCCCATTGGTTGCTTTCACTTTTCTGATATACTTTGTATTTGCATTGATACCATTGTGTTACATTGTGTATAAGACCACTGTAAAATCAGTGAAGAATCCTGTGGCACCTTATAGACTAACAGACGTTTTGGAGCATGAGCTTTCGTGGGTGAATACCCACACTTCCTCAGATGCATGTAGTGGAAATTTCCAGGGGCAGGTATATATATGCTAGCAAGCAAGCTAGAGATAACGAGGTCAGTTCAATCAGGGAGGATGAGGCCCTGTTCTAGCAGTTGAGGTGTGAAAACCAAGAGAGGAGAAACTGGTTCTGTAGTTGGCAAGCCATTCCCAGTCTTTGTTCAATCCTGAGCTGATGGTGTCAAATTTGCAGATGAACTGAAGCTCAGCAGTTTCTCTTTGAAGTCTGGTCCTGAAGTTTTTTTGCTGCAGGATGGCCACCTTAAGGTCTGCTATAGTGTGGCCAGGGAGGTTGAAGTGCTCTCCTACAGGTTTTTGTACTTTGACATTCCTAATGTCTGATTTGTGTCCATTTATCCTTTTTCGTAGAGACTGTCCAGTTTGGCCGATGTACATAGCAGAGGGGCGTTGCTGGCATATGATGGCATATATTACATTGGTGGATGTGCAGGTGAATGAACCAGTGATGGTGTGGCTAATCTGGTTAGGTCCTGTGATGGTGTCGCTGGTGTAGATATGTGAGCAGAGTTGGCATCGAGGTTTGTTGCATGGACAGAGACCAACACCTACAAAATCTCCACCAATCATTCTCAAAACTACAATACCCGCACGAGGAAATAAGGAAACAGATCAACAGTGCCAGACGTGTACCCAGAAGCCTCCTACTGCAAGACAAACCCAAGAAAGAAACCAACAGGACTCCACTGGCCAACACATACAGCCCCCAGCTAAAACCCCTCCAACGCATCATCAAGGATCTACAACCCATCCTGGACAATGATCCCACACTTTCACAGGCCTTGGGTGGCAGGCCAGTCCTTGCCCACAGACAACCTGCCAACCTGAAACATATTCTCACCAGTAACTGCACACCGCACCATAATAACTCTAGCTCAGGAACCAATCCATGCAACAAACCTCGATGCCAACTCTGCCCACATATCTACACCAGCGACACCATCACAGGACCTAACCAGATCAGCCACACCATCACTGGTTCATTCACCTGCACATCCACCAATGTAATATATGCCATCATATGCCAGCAACGCCCCTCTGCTATGTACATCGGCCAAACTGGGCAGTCTCTACGAAAAAGGATAAATGGACACAAATCAGACATTAGGAATGGCAATATACAAAAACCTGTAGGAGAGCACTTCAACCTCCCTGGCCACACTATAGCAGACCTTAAGGTGGCCATCCTGCAGCAAAAAAACTTCAGGACCAGACTTCAAAGAGAAACTGCTGAGCTTCAGTTCATCTGCAAATTTGACACCATCAGCTCAGGATTGAACAAAGACTGGGAATGGCTTGCCAACTACAGAACCAGTTTCTCCTCTCTTGGTTTTCACACCTCAACTGCTAGAACAGGGCCTCATCCTCCCTGATTGAACTGACCTCGTTATCTCTAGCTTGCTTGCTAGCATATATATACCTGCCCCTGGAAATTACCACTACATGCATCTGAGGAAGTGGGTATTCACCCACGAAAGCTCATGCTCCAAAACGTCTGTTAGTTTATAAGGTGCCACAGGATTCTTCGCTGCTTTTACAGATCCAGACTAACACGGCTACCCCTCTGATATAAGGCCACTAACCACTTAATACATTCTATCTAAGATTGTTGACCATTTCATATAGAAGCTACCATTTTATTTTGCATTTCTTTTGATACGCTTATTGACTGTACTGTATCCCATTGTGCTGAACCCCACTTACTGTACCCCACTGTTAGAACTCCCTACACTGTTCAATAAGAATCCCCCCCTTCATTGTCTATTGTAAACACCCTATACACCCCATCCCATCGTATTTCATTGTTAAATTCCCACCACTTCCTTTTTCCTTTAATAAAGAAATTAATTGGCACCCCACCTGTGTGGTATTTGCTCCCCAAGATCCCATATACCTGCAGGCAGGGACACTAGTATTTTCATGCACGCAGATATTTTCAACACATGAGCAACTGAACTAGCTAACAACAACTTTAGGCAAGGAAGTCAAACAATTGGCTAAGCAATTCAATTTGGAACAATCGATAATAGGACTTGGTAAAGTAAACACACTGTGAAAGTATCATGGAAAGCATTTAACATCTTTGTTCCTATGTTTTTCTAGGTATGTATTTCTTCACATGCTAACTTTCACTGTACAGTATTACAAAAGCAAGACTTCCAGATCCTGGTCTAAGTATCCATCATTGTGAACTAGGCAGAACAAAGAATACATAATGCACTAAAATCACAGAATGAATGTTAATAAATAATATGCCAGTTCTGTTGTAAGATTATGGAGTGTGTTTATGGAGTAATATTTATCATCCTTGGTAAAATGCTCAAATCTTTACAAAGGGAAGATTGTGGAACTGCAGAGAACATAGCATTTGTGTCTGTAGCTATACACAGCATATACTCATTTGCTCACAGATTATTTATACAGTGTATGGAGCAGGATTTGGAGTGATTGAAGAGGCTGCCAAACACTATACTCTGCCTTCAGGATATATACGATACCTTTAAAATTGGCGAAAGGCTAATTAATCTTGAACTGTCGGTGGCTGATATAAAAGACAATATGTCCTAGCCTGATAGCGCTTTGGGGTGGCAGAAAGACAATTAAAAACTGAGTCACAATGTTCTTGACAAGACAGCACAAAGAAAAGGAATTACTATATAGGTGTGTGAGAATTTAAATAGCACTTGAAATAAAACTTTAAATTCAATCTCCGCTGTACACACTATAGATACAGGAGAGCTAAACTAGGGATACTTGAACTCACAGCTCATGTTTCATTGTGCAATTTTAACTAGAGGGGAGGGACTTTTACATAATTCCCAGTAATACCACCTTCCAAAACAAAAATAGTATGTATTTACTTTAACAGAACAATCAAGAGGTGTGTGCACCACAACAGAGTAACTGTGTTATCTTATTACTGCATAAAGTTTGGGCTTTCTCGCTACATATTCCTAGTGTTAGTTAATCTTACACCCTGTCTCATGTGGTAGACAAGAGGTCAGACTAGATAATCCCAATGGTCCCCTGAGGCCTTGGAATCTATGTCTATGTCTAAAACTGAATCAAAAGCTTCCTAGAACAGGAACTAGGTCTTTATTTGTGCTGTAAAGTGCCTGGCACAACTTTGGGAGCTATATACATAATAGAACAGCAATAACAATAGCCAAGATTTTCTTAAAGGTGCCTGAAGTTAGGTTCTGAAATCCTGATTTTCAAAAGTGCTGAGCACCTGGGAAGATATTGAGTGCATTCAGCACTTTAAAAAAACAACTCTCTTATTTATGCACCTGAATATGGACTTCAATGTCTAATTTTAAGCACTCATGTTTTAAAATCTTGGCCAGTATGTCTGCTCATCATACTGATAGGTATCACTGATGGTTCCTCTAAAGAAGTTCTTCCAGAAATTATATCAATGTTCGGAATGGGAAAAGGAAGGAGGAGATGGACTGCTGACTTGTTTCTTTAATTTCTTGGTATAAAGGATTCAGTTTATTCGATCATTTTGTGTCTGGTTACTCTAGATTGCATTGTTCCATGTGATATATTACATTATTCAGTGTAACCAAACACCAGATGAGACTTGGAACAGGTGTTTTCTCTTTTGCATGTAAAATTGGAATTGTTACCTGCAAGTTAACCTACAGGTAATCCATTTCCCTACTATTCCCCATATGGGTAGTTTCAGGTAGCAGCTGTCTCATGTAGCTCACACATTTCTAACATCGCATCTAATGGAGCTCTGCATCCTCGTTTACAGTACCTAAAGTACCTTTTACAATGTGTTGTTTAAGGATATCTGCATTTCAAAGGAACAATAAACTCAAATGCACAGTTTATTCATATGCTAGGTGAAAAAAGCAAAAACACAAGTATTTTATGTTTGTTACAAATATAATATTTTACAAGTTTGTCATTGTTATTGAAGATACTATACCAAAGTGACATCATGCCTCTGCCTCCATTTTGGTTTCAGTTGCTCAGCATGAAAGTCTAAATGCAAGAATACATGCTACTAACAAAGAGGAAAATCTTTTATTTATTATTCACCAATCTCCAGAGTTGCAGTGCCACTCAGAGTTAATATACTTCTCCTACATGTTATTTAAGACTTTGCTGTTCAAATGATATAGCTGAAGCAAACACTAAATAATTTTCAACGCACATCACTACTGCTGCAAAAATAACAGTTAGCTAGACCATTTTCTTTTGTGCCAGATGCTTGTTTTTATTCATATTGGTGCTTAGGTCTACAGGAAATGTTTTGACAGCTAGTACTTCAAACAGGTGGACAAAAAACAAGTGCTTAATTTTGGAAATGTCAATTTAGGATTTATTAGTGCTCCTCAGCTCAGTATTGAAATAAAATAAGTATCAGAGGGGTAGCTGTGTTAGTGTGGATCTGTAAAAAGCGACAAAGAGTCCTGTGGCACCTTACAGACTAACAGATGTATTGAAGCATCAGCTTTCGGGGGTGAATGCGTCTGATGAAGTGGGTATTCACCCCCGAAAGCTTATGCTCCAATATATCTGTTAGTCTATAAGGTGCCACAGGACTCTTTGTCAAAATAAAATAAGAATCACTCTTTTTCATTACTATTATCCTCTTTAAATTGTTTATCTTTAGTTTCCTAGTTTTTCTGCCATTTAACTTACTCTGGGGAACAGAAATACCTTGGGAGTGTCTGCACCTTGTAATGAAGACCCTGACACAGAGCTTTGAGTGAAGCAACCCTCTGAACCCCTCACTAGCTTATAGAATCAGTTTAATTTGCTTTGTATTCTGAAGCAGAACCACATAATAATTTGCTTATAAAGCCTTTCTTCAAAATCAGGTATGCTTATAACATTGTGGCTGGTACACATATGTACCCATTTCCTCTGCTGAATGGAAATAGAACTCCTCTAATGTGTGGAGATAGCATGGTCTAGAACACTAGTCAGCATTCCTACATTCTATTTCCAATTCTATAATTGATTTATGTCATTTGGGTGAGTTACACTTTCCTTAGTTTCCCTAATTTTAAATTGGGGGTAATACTTAACTCACAACAGTAGTGTGAAACTTGATTAACTACTATTTGTAACTGACTTTGCAATTGTTGAATAGAGTGTGCCATATAACAGGGTAAGCATCTGAGATTAATTTGCCCTGAAGTTGACTTGCAGATAGGATATAACCCCTGATCCAGTACTGATGATCAGATTTCTCAACAACCTTTGGTGATAATGGAACCAACATGTTATATCTACAGGAGAAAGCCTGTAACAGAGTTAAGTCTTATGGAATATTACCTCTGAATTTTCAGACAGGCCTAAAAATTACAGAAGCAAAGTCACACCAAAAAGACCTTTTGTTTTGACAACTGAACTTTTTTGATACGTTCCACGACACCTCAGCATTGCTTTGTGTATGAGCTAAACGTGTTTACTATAAATTGGACTATTGGCAAACTATAGAAAGCACATCTGTATATAGCGTGAGCACTTTATTATGTGCTGAGGAAGCATAAACCCAGAATAACTGTGAAAAAGAGGTAAGAAGTTCATTGTTTTCTTCTTGTTGATCTTGGGTTTTTTCCTCCGTAGCTGTCCTTTTTAGAATTTTCCATTCCAAGTTAGATATCTAAGGGGTATAAAACCCCAGGCTATTTCTGGGCTTTAATGTTAGTCCTCAATTTGATCTGTCCCTGCTCCTCTGATATCACTTCTCCTGCTCTGTGCCACCAGGAGACGTGTGTAGAGAATTACAATCAAAAGTTTAACTGATGAGCTGGAGCTATGACATAGATTAAAAAAATCTTTGTGACATCATAGTATAATGATTAAAATAATTAAAGAAATTTAATCATAATTAATTTTATTTAAAAAACATTAATTTATTTTATCTTCCTTCTGGTAACATTGAGTTTATTCAAAACTGAACAAGTGACAAATCCTTTTTATCACATTTGTCTAGCATTGATGTGACAAATCTATTTTTTTTTAAATAATCAGGCAGTGGGAAGAGGAAGTTGGGAGTGTCTGAGAGGAGGAGCGACAATACAGTGAGAAGCTGGTACTTATTCTGTGGCATCTTGGACACAGAAGAGATCTGAGCACTGTGAGGGATCTTTGAGGTAGGGGGAGAAGGAGGATGCAGGTGAGGAACTAGTGATGAGTTTCAGATAGAGGCCAATTTATACTTAAATGTACAGTGCCCAATGATGTAATAAGGTGAAATATTGCAGGAAACAATCACTCTTGAAATCCACTACATGTCACCTGGTTAGTACGTGTGACTGTATGTTCTTTTCACCTTTATTCTCATCATCTGTCCTTTTACACCTCGAACTGGTTATTACACCTAGTTGTTTAGTCTTGTCATAATTTATATTGTAAGGTCTTCAGTATAAGGACCATCTTTTAATGTATTTACTGGACACTGCTGTAATTCAAATAATATTAATAAAATGAGGTGGGAAGCCAAAGTTTCTGTGGGCAAAAATTTGTAAAAGTGGTGTATGATTTTTGAGTGCCCAATTTGAGACAGCCTGGGCCTTATTTTCTGAGATTCTGAGCATCTGGAACTCCAAGAGAAGTTAATGGGAACAGTAGGGTAGCCAGCACCTTTTCTAACCAACTTAGGTGTCTCAAATTGTGCAACCAAAATCAGAGGCCGTGTCCAAAAATGTTTCTATAGACATGATAGTCCTGAGTATATTCATTGAGCCCACAAACACAGGCTTACACATGAAAGGGGTGGAAGCTGGTGCTCCTTTGAAAACAGTTTGTTTCTAGTTTTTAAATAGAACAGATTTAACTCCAGAGGGATAGCCTGGCTTTGCTCTACATGATTTCTGCAGTAAACATTGCATAAGAAAAAGTAATAAGAAGGAATATGAGAGAAGGAAAGAGCGATGAGAACAAGAAAAAGCTGACAGCTAAGTGACTGTGATAGGTTGACTGCCACCTGGGGATTTTGAGTTAATCTATCCTGGGGATTGGCTGGACTGGAAGTAGTTCTTTACCCATTACAGGATCGCTAAGCAGCTGCATGAAGAGAGCAAAGAAAGTACAGGTACACCTCCTTATATGCACTATGGAAGCCAGTGGAGCACATATTTAAAACCTCCTTATATGAAAGTGAACAGCATAAAAACAATCATAAAATAGTAATGGAGGAACTCGATGAATATTTCATCCCCACACAGAACCTCATCCATCAGAAAGCTTGTTTTTATCAGTGGAACCAAAAACCCAGGGAAACAATAGAAGCGTTTACAAGTAATAATTACAAATTAACAAGACAGTTCCGAATTTGGAGAAAGTAAACAGGAACACACCAGGGACATATTTGTCACTAGGTTCTCACAAATAGTCCCTCCAAAACTGCAGCTAAAATCTGACTTGACTTTGGAGGAAGAAACAAACAGAGTAAACTAAATAATATATACAATTATATCACACCTCTATTTGTCATAGTGCAGTGTGGCATAAGAACAATCTTAGGGCTTGTCTACATCAGAAAGTTGCAGCGCTGGTGAGGGAGTTACAGCGCTGCAACTTTGAAGGTGTACACATCTGCAGGGCACCACCAGCGCTGCAACTCCCTGTTTGCAGCGCTGGCCGTACTCCCGTTTTGTCTCGGGTGTAGAGGATCCAGCGCTGGTGATCCAGCGCTGGTAATCCAATGTAGACACTTACCAGCGCTTTTCTTGACCTCCGTGGAAGGAGGAAGCCTCTGGTAATCAAGCTGGTCTCCTTTCCCGGTTTGCTCTCTCGTTCCCGGAGCCCAGAGCAAGCAGGTCTCCTTCCCTGCGGTTTGCTGGGTGGCTCCGGGAACGCGAGAGCAAACCGGGAAAGGAGACCCGCTTCGCCGCGGTTTGCTCTCTCGTTCCCGGAGCCACCCAGCAAACCGCAGGGAAGGAGTCCTGCTTGCTCTGGGCTCCGGGAACGAGAGAGCAAACCGGGAAAGGAGACCCGCTTCGCCGCGGTTTGCTCTCTCGTTCCCGGAGCCCCGAGCAAGCAGGTCTCCTTCCCTGCGGTTTGCTGGGTGGCTCCGGGAACGAGAGAGCAAACCGCGGCGAAGCGGGTCTCCTTTCCCGGTTTGCTCTCGCGTTCCCGGAGCCACCCAGCAAACCGCAGGGAAGGAGACCTGCTTGCTCTGGGCTCCGGGAACGAGAGAGCAAACCGGGAAAGGAGACCCGCTTCGCCGCGGTTTGCTCTCTCGTTCCCGGAGCCCCGAGCAAGCAGGTCTCCTTCCCTGCGGTTTGCTGGGTGGCTCCGGGAACGAGAGAGCAAACCGCGGCGAAGCGGGTCTCCTTTCCCGGTTTGCTCTCGCGTTCCCGGAACCCCCCTTGAAGCCGCCCAACAGCGCTGCAGTGTGGCCACATCTAACACCACTTGCAGCGCTGGTTGCTGTAAGTGTGGCCACTCTGCAGCGCTGGCCCTATACAGCTGTACTAATACAGCTGTAACAACCAGCGCTGCAAAACTTTAGATGTAGACATGGCCTTAGGGCCTAAGCCAAAGCCAATTGATATCTATTGGAGTGTTCCATTTACTACAGTGGGCTTTGGACTGAGCCCTTCTAAAGCACTTTTCACCCAAGGATGCACTTTTGCACTTTACAAATATTAACTAACACACACATAGCAATTTCCTGATGTTGACGTGTTGTTATGCTCATTTTACAGCTAAGGAAACCAGAGTAACAGCAAGAGTTGGGTTAAAATGTTCCAGACTAAGCTGCTGTTCTAATTCCCTGATATATCCTCTTGCTTGCTATCTATAAAGAGCTTGAGCTGTATCAGATCAGCAGGCTAGATTTTATCAAAGTTGTACAGTCTTGAGATTGAGGGTTCTTTTCCTTCATTGGAATCTTCTGAAATGTTATTTGGGCCAGGTTTTCAAACAGCCTTAGTTTTGGAATGTACAAATTACAGGCATGTATAATTGTGCAAGCAGTTTTGCACATCAGGAACTTGAGTTGATATGACCTAAACTGTAGGCTCAAAATTGGGACCACAAGTTTGGGCCCACAAAGATAAAGGCCTAGTTAAGACTGGATTAATCATCAACCCTTTAAATAATCTTTAGAGTAATTTTGAAATTCATTAAGTTTTACACACTATTTAAGTTCCATTTGGGCCTGAAGTGGGGCTCAAGTGGTGCATAGGTCTGGTGCCGATCCTCCGCACAGGGCTGAATTTCACTGTTGAAAATATTTGTGTCATCTGGACCAGACTGCAATTCCTGTTGCAGCACAGGGCTGCTGCAATGAATTTCTAAAGCCTTCTTAACTAAAATGGGGAGGATGAGCCCGGTGTACAGGTGATCCTCCAGAAACACAGAACCATCATAGGGTAGCCACCATGATTTCCTCCAAACACACCCCTTTCCTTGCTACACTGGCAGCAAGGAGAAAAGGGGTTGTGCCTGGGTCACACTGATCCCTGGCTTTGTTTTTGGCCTTAATGGGCCTCTTACAACCAGCATAAATGGCTTGAAAGGGTACCACATGGGCTCCCACCTTCCAGAAAGGTACAAACCTCCCTGAATTGCACTCTGACCACTTTATCTGTAGCAAGGATCATTATGTCTCACCATAATAAGCCATTCCCTAGGTCTGGCAGATCCTGCGGTAAAGCTGTAATCCAGTTTTTGTGACATAACAATCTGTTGCAACACTATGTCTTTGAGATTGCAAAGTCAGTATTAAGACATTAGTACAGGACAAAAAGTGGAAAATTGTTCAGTTCGTTTAAACTCAAAGCATGTCTGATAATCAACAAACGCAGTATGGTATATTGTAACAATAAATCTTGCATGGTGACAGGTTTCAGAGTGGTAGCCGTGTTAGTCTGTATCAGCAAAAACAACGAGGAGTCCTTGTGGCACTGTAGATACTAACAAATTTATTTGGGCTTTTAAAGTGCTTTACAAACGTTGTGTGAGAAATTATACTCAACCTCCTGCTCAGGGCAGTACCTTGAGAGTAGAAGAACTGTGCCTCAGGAACACTCCCAGAGCATAAGAAGGTTGTGCAGCTCCTCAAAAAGATTAGCTGCCACTAGAAGTGAAGGAGGACACTCAATAAGATAACCAGAGGAAAATGTAGAGTGGAGGTCATAAGTCATAAGGAAGCAGTCAGAGACTGGTCAGTGAGTCACTGAAGGGTGAGAGATAAAGAACTATGAGATTTATTGGAACCAATGCAGGACAAAGTCAGCCTTCCACAGAGCCAATATCTGCATCTGACTAAAGGATGCACAGAGGGAGAGGCTGCAGATACTTTATGTTAGAACAGGCTCTGTTTCTCCTGCATTTGCCATGTGCTATTCATTCAGCATATCTATTTTATCAAAATAAATCCAGTTTGATCAATGCACACAAGTTCCTCACCATGTTGTGCATCATTGTGTAAAAATATTTTTAAAAATTAAACATCCTACAAGAAATACATTTTGGAATACATGGAAAACTGGAACCTCATAGGTAATAGATTTGAATAAGAATATTGTTTTCTTTGATTAAGAACATCCAGTCTTCCACAGAATGAACTGAAACTTTAATGACCAAAAAGAAACAGACCACATCTTTCATCTGTTTCATTGGTTCTGCTTTTCTCTGAACAGCAGAAGATATAAATATTATTGTTAGCCTTAGGGCTCCCTTCAAAAATGCTTGTCTGTATCAGCTCATATTGTAAAAAAAAGTGTCAGTAACTGCGTTAAACCACTGCAGGCTGAAACTGAAAAATGGCACAATAATATTCCAACCATTGCATGCAAGATCAAAGCTGTTAAGAGGGGTGACAGGTGGCATAAACGTCCCCAGGCACTGACTCACTAGAGGCATAACAGCACTCAGTATAACTATAATAAAACTAATCTCAATAAAGACACTGTGAAAAGCTGCAAGTAGCCTGTTATATCTTTGACCCCATGGTCCCTCACTGATAAATCATCTGGCAGCCCTGCAAGAAGAAAAATGTAATTGTATTTTATGTCCACTTAACATGGCTAAAAATTGCCAGTGTTATACTATTTTTGGTATATTTTAATGAAAATATATTATAATAATTCACAATAAAATCAACACCACAATACAAACCTATGATAAATGTTGTCTCCAAAGGAACTACACCAGCTGAGGATCTGGTTCATTATCTGTCATATAAATCAGTAATTAGCCATTGGCTTCTCCTTGCAAACCTTTATTCATGATAATAAGGTTATATTGACTGAACAAGTATGGGTTTGCATATATGCACGGAAATTTTCTATTTGACAATGTAATGTGTAACACTAAAATCATATTGATTCATGGTCAGTTTTAATTTAGGACCTCTCCCCTCACCCCCCCCCAAAAAGGATCATTACCTAACATTGTAACAAAAGGAAACACTACCTTTCCCCTAGCATTTGCTATGTGATTTTCTTGGGGTTTCTTTGTTACATATAATAGTATTTCAAAAGGGCTTTCTATCCTAGCAGACTGTATTCAGCTTTGGGCGGTGAGAATAGTATGTTACAATACATAAAGTAGATTGATTATTAATTAGTGTGTCCAGCAGGAGAACATTTATTCTGGAAAGAGATAAAATCACTATAAAAATACATAGAAAAAACTTCACACACTTTGCCTCTTATCTGCACTGTACAAACAGATTAATTATTGACTATCTGGGATAGAGAGAAAGCTATCCTGCTTTTTTTTTCCTCCACGGTATACACTATTTCATATGTACTGTGATAACAAAAAACCCAACCAATGAAACAAAAAAGAAGCTCAGAATGTACAAGAACACAAAATCCAGAAAGAGAAAAACAAGACCAAAAAAATGAAACAGAATTTAGATAAAGATGTTTGGGCTCTTAACCTGTAAAGAAATTACGCTGCAATTTTTCTTGTGACTGTAACCTCATATTTATTACTTCAGAGAGAAGCAGGAACACTAGTCAATTTACATGAAAAGCCCTGGTACAACATTAGCTTAGAGGCTGAACTGGGAGTTGATTTGAGTATTATAGTAGCAGCAGACCTGCAGAGGAGAAAAGTGCTCCTCCAGCAGCCTGCATGAGAATCAGAATGACAATTCAACTACAGTCTGGTTTCTAAGAAAAATCTGTAAGCAGAACTGCAGAGGAGGGTGTTGCATTCCACAGGTTTGCGTGGAAGGAAGGGCACTTACACCCAAATTGAAAGGTTAAAATCCTAGTACAGTACTTCATGTGAGGGTGAAAGCTATCACATAGATTAATTGTCTTTTGCAGATAGACAATTTTGTTAATTTTTATTTTTAAAAGCATCTTTTAATATAGTTTTAATTTTAGAAATGATACATAGTATCACCCTAGTAATTGATGATCCATTGGGTTTAGTGCTTCCTGCACAGCTGAAGATCATGGGCTAGATAGTGGTTTTGTACTGTGATGTAGCATAGTTTGGCTTAGAGTTGGCTTAACCAGTACCAGGAAGATTGTCCTAGTTTAAGTGTGATGCTCACCTGGCTCACAACAGGTGTGGGAGCTCTTATGCCTAGAGCCCTGTGCGGATACAAAGGTGTATCTGCATCCGATCTGCAATCCATAAAAATCGTCTGTGGATATCCGCATCCATGACAGTAGCATTGCTCATGTAAGCATTTGGCCCAGAAATTTTTGGAAAACAAAATATGTACAAACATTTGAAGAAAAGCAGCTCATATATTACAGAAATTGTTCAGGAACAGTTTGTGTGTATGTAAAAATTATCCCTCTAATGCTGGCGACGTGTGCGGGAGCATGGCTTACCTGCTGTGTGCCATATGTGTGGATCATGTTTCTCAAGGGCATCATCTGATTTCCAAAAATCTTCTCCAAATGAATTACTATTATTTCCTATCTTCTGATAGATTTGATTCTTTCTCCCTCCTTTTTTTTTTATCCTTTTGTGTTATACATCTACCTGTATCAAATGCCTGCTTGAAATGGTTATTATATTATTTTCAGACAGTCTAGAAAGAAGAGAAACCGTGCAGGCTCTTTCTATGTAACCAACTAGAACATTGTGGTGCGTGAGGCATAAGAAAGTGTCAATGAATAGAGCTCTAAAGCCCTGGATTGACAATATCTGTTGCAACTTGTTTAAGTTAATAAAGATTCTTGTTGGGTCTTCATAACAATTATTTTATAACTCTTCTTTAATTTAACCTATCACTGAAAACTGAAACCTGTAACTGAATAATATTCTAAACTCTAAATTCTCCAACTATGCTTTCAAATACATTTTTCCTAAGTAGACACATAAAACATACAGAATATTAGTATGAACATTTGGCTATTCTAAGCTGCCTGACTCAAAAATTAGAGCAAGATCTTCAGCTGGAGTAAATCACCACAGCCTCATTGAAGTCAATAAATGGAGTTATGATGATTAACACCAGGAGAGGATCTGGCGCTTGAAGCACTATTACCCCAGCAATTCAAATATAAGGACCGTACACCTCCAGTACTACTAGCTAGTGCTTATCTTGTTAATAAGTTATGGTCCAACAGTGTGTTGATGATACAGAGAAACAGAGGAAAACATGATCTGTGGCCATTCTTAATTTACAATCCATGTCACCACACAAAGCAGTAAGGATACAAACTACCCTAGATAACCAGATGAAGGTTATCATAACCCTGCAGTTTTTGTCTTTTATTATTAATTGGGTATATAACAGCATTCATAGCTTATGTAGGTTCACAATGGCAGGCTTGGTGGAAGGCAGGGCTGGCATTATGGAGTAGCAAGCAGGGCAACAGTCTGGGGCCCCATACCACAGGGCGCATGGCAGGGTTTGGGCTTCTGCTTCAGGCTTCAGAAATTCAGTGTGTGACTAGGTTAAGGAGGCAGGGTAAGGATCCACTCCTCATTCTCTGCCCTGGGCCCCAGCAAGTCTAATGCCAGCCCTGGGGAAAAGAGTGCCTTTTAAGGAGGCATTTGAGCAAAAAGTGACAGGTGAGCATTCACATTAGAGTTAGCAGGGATGCCAAGAGTTAGGGGCAACATGAAAGAGGGAATGAAGATGACCAAAAATCATGGGATGAACTAATAAGAAAGACAGAGAGAACAGAATGAAAACCTGTTGAGGCTGAAAGAGTCTACTTGTTTGGACCAATTTTCAACTCTATAGCACTGGGTAACCATTCACGATGCTATAAAAAAATAATTATGACTACATTTTAAAAGCCTGGAAACAACAAAGTTCTGTGGGGTTGGTTTACAATTTGTTTCCTCTCTTTCTTGCCAAAGACAGCTCAGGTACTCCAGATTAAATTTCTTATTTATCTTGTTTGCTTTCTGGTTTAATTTTTAATGAATGACTATTACATTTGTTTCTGTAGCCATTGTTTAACAGAGCTTGGGCATTTCAGTTGTTCCATAAAGCCATGATATAGCAAAGCATTAAAGTTAAACATGTGCTTAAAGCTCATGTTTAACTAACTACAAGCATGCGAGTTGTGCTAAGGAAGCCGATGTAACTATTCTCCACTCTTCACCGTGGTATCTGAGAAGCTCTCTCCTAGGCCTCAGCCTCTCATAGAACAGCTGTTTCCACTGGAATGCTGATTGTGGGTGTCATACAAGATACACAAAAACTAGTTCATCCAAGGGGAGAGGCTTCACTGGTTGGCTACTTTCTTGGTTTATCTGGCTACCAGTTGGCATACACAGCATGTCAGTCAACCTTTTCGAATGGTTTAAACACAGGCCTGGTCTAGACTACGCGTTTAAACCAATTTTAGCAGCGTTAAACCGATTTAACGCTGCACCCGTCCACATAACGAGGCCCTTTATATCGATATAAAGGGCTCTTTAAACCGATTTCTGTACACCTCCCAACGAGAGGAGTAGTGCTAAAATCGGAATTACCATATCGGATTAGGGTTAGTGTGGCCGCAAATCGATGGTATTGGCCTCCAGGCAGTATCCCACAGTGCACCATTGTGACCGCTCTGGACAGCAATCTCAACTCGGAGGCACTGGCCAGGTAGACAGGAAAAGCCCCGCGAACTTTTGAATTTCATTTCCTGTTTGGCCAGCGTGGAGAGCTCACCAGCACAGGTAACAATGCAGTCCCCTGAGAATCGAAAAAGAGCTCCAGCATGGACCGCAAAGGAGGTACTGGATCTGATCGCTATATGGATTCTGTGCTAACAGAACTCCGTTCCAAAAGACGAAATGAAAAAACATTTGAAAAAATTTCCAAGGCTAAGATGGAGAAAGGCCACACCAGGGATTCGGTGCAGTGCAGAGTGAAAGTTAAGGAACTCAGACAAGCCTACCAGAAAACCAAAAAAGCAAACGGAAGGTCCAGGTCAGGGCCAAAAACATGCCGCTTCTACGCTGAGCTGCATGCAATTCTGGGGGGAGTCCGCCACCACTACCCCACCCCTGTCCGTGGATTCCAAGGTGGGGGTGGTAATCTCAGCCATGCCTGAAGATTCTGCAGATAGGGAAGGTGAGGACGAGGAAGAGGAGGATGAGCTTGCAGAGAGCACACAGCACTCCGTTCTCCCCAACAGCCAGGAGCTTTTTCTCACCCAGACGGAATTACCCTCCCAGCCCTCCCAAGCCACTAGCCCAGACAATGAAGCCATGGAAGCAACCTCTGGTGAGTGTACCTTTGTAAATATAAAACATGGTCTAAAAGCAAGCGTTTTTTAATGATTGATTTGCCCCAAGGACTTGGGATGCATTCTCGGCCAGTACAGTTATTGGAAAAGTTTGTTAACACGTCTGGGGATGGAGCGGAAATCCTCCAGGGACATCTCCATGAAGCTCTCCTGGAGGTACTCCAAAAGCCTTTGCAGAAGATTTCTGGGCAAGGCAGCCTCATTCCGTCCACCATGATAGGACACTTGACCACACCATGCATATAGCAAGTAATCTGGTATCATAGCATGACAAAGCCTAGCTGCGTACGGTCCCGGTGATTGCTGGCATTCAAGCAACATCCAGTCTTTATCTCGCTGTGTTATCTTCAGGAGAGTGATATCGTTCATGGTAACCTGGTTGAAATTCAGGAATTTAATTAAGGGGACAGAGATGGCCATTCCTACTGGGCTGTTTGCCTGTTGCTTAAAAGAAATCCTTCCTTGCAGGTTGCCAAGCGGGGTGGGAGGGGAAGGAGGGTAATGGCACTGAGCTTTCTCGCGTTTGGCTAGCAAGGATCTTCCCTGCTACCAGCCACGTGGTGAGGGCGAAAGTGGGGTGATTAGCAGTGATCTTCCATGATACCAGCCACACGGTGGGGGGAGGGGTAAAGTGATCATCCCAGAGAATTGGATGAGGGGATGGTTTCTGCTGCTGCATGTTAACAGGAAAGAAGCAGCACTGAATGGGCATTGCTTGGTATTTGGGAAAGGAGGGCACTGTGTATATGAAGGCTGGAGAAGCCGAAAGACAATGGCTTACCATGGCCGCGTGCAAGCTGAATTCTGCTGCCAGGACTTGCATCTGTGAGATCTCCAACACCAGAGCCACAGGCACTCAATATTAAGATGCAAAATGCGACCTTGTAGTGAAATCACATGTCCTATGTAAGGTGAATAGTGTTGTTCACTGTGAAAGAGTATAACCATTGTTCTGTAAAATGTATCTTTTTAAATACTTCTCTCCATTTTTTACCTCCATCATGCAGCTGCAAATTTTTCAAGCCTCCCTACTCCATCCTGAAGGCTCTCTCAGATAAGGCAGAGGAAAAAAAAGATGAGAGACGAAATGTTCTTGGAAATCATGGAAGTAACCCGCAATGAAAGAGCTCATCTGAATGAGTGGAAGGACGTGGTAGCAAAGTACAGGAAAGATGCCAGTGAACATGAGGAGAGGAGAGATGCTCGAGATCAAAGGTGTAGGCCGGAAGATCAGCGGTGGCGGGATGCAACTCTGGGGCTGCTGCGTGATCAAACTCACATCCTCCGACGTCTGGTGGAGCTTCAGGAACAGCAGCAGGGTCACAGAGTGCCGCTGCAGCCCCTGTGTACCCACCCTCACCACGTTCCATATTTTCCTCACCCAGATGTGTAAGAACGTGTGGGGGAAGGCTTCGTACAACCGCACACTCCACCCCCATGGACAGCTCAACCAAAAGGCTGTCATTACTTGGAAATATTTTTAGTGGTCTTTTCCTTCCCTCCTATCCTCCTCCCAAACCACACCCGGGATACCTTCTCAGTTCTCTCCCTCTTTTTATAATGACTTTTTAATAAAGAATACATGATTTTTAAACAATAGTGACTATTTCCTTAAGCAAGCTGTAATCGAAGGGGGAGGGTGGGTTGCTTACAGGGAATGAGTCAATCAGGGGAGGGGGGTTCATCAAAGGGAAAAAAACACAATAGTCACACAGTACCCTAGCCCGTGATGAAACTCATTTTCAAAGCTTCTCTGAAGCGCACCGCTTCGTGGTGTGCTCTTCTAATTGCCCTGGTGTCTGGCTGCATGTAATCAGCGGCCAGGTGATTTGCCTCAGCCTCCCACCCTGCCATAAAGGTCTCCCCCTTACTCTCACAGAGATTGTGGAGCACACAGCAAGCAGCAATAACAAAGGGGACATTGGTTTGGCTGAGGTCTGAGTGAGTCAGTAATGTGTGCCAGCGAGCCTTTAAATGGCCAAATGCACTTGCTCAGCCTGTAGTTGAACAGCTCCTGACTACTGTCCAGGCTGCCTGTGTATGGCTTCATGAGCCATGGCATCAAGGGGTAGGCTGGTTCACCCAGGATAACTACAGGCATTTCTACCTCCCCAACTGTTATTTTCTTGTCTGGAAAGTAATTCCCTTGCTGCAGCCGTTTAAACAGAGTAGTGTTCCTGAAGACGCGAGTGTCATGAACCCTTCCTGGCCATCCCACTTGGATGTTGGTGAAATGTCCCTTGTGATCCACCAGTGCTTGCAGCACCATGGAAAAGTACCCCTTGCAGTTTACGTACTGGGTGCTCTGGTGCCAAGGTAGGGATATGGGTTCCATCTATCGACCCGCCACAGTTAGGGAATCCCATTGCAGCAAAGCCATCCACTATGACCTGCACGTTTCCCAGAGTCACAACCTTTTGTAGCAGCAGCTTAATGATTGCTTTGGCTACTTGCATCACAGCAGCCCCCACAGTAGATTTTCCCACTCCAAATTGATTCCCAACTGACCGGTAGCTGTCTGGCATTGCAAGCTTTCAGAGGGCTATTGCCATTTGCTTCTCAACTGTGAGGGCTGCCCTCATCTTGGTATTATGGCATTTCAGTGCAGGGGAAAGCAAGTCACAAAGTTCAATGAAAGTGCTCTTACGCATGTGAAAGTTTCGCAGCCACAGCGAATCGTCCCAAACCTCCAAAACTATGCGGTCCCATCAGTCTGTGCTTGTTTCCCGGGCCCAAAATTGGCATTCAATGGCTAGAACCTGCCCCATTACCAGCAGGATCTCCAAAGCGCAGGGGCCCATGGTTTGAGAGAATTCTGTGTCCATGTCCTCATCACTCTTGTCGTTGCTCTGCCATAGCCGCCTCCTCCTCGCCTGGCTTTGCAGGTCCTGGTTCAGCATAGACTGCACGAGAATGCGCGAGGTGTTTACAACATCCACGATTACAGTCTTGATCTGAGCAGGGTCCATGCTTGCTGTGCTATGGCTTTTGCACAGTTCACCCAGGAAAAAAGGCGTGAAACGGTTGTCTGCTGCTTTCACGGAGGGAGGGGTGAGGCTGTACCCAGAACCACCCGCAACAATGTTTTTTGCCCCATCAGGCACTGGGATCTCAACCCAGAATTCCAAGGGGCGGGGGAGACTGCGGGAACTATGGGATAGCTATGGGACAGCTACCCACAGTACAACACTCTGGAAATTGACACTAGCCTCAGTACATGGACGCACACTGCCGAATTAATGTGCTTAGTGTGGCCGCGTGCCCTCGACTTTATACAATCTGTTTTACAAAACCGGTTTATGTAAAATTGGAATAATCCCAAAGTGTAGACATACCCTTACTTTGGCTTGTAAATTAAAATTGCAGATAAATATGCTTCATAAGCCACTTGAAAGTGTAAGAGTGTGTGCGCACGTATGCATGCAACCGGGGCAGAGAAATGCCCTCAATATTGTAATGACACTTAAGCTTTTGATTCACATATTACGCTCACAGTCTCTCTCTCCCATCAGTTTATGAAGAGACTGTACAAAACTGATTCTGAGGAACTTCATCATATGCTGAACGCTATTGCCTCTGGAGCCTTTTTAATGTCAGCATCAGATGCTCTTGAAAGTGTAATGGATGTAACATGGTCTCCTCTTCCCTGACTGATTTGCATCTTTGAAATTTTGTCCAATTACATTTCACCTAACTCCTCACACTTCAATGGTGATGAGTTCTGATCCATGGAATCCCCAAAATGCCTTGAGAAGAAGACATGTATATGTTTGGATATACATCTTATGTAGTACAATCATTCTTTTCCTGGTGTCAAGAAAAATTTTCAGAGAAAAATTGCTAGCGGATAATAAATGTGAAGCCTGGTAGTCCTAAAACACCCTTATTATAATATGCTAAATTAGGGTCACCTTGATATAAAATTGATATTACAAAAATGGAGAAGGGACAGTGGAGAGTACCAGAATGATTCAAAGTTAAGCAGAAAGGCTAGTGAAACTAGGCCTCTTCCTTTGGAAAAGAAAAGACTTTAAAGCAAAAGGATTAAAGGATAGATGCTCTGTAACTTTCTGGGGGTGAATTTCCCATAGACCACAGCTGTATAATTCACACAAATGTTAGTGGTAAGTCTCTTGACACTGTAATGAATACCTGTGCTGAGATTATATAAGAAATAGGTAACCAGGGTCACAAATTGAAACCAGCACAAAAAATGCTGCATTAGCCTGTAATAGCTGAATAGTAATGAGGTTGGCCTCAAACTCGGTAGCTGCCTTTATAAAAAATATAAAGCTGGTCAGAAAATAAAGAATCAAGCCTGACAAACATTTAATCAGACTTTTCTCCACAAAGATGAGCTAGAAACTTGGTTTTAAAAATTAAAATGTGAAATTCTCATGTAATCACACTATTGCAGGAGCTGAGCCTTGAAGAAAAACAAGAAAATATTGCCAGAATTGTCAATATTAAATTGCAAGGAACAAAACAAAGTGGTGACAGCAGGGTGTGAGTGTGTCTTATAAATACATAGCCCAATGCAAAGATCATATACTGAATTTCAGGATATTACAGTACTGTACAAAGCAAAGCTCTGTGCCCTCAAGAATTCTCTGAACCTATGTAACAAAGCAGTGGCTAGAAGGTACATATCCTTGGGTCACACAAACAGACATAGCTGTTATAAATTTTTGGGTGAGTTAAGCGTTGCAGAAGCAGAAGAGTCACAAGAAAAGGAGCATGTTGCACAGAAGGCAGCCCACCATAGTTCCCAGAGAGATTTAAACAGTACACAAGGGCAGTGTGAATCCTTCACTTTCAGCAGGCCAGATAAAGCTTCTGTGGGCTGCGATAGAGGGTCAGGTTCAATACACAGAGGATTTAAGATGAGCCAGGATGGCGGTGGGGGAGGATGGGAGAGGACCACTGGATGAAAGTGGAAAACTGCAGAAAGCTCCACCTCATTTTGCTTGGTCTGCTGCGTTCTCTTGCACCTATATATGTGTATATATAAATACACATATGGTTTTTACAATACTTGACTATATAGGGTTCCAGTACTTACGGAACTGAGCTGTGCTGCGCTGCAGAACCGTTGCAACAAGTATCAAGGTCCAAAATGACTAGATGAACAACAACTTCAGAAGAAAATTTATATCCACCACTCAAGATAACTCATAATTAGGGAAATGTTTGCATTTAGAAATGATAAAAACCTGCTTTCTCAAATTTTGGATTATTATTAGGTCTTACAAAACAGACCTTCAGCAAACATCCATTTTTTCCATATCTCGGTAATCATGCACTGTTTTGGTGATTCTAATTAGCTTATTCAAGGTTTTTAAGATTTATGGTGAGTAAAGTGGATTTTATATTCAGAGAAAGTGTTCATAAGCCTTTATTCTGTGTCCCATAAAAATGGCTAGCTGCTAGTAGGCTTGGATTCTTTCTGCAATCCATGTAAGCCCTGAAGTAGAAAGAGGATGTAAAAATTGTCAGAAAACGGTTCATTCATTGTTATTAAATCAAATGGCTGACAGAGTACTGTTAATCTGGAACAGAGCTGAGAAAACATTTTACAGCAGGATGGTTCCTTTGAGATAACAGTCCTCACAGCAGGTTCAGTCTCTAATGTAAAAATCTTATTACAAATTACAAATAAGGAAATAGGATAAGGATGCTCTAGCTTGTGTGTATATAAGAGATAGCATATGTAGTAGGAAATACTGTAAAATGTGGAATGGATCATATTTCTTGCCAATTTGGATTTTACTAATTAGTGCACAATAAAAAAGGAAATAAGGGTTATTTTTCACTTATTTCATTTAAAATTTGTATATACCAGAATCTAACATCATGGTGGCCTTTTTATTCATGATGTGTTTTGGGTGAAGTTGTTAATTTTAGATGGACTCATCATAACTTTTTAAAGGGCAAATTTACCGTATTTATGCAAAAATGTAGATATGTAGATGTGATTATTAATAAAGGAACAGACTGGGTTGGAGAGGTGGTTAAGACCTCATGTTGTTGAAAAAGATTTCTACTAAAATGACAACAGGTTTGTATGAATTGTAAAATGTTATACCAAAACACTGCAGCATTGTGCTGCTGCAGGAAATGCTGGGAACTGGGGAATTTGAAAGTATTCAGGTGTCAGATTGGCCTTGGCAATGTGATTTTTTTTTAATATAACTTTCCTTCAGCAGCCCAGGGACTCAGTGGGTAACTTAGTTCAGAATGTTTTCCTGTTGTTGAAACTTGGCAGGTACTCAGTGCAGGGACTTCTTCTATGGGACCCAGTGAAATTGGATTAGGGGAAGATATCACTTAATCCACAGGTGGGGAATGGAACCAAGGCTCCCAGTGTCTGGAACAGTAAGGCACCAACCCTCTTTCCTCAGCCCTTCAAACCTCATATGAATGGTGGGCAGTGGGGTGCCAGCAATGTGCTAGGCTCAGGTTAAAGCTTTGGAGAGGGATGGGGTTTAGGCCCTGCCCCAGGTGCTACAAACTGTCGAAAGAAGGTTGTTGGCTTACTTTGGATGAGCTATTGCATGATAATAAAGTGGTGGCCAGAAATGTAGTATAAGTAGCCCAGAACAAAAAAGGCATGCCAGGGTGCTGACATGTTCTACTGATCTTTGAATTTAGGCAGACATGAGGAGTAATTGCTATTGTTTCTAATAACCTGAGAGTGACCTTTAAAGCACTGGAAAATGATAGGAATTTAGATGTGATTGATAGTAGGTTTTTAAACACATATACATACATGCACAACACGAGTGAAAGGGTGTGTTTACTTTCAGTTTATACAAGCTCCAGTGGCATGTCAGATCACTCTCTGTAGGAAACAATGTCTTGTAATGCAGAATTTGTATAACTCCCTCAAGTATCTGACAGAATTTGGAAGCCCCTTGTCTGCAATGAATGCTGCTGTTCAACCATCTCCACTGAATAGTGGGAACAGATAAGCAACCATGAGATACATATAAATTTACTCCTGAGCAGCACATTGTACCTAAAAAGAAAATGAGAGGTGAGTAATTTATGAATGATCACTTACGATATCAGTTATGAGTTATAATGAGGATTCCATTTGTTTCACTACATGAGACATCAGATGTCTTTAAATGTCTTGTTAGCATCTAGTTTAAAATTACTTAATATTTATATTTTTGATTATTGCATTGTTTGGAAAAATACAGACCATATTCTAAAAGTGCAATTTAAAATCTACACCAGGGGTGGGCAACCTTTCAGAAGTGGTGTGTCGAGTCTTCATTTATTCACTCTAATTTAAGGTTCTGAGTGCTAGTAATACATTTTAACATTTTTAGAAGGTCTCTTTCTATAAGTCTATAATATATAACTAAATTGTTGTTGTATGTAAAGTAAATAAGGTTTTTAAAATGTTTAAGAAGCTTCATTTAAAATTAAGTTAAAATGCAGAGCCCCCCAAACCGGTGGCCAGGACCCGGGCAGTGTAAGTGCCACTGAAAATCAGCTCTCATGCCACCTTTGGCAAGTGTGCCATAGGTTGCCTACCCCTGAGCTATACTAATTATTTGTATTCTGCTTTCATTTATACCATCAATTTAAGCTTAGCAAGGCCAAAAGTGAGCTCCTTATCTTCCCTCTCAAGCTCTCTCAATTTCCTCTAACTAACTATCTCCACCACCTTCTCCAACATTCAAGCACATAACCTGCTGTTTTCTTGGATTCGTCCTTTTCCATACACTTCCAAGCCATGTCATTTCCTTCTTCAACACCTCAAAGATCTAATCTCACTCAGATCATAGAATATCAGGGTCGGAAGGGATCTCAGGAGGTCCTCTAGTCCAACACCGTGCTCAAAGCAGGGCCAATCCCTAACTCAGTCAGATCCTGCCCTGATTACTGTAACCTACACTTTATTGGCCTACCTGATGCTTACGTCTACTTCCCTCCAATTGCTTTTTCTTGTTTTGTTGTTTCCCTTAATTTAAAATAAAAATAAAATACATGGACTGAGTGTGTATTGTTTCTCTGTGTGTTTGGAAAACAGTAATAAATACTGTGACAGGGTCAGGCCAGATGGCTACAGGGAGTGTGTTAGAAGGCAGATATATTAATCCCAGATTAAGAAGAACCCTTTTCCCTGGGTGACGTAACAGGAGCAGTTCCAGAACAAGCAGGAACTTGCCGGAACCAATTAAGGCAGGCAGGCTAATTAGGACACCTGGAGCCAATTGAGAAGAAACCACTAGAATCAGTTAGGACAGGCTGGCAAATCAGGGCAACCGAATTTAAAAAGGACCTCACTTCAGTTTGTAGCATGCATCTGAGGGGCTAGGAGCAAGAGGCATTAGGAGCTGAGAGTGGGAAAGCGTATTGCTGGAGGATTGAAGAATACAAGCATTATCAGATACAAGGGAGAGGTCCTGTAGTGAGGATAAAGAAGAAGGTGTTGGGAAGAGGCCATGGGGAAGTAGCCCAGGGAGTTATAGCTGTCGCACAGCTGTTCCAGGAGGCATTCTAGACAGTTGCAGTCCACAGCTCCCAACTTCCGATCAGACACAGGAGGAATTAACCTGGACTGTGGGTTCCACCAGAGGGGAAGGTCTCTGGGCTGTTCCCTGACCCACATGGTGAATCTCTGAGGCAAACAAATCCGCTAGTAAGCGCAGGACCCACCAAGGTAGAGAAGGAACTTTGTCACAATAAATAAATAAATTAAATAAATAAATACATGCTTTAAGCTTCTTCATTTCTGACATCTGAGGAATTCAGAGTGCTTTTCACTCATTCTGGCCTCACAGTAAGTTGAATAAGAATTACATATAATGTCAATACCATAGATACTTATGTCAGCCCCCTTACTATGGTCTCTGAGCACCTCATCTTTTAATGTATGTATCCTCACAACACCACTGAGAGAGAGGGAACTGAGGCTCAGGTCTGAGTCCACATTTAGGCACCTAAGGAGAAGAAAAAAAAAAAACCCTCACAGGAACAACACTGTGATCCACAAAGACCAAGTTAGGCGCCTAGGCACCCTGCACAATGAATGGGGAGAGATAGGCACTTAAGAATGCAATTAATAAAAACTAGCACCCTAGGCAGGGATCCACCTAAGCTAGCCAATGGGAGATGACAATGAGAGGCCTGGGTCCTGAGTCCAGCACCTATTATAGAGATTGGGCCCTGCACAATTTAGGCAGAGGAGCACCACCTGTCTTTCTCCAATTCACGTATCACTAGTATAGCAAGGTACCTCCTTGCAGCCCAGACTTAGGTTCCTTGCTGTGCTAGCAATCCACAAATTGGAGAAAGACAGATGCTCCTCTGTTTAAGTTGTAGAGGGCCAAATCTAGTAGGTATGCTTAATGGCTGTCTAAATCTATACAGAGCAGCATCAGTAGGCTACTGCTCCCTTATAAACTTTAGCATCATGGTTAGAATGCTCACCTGGGATGTGGGAAACATGCAGTTCAAATCCCATCTCTCCCTGATAAGAAAAGTTTTGAACAGGGGTTAGCCACCTCTAACCACTGAACAGTAATTATTCTAATCCTCTCTGGCCCAATTAAAGTAGAACAAGTTCAACAGAAGAGATTGAGAGCCCATGCCCAGATCAGAATAGCCCATAGCCTAATGACTAGGCCACTCTCATGGGAGGTGGCAGATCCCTTTTCCAATCCCTATTGTCAGCAGGCAGCAGTGGAACTTGAACTGAGGCTCTCCCACATCCCACGTGAGTACCTTAGGGGGCTAGGCAGCCCCTAAACATGCCCACTGGATCAAGTCCTGCATATGACTGACAGAGAAGCATCTATCTTCTCCTGGGTCATGAAGCTGTGGGACCTAGGCAGAGTTAGGCACCTGGATGCCTAGAGGGAGGCAGCTGTGCTTATGCTCAAAGGCAGGAACATACACACCTTGGAAACTTTTATTACAAAAACTCAAACAGGGAGTAAATTTAGGTGCTAACAGGGTTAAGTCAGCAGCCATGTGGAGTTTTGTGGATGGCAGTGGCACCTGAAAACAGAACTTGGGCATCTAGGTAGCTTTGTGGATCTGAGCTTACAATAGCACATGAATTCTCTAGTAGAGTACGGAATTGAACATAGGTCATAAGAGCATAAGAATGGCCATACTGAGTCAGAGCAATGGTCCACCTAGCCCTGTATCCATTCTTCTGACAGTGCCAAATGTCAGGTGCTTCAGAGGGAATCAACAGAACAGATAATCATCAAGTGATCCATCCTGTCACCCATTCCCAGCTTCTGGCAAACAGGCCAGGGACACTTCAGAGCATGGTTTTGCATCCTTGCCCATCCTGGCTAATCATCATTGGTAGATGTCCTCCATTAATTTAGCTAGTTTTTTTTTTGAACCCTATTATAGTCTTGGCCTTCACAACATCCTTTGGCAGAGTTCCACAGGTTGACTGTGCATTGTGTGAAGAAATACTTCTTTTTGTTTGTTTTAAACCTGCTACCTATGGTGACCCCTAGTTTTTGTGTTATGAGAAGGAATAAACAACACTTTCTTATTTAATTTCTCCACATAGTTTTGATTTTATAGACCTGTATCATATCCCCCCTTAGTCATCTCTTTTCCAAGATAAAAAGTCCCAATCTTATTAATCTCCCGCAAAATCCAGGCAAGTTCCCTAATCACTAGTTCATCCTTCTCTAAGATATACTTAGATTTAAAAACCATTTTAAATGAACCCTAAGTAACCATTTCTTACTGGAGAAATACAAATTTTTTGGAACATTTCTGCAGTTCTCGTTGGGGCTCATTTTGTACTTACACTGGATAATGAAACCACTCACAAAGGGGCCTCTTCAGAGTTTCTTGCTGTAGCCATGATTTCTGCACTGTGGGATTTTTGTTGTTTTCTTACAGAGTCTTTCAAAAGCTTGAGATCTGCCAGATAACTGTGACGTCCAAGCCAGTGGTTCCTATAAGTGTTGTGAGCCTATGAGGTATACTGGTGGAGCTAATAATCTGAGGGCTTGTCTACATCAGAAAGTTGCAGCGCTGGTGAGGGAGTTACAGCGCTGCAACTTAGGAGGTGTACACATCTGCAGGGCACCACCAGCGCTGCAACTCCCTGTTTGCAGCGCTGGCCGTACTCCCGTTTTGTCTCGGGTGTAGAGGATCCAGTGCTGGTGATCCAGCGCTGGTAATCAAATATAGACACTTACCAGCGCTTTTCTTGACCTCCGTGGAATAAGCAGGTATCCCAGCATACCTGAGGAAGCCTCTGGTAATCAAGCTGGTCTCCTTCCCCGGTTTGCTCTCGCGTTCCCCGAACCCCGAGCAAGCAGGTCTCCTTCCCTGCGGTTTGCTGGGTGGTTCGGGGAACGCGAGAGCAAACCGCGGCAAAGCTGGTCTCCTTCCCCGGTTTGCTCTCGCGTTCCCCGAACCCCCGAGCAAGCAGGTCTCCTTCCCTGCGGTTTGCTGGGTGGTTCGGGGAACGCGAGAGCAAACCGCGGCGAAGCTGGTCTCCTTTCCCGGTTTGCTCTCGCGTTCCCGGAACCACCCAGCAAACCTCAGGGAAGGAGACCTGCTTGCTCGGGGGTTCGGGGAACGAGAGAGCAAACCGGGAAAGGAGACCAGCTTCGCCGCGGTTTGCTCTCGCGTTCCCCGAACCTCCCTTGAAGCCGCCCAACAGCGCTGCAGTGTGGCCACATCTAACACCACTTGCAGCGCTGGTTGCTGTAAGTGTGGCCACTCTGCAGCGCTGGCCCTATACAGCTGTACTAATACAGCTGTAACAACCAGCGCTGCAAAATTTTAGATGTAGACATGGCCTGAGTGAGGCATGAAATGTAGATTCTTGGCAAGGACATGCATCACAGACAGTGCTAGCAAAACTTAGGACTTTTCCAAGACTTCAAGTATCATTCTATTTATGCCAAATAGAAGCTTGGAACTCCCAGGAGAACCATTTTTTGAGGCTTTTCTGACATTCTAAACACTACCAGTTATGGACCAGAGTGATTGTCAGTGGTGCTGCTGAGTATTACAAACCCAAGTCAACCAAGACTCACTAAAATTAAAAGCAAAATTCAGCCATTTTGGAATTACACTAGCAGGAAAAATTCAGAACAAAAAAAAAAGTTAAAAACTGTTTGCCCAAACAGTGTGAATGGAGAGTATAGTTAAAAGAAGTATCCTAAATGCTAGAAACTCAGAAAATCTGCAAATATCTTCGAAACCCTAAACTAAAAACTCTTGGACAATTCTCCATTACCAGGCTATAATTTCCTTACCCTACACATTTGTGTGTCATGGTCCTTGCCATACTCTAAATACCGACCGATACATATATGCAAACTGACTTATTAATGAGGCATTATCTATTTGCATAATAGTTATAATCTCCACAGTTTCTCCATTAAGAAACTTTTTTAGTGTAATATGTTTCCATGGAGTTCAAGGTATTCCCCCCCCAATTCATCCACAAATTGTCAAGTTTCATTTCATAGCATTCAAACCTTGATGATGTACCTCAAAACAACATATGTGAGCCAGTCATTCAACTCCCCTCTAGTTTACAATCTTGCTTTAGGCCAGACATTATAGCTTATCACTTTTCACAGGTAGTACAGAGTCTAAACTGTGAAGTTCATGGCACAGACACAGAGGTGAGATAAAAAACATGACTACTCTTTCTGGAAAGTTGCAACCTGACACTACTTTATTTCTTAAAATCCAGAACCATAACACACAAGAACCCCAAAAAGAAAGTACAAAAGAACGAAAGAAAGAAAACTAGTCCCTAAGACAGAGAGGCACAATTCACCCAGTCTTACTCTAGGGTGGCTTTTCGCAGATTGACTCAGATTGCATGCTTCCCTATAGGGTCCCTGCCTGCAAGTTTCCCTACAGAGCCCCCCTCCAGGAAGCCCCATATAAATTAAAATGATAGCTTGCAATTTTAACGTGGTCATACAGCACAGATGGAAATTATACTGCCTTTTAAACTAATAGGTGAAATCCTGACCCTACTCAAGTCACTAACAAAGCTCCCATTAAATTCAGTGGAGTCAAGATCACACCCAGTATTAATAGAATATTAATCACCTAAAAAATATGCAATGAAGTGTCTATATTTGCTCAAATTCTGCTGCTGTATCATTGCCCATATTCCACCAGCAATGTTCAAAGCCTCTAGACTGGCTGAGTGCTGATGGCCATCAGCCTGCTCCTAGTAAACCATGCAGCACCCAGTCTGCAAGAGCAAAGGAGCAAGAGATGCACCAGGTGCATCTCAATTCCTTGTGCTTACATCCCAAAATTTGGTAGCTGATCTGAGGTGAGGGTGACAAGCACACTTTCTCACTTCTCTTCAGCCATTTCAAGAAAGATGTGGAGAAATTGGAGAGGGTCCAGAGAAGAGCAACAAGAATGATTAAAGGTCTTGAGAACATGACCTATGAAGGAAGGCTGAAGGAATTGGGTTTGTTTAGTTTGGAAAAGAGAAGACTGAGAGGGGACATGATAGCAGTTTTCAGGTACCTAAAAGGGTGTCATCAGGAGGAGGGAGAAAACTTGTTCACCTTAGCCTCCAATGATAGAACAAGAAGCAATGGGCTTAAACTGCAGCAAGGGAGATTTAGGTTGGACATTAGGAAAAAGTTCCTAACTGTCAGGGTAGTTAAACACTGGAATAGATTGCCTAGGGAAGTTGTGGAATCTCCATCTCTGGAGATATTTAAGAGTAGGTTAGATAAATGTCTATTAGGGATGGTCTAGACAGTATTTGGTCCTGCTATGAGGGCAGGGGACTGGACTCGATGACCTCTCGAGGTCCCTTCCAGTCCTAGAGTCTATGGGGAAAGGGACAGAAATAAAGCCCTTGCTTTATGGCAAGGGGTTTTCTGGGTCTGCAGAACTATCATTTTAACCTTCCAGAAAGAGTGTTTTATGTTTTTATAATGTAACTTCCCTGTTTGTATGCAGTGAACATACCACCACCTGGATTCCATCCTAAACATTTTGTCTTTGAATATATTGCTGCCCAGCTCAGAACTGAACTTCAAATGCACACACACTTCACTTCCTATTTGGAATCCTGAATAAAAAAGTCAGCCTTTTACAGCCACTAGTTGTTCCTTGACTTATGTCTTGAGTAATTAGTAACATTTACCCTTTCTGATTAGGCATGGTATGCGATAAGCTGACCTAAGAAATGGCCATCCAGGTTTCTCAGTACCTCTTGTTTCATATTTTCCCCTCCTAGGAGCCAGATCCAAAGCCCATTGAAGACTTCCCTTTACTTCAATTGGCTTGAGGTAAGGGCTTTAAATTACTGATTTGCATTCTAAAACTGCTAACCTATCCCTGGATCTCTCGTGTGGTTTGCCTTTTTACTACATACTGTATAATATGTATGGTCTTCTCTGCCACTTCCAGCTAAACACTTACTTCCCTCCCACTCCAACCACATGAAGAAGAAATAAACCTCCCTTCCCAGAAAGTTTTCTTGGAAATGAGAAAGCATATGAATGTTAAGTAAACTTTAAACTTAAAAAAAAGCTAATTGTAATCACTTCCTTGCAAAAATTTTGCTAAGTGAAAAAAATCATTTTTACTAACTTCCATCTGCTACTAGGGACCACTGTTAGGTATTGTTTTAAAAACAAAAGAAAAAAAATCTTAACAAGCTTTCTTTCCCATAAGGAAAGTAGTGCTGCATATTAGCAGCGAAATTTTCTTCCGTGATTTGCTGCCTGTGTGCCATTCAGGCCCATCAAACAGTGGGACACTACATCAGCTGAGAAAATTCTCAGCCGACTTCAGAAAGTTGGCAGAAATGCCTAACTAGTTCCTATGCCACCCCCCACCTGCCCTGGCATAGATGACATGCCAAGGATGTGTGGGGATATGATAGATGTAAGAAGGGGAGTGGCTGCAGTGCCATGGCATGGTGCCAATTCTCAATAGGTGGACGGTCTCTTAGGACTGTTGTCAACAGTCCCTAGATCACTCTAGCCTACATTAATGCCAGGGTTGGGGCTGGAGCTGCATGTTGCTGAGAATCTGCCATCAGTAATTAGATTCCTGACAGCCCATCCTTGTCTCCTCCACTGAGTGGCTTAATGCAGGAGAAAATTTGATCTAATTTTGTGTTGCCAGAGGCAAATCCAGCCCCTTTGTTTTATGCTTATGCTGCATGAAAGCAGACAACTGGATGCGATGGGCTGAACAGGTGCAATGCACCCATTCCACAGCATGAATCCCTGCTCAGTGTACACCTCTTGCATGGCAAGTCAGCACATGGGGAAGGGGAAGCAAGGACAGTGATTCACTGCAAGCTAGATCCTCCCCCCGTTGTCAGAGGGTGTACTTGCTCATTGTACGCTACTCCAGCTATTTGGCTGAAGCCACGTTCCCAAAGTGAATTTACACCAACTCTGTGGCCATGAGTGCTGGGCAGACTTTGTCCACGTGCTTGCTTCTTGGCCAGGTTACTTGGGGAGTGGATCTGGACTTCATGAATTAAATGATTAAAAATAGGCCTCAACTGCCTGGCCAGTTTTCATTCTCATTGCAGAATTGCTATTCAGTTGAAAAATGTATTTAGTGAAGAAAATAAGGAAATCATATAGCAGGTTCAAGGTAATAGCACAATCTTTCCTGACAGCAACACATAAAGAGTGGATGGCTTATATGTCCCTAAACATTTAATTAAAAGTATACTTTTCATACAAATTCTCACCGTTCCCTTCATTTCCACACATAGAAATAGTTACTCCCACCTCTAGGCAACTGGCCTTGAGGCTATTAATTTGAAGGACAGAAAAGACAGACCATGTCACAGTTCTGAGGATGTTAAAAGAACTTGAGCTCTTGAATTCATTTCTATCTCTGAGTTTCCTTTTATTTAGAAAAAAATTGTATTGAGTAAATTTTCCATAAGTCATTGCACCTGAACTTATGTTGCACTTTCCATGCAGACAGCTCAAAGCCCTTTGTAAATACTATTAAATCATGTCTAACAACATACCTGACTGATAGATAGATGTTATTATCCCTATTTATAGGTGAGAAGACTGACATTACTTTTATTCTACCCAGAGTTTCAAGATTTACATGAGAAGGGATGGGCCTCTGGAAGGTTTTCATTACTCCATCTATTTCATAAAACCTCTTGGATGCTGTAAGCATGAAGGGCTCCACTAGTTTACCAATATACGAGCCTGCTGGCTGCTTTGAGGATGGAGTGGGAAATGGAGCTGGAAGGAAGAGGTCTCTACTATTTGACATCTCTTCTCTATCCTTCAATTTTCAGGTGCTTCCATCCCCAACTGAATAACCCTAGTGCTTGTGTACACTCAAAACCATTGCCACACACAATTTTCACAGCACCAGTGAAAATGGGTGAAGTCTTGTCAATTTCATTCTGCTACTGCTTGCTAAGCATTAGATGCAGTGGAGCTGTCCACTTGCAGACTCAGGAAGAAGATCGTACATTGAATTTAAGTTGGCTCATATTTGGAAGATTATCTTTGCAGCTATACAAGTACTAGACTCCTTTATAAAATTTAATGAAAGCTTAAGTTCTTCAGAAATTGACATTGGAGGTCCCTTCACTTGTCAAGGGCAGGCAGGAATACCATTTATGGAAAAGACAGCTGTCAATAAAAATATTGGTGCAATGAATAAAACAGCAAGTGACAATATCATTAACAGTAGAGAGAGTGTAAAGAAAGACTGGGACACAATCTGATCCATTGCATATGTCAGTGAAATCAGAAGTTGGATGGGATACCTGGGACCTCCTACAGGAATGCTCTATTAAATGAGTGAGGTCTGTCTATACGCTGTTAGTTAAATAAGGTACTAGGAAATGGGATTCAAGAATATACAGTATTGTTTCTGGGTTTTCTTCTTGATGTGGGTTACAAATGGCTTTTTACAATGAATTCTTAGCAGGACCAATTGGAGGCTACATTTCTTAGTTGAAAACCAAATCAGAGAGTGAATTTTAAAATCAAAAGGTTGCAAGTCCACATAAAGGGGAAAAAAGAAAAAAAAAAGTGTTCAAATGTGCATTCACATTTCCAGCATTTAGGGGTGGAAGGATGTGACATTCTTCAGCAGAACCTGCATCATCCCTGAGGCAATACACACAGCAGTCACAGACATCTGGCTGCACTTGGGAGCACCATATCCTGACAGCAGAAGAGAACAATAAGGTAAATTCTTGAACAAAGCACGGAGAACATAACAGTGACCTGAAAAGAAACTAATTTTACACTGGACAAGACAGCAAATGCAAGGCAATACCATGGGGAGTGGTTCACTGAAGCCCAAACGTATAGCTTGAGGAAAGAATTTCTTAAATCAAGAAAGAAAGTAGAAATTAGAAAACAGAGCAGATAAACAATTTGTGCTGATAAACTGCAGTGAAAATAAAGAAAAAAAAATATCACTGAAGCAGGAAAAAATGGCTTCTTACCTACCTGTGGCAAAAAAGGAACCAATGGTTAAGTCAGTTACTGTCTGCTTTCCCTCATAAGCAGGTAAGTACATGACATCTGCTGGTGTAGAAACACACTGATCTAAATATTCTGCACCTGGTGATATTGCAGCCAGGAATATGCACTAATTATGGACCAAGACTGGGGATCTATTGAAAAGTATCAACTCTCTTTTTAGCATCTGTTATGCATGGCTAGATAGGGTTAAACATCCTGCAAAATAAATAACCCTCAGAAGACATGTGGGGAGATAATGTTTGTGGTTTTGTGTATTTACATATTGTGACAAAGTTCTGTCTCTGTGGGTCCTGCAATTCCTGGCAGATTTTGCTAGCCTCAGAGACTCACTGTGACCCTCCACATAGCCCTTCTCTCTAGAGGCAAGGGTCACAGCTTAATGAACCATTTTCATCATAAGCCAACAAGAGAGGTGAGGAGAAGGAACCTTCCCTTGCACAGTCTCTGTTGTCTCCCAGTCTCAGTGATTAATCAGGGAGAGAGTGGAGGAGCCCAGGCCCACCCTCAGCTCCAGCCCAGGAACCCTAAAATTAGCAGCTATAGCAGCTGACTTTTTGGAAATAGGATGTGTGCAATTCCCTGGGCCACTTCCCCACAGCAGTCCCTACTCAATATCTCCTTCACTGTTACCTCAGGGCCTCCTTCCTTGCACCTGATCTGGATTTGTACTGCTTCCTTCCTCCAGCAGCATAGCTCACTCCTGGCACCCACACCTCACTGAGGTGGCTGGGAGGCTTTTAACTAGTTCCAGCCAGCCTTTGATTGGCTTCAGGTGTCCCAATCAATCTAGTTATCTCCACTGCCTTCTAGAAGGATCTTAATTGGCCCTAGGTGTCTTGATTAACCTGGAGCAACTGCCATTTGGTTACCATGGTGCCATGGATTGTTTTAGCCTGGGGCTAACATACTTGTTCCTCACTACTTTTACTGTAGCCATCTGGCCTTGCCCCATCACAATATATATGAGTAGGGTCAACTATGTAATCAGCAGTTTCTGTCTATGCTGTATCCTGATAGTTCACAGATCAAAAGAACATCCTAGCATTTAAATGAATTGTAAACACAGGATATCTTGGTATTTATCTCTCTTTGAAATGTACTGTGAATAGTGGAGGAACAAGCAAGTGGCCTTACGTTAATTAGTATAACTAAACACCACTGATGGATCTCCTTCAAAGTCATCCTAATTATCTTTTGTTCCCCGAGGAAATCCTGACTTGTCAAAAAGGACATGAAATTGTATAAAAGATCCTTGGGTTCTGATTCTGTCATCTCAGATCTGCTTAGGCTTCATCAAGGGAATTTTGAGTCAGAAGACTGAGGTCCCAGTTACACTAGTACACCCTGAATATGAGATTTGGACATTGAACTATAACCTGTGAACTGTTTCTGAAAGAACTCTTTTCTACTACAAAGTTCACAATCTGCTGTGAATCTGAACCTCAATGAATTGAACTAATGTCTGTATGTATACTGATCTTTTAAACATACTCTCTCTTGTTTTTTAATAAATTTTCATTTAGTTAACAAGAATTGGCTGTAGCGTGTATTTGGGTAAGATCTGGAATATTCAATAACCTGGGAGGTAATGTGTAGAACCTTTCCTTTTATATGATGAAATAAGATTTTCAGAAATCATCATATTTGACTTAGGTACCTGGATCAAGGCCTGAGGCTAGATCACTTTAAGGGAACTGTGTTATTTGGACATCTGAGTAACCAGTAAGGTAATAAAGAAGCTGTTTTATGTTGACAGATTCACTAAGTATTGGAATATCCACCATCTTTGTGGGGATTGTCTGCCCCATTCTTTGCAGTTCACCCTAGCTGAGTGACCATAGCTGGCCTCCACTGGGACCCAGTCACAGAAACTCTCTTCTTTTAATTAAAATCATTTCCCAGGATCTCTCTTCTGTTTATTTATCAAATCAACTGGAAATTGAACATTATGAGGAGTAAATTGAGTTGCTCCAATACCTTGCTGGATGCTGAATACAAAAAGTGCTTTTTGCCAAACTCTCAAAGTCAGTTTAAAAAACATATTAGGGCTGGTCACATTTCCTTGCAACACTGTGGAATTTAATGTTGGTTAAGGCTATGTCTACAATAGCGGTGTGACTTCCAGTTTTTGTACTTACAGTAGCTCAAAGTGAGAGAGTTTGAATAGAAATAGTAGCATAGCCCCCCAGGAGCACGGGCAGAGGCAGCATAGCTGAGCCATGCTGAGTACGTACCCATGGGATATATGTGGGGATGCAGTCAGCATATCTAAGTTGTGCTGCCCTAGCCTCTGTTCCTGCTACCATGGCTACGCTACAGTTTCTACTCATGTTAGTTCTCATGGAACTAGTGCAAGTATGTGCACGAAAGCTCATACCATAGATGTGTCCTAAGTTAACTTTCTAAACATGCATTCTGAAACAGGAATATTTCTGGTAAAACCACATGCAAAGCCGGTTGATATAGTTCTTGCTCTCACCCCTTGATGTTTACAGAAGCTAAAATCTTGTCTTGCTCCCTCCCCTTTTGATTGCTTTATTTTGCAGTCTTTACGGTGCCTGGTGGCCTGTGAATTATTTCAATTGCTTTATTTAAAATAATAAAGTTGGTTTATCAGGTAAAAGCAGATGCTAAAGCTAGATTCAGTAATTATCATATAAAATGGATCCATACATATGTATGACTTTATCAGGTAATAACAGGTACTGAATATTTATCCCTCCAGCCACAGTAGCTACATATTACAAATTTATGACTCTTCAGTATCTACTGTGCAGCTAGCTTCCAGCAGCTTCCAATGGACAAATCTCACCTCGCTCTCCTGGGGTTATGATGGGTATATTTTATTACCTTCAGCTTGTATAACCACAACTAATCATGGCATTGTGGCTCCGTCAAAAACAGTGTGAGAGTGTGTGTACGCATGCGCGCACACACACACACACACACACGCGCATACACTCACTCTGCCCCTTCCCCTCATACCCCCGGGGCATATTTTGCTGCCAGGAAACTGTTTGTGTCAGGAGGTTAACAAACACACAAATTAAAAATACTGAGCAGACAAGCATTATTTTCAAGTCAAATAGAAAAGCTTTCCAGGTCACCTTGAGGTGTAGCACTTTAAACATCTCATAAATTTCCCACAAGATGGTGGTCTGAGATGAAATTCCCAGAACACAGTGTCAAAGTTGAAGCTTTTGTTCACTAGACCTCTATAGGCTTACTTATGTTTTACAGAATGTAAAAATAGCTTTGTCCCTGCTTACAAAAGGAAGGATCTTCAAAATGTGAGGCTATGTAAATGTGTAATCTAAGCCCCTCTCCATGTGAAGAATTATAAGTACTATATGAATATACTTTTTCACATTATCATTATCCCAGTGCATAGTTTGCTCCTAAACAAAACAGTTTGAAATTTAGAATGATGTTCTCAACACGTGATCCTCACTGGGTATATAGTTTGTGTAGGATTATTTAAGTGTTTTAAGAATACTCTTAAACCATGGAAGTGCTTAAATAATACACAGAGATGGGAAGAGAAGATACAGTGGGATACAGATGACATTTAGGCAAAGAGTTAGATGTTTGGATCATCCAAGGTTGAATCAAAAAGCCAGGGCTTGGCTTCCATTTTCACAGGGCCAAATTCTTGAGATTTTGAGTGCTTCCAAATCAGAAGTCAAAAACACCCCCTTCAGCCTTCCTGTATTGCGTCTGTCCCCTAACAAAAAGCATAGGGGCATCTTTGGATTCGAAATCAATCCAAATTCTCAGAGGGCTCCAGAGTTTATTGCCAATTTTGAATCACTACCACAGAATTATAGACAGGCAATGCTATGTATTATATTATTATTATTATTATTATTATTATTAACACTTCCCATTATAAGAGCCTGCTTTCAGTTGCTTATATCTTTGCCAAATGTCAGACATTTTGGCTGAATTAAACAATTTTCACAAAATTTCAGGAGAGGCTGGAACATCTGAAGATGTATAATCATTACTGCCAGGCAAAGGACTCAGCCAATTTACAGTAAGAGGGGGAAAATAATTAGCACTTACATATACCTTTATACCTTCAAAATTCTTTACAGAGATAAACAAATTCATTCTCATAACATCCCTGAGTGGTATGTGCTATTTCCCCCATTTCACAGAAGGAGAAATTGAGTGACAGTGTGGGAGACAGAGGCCTGGTCTACACTACGCATTTAAACCGATTTTAGCAGCATTAAACTGATTTAATGCTGTACCTGTCCACACTACGAGGCCCTTTATATCGATATAAAGAGCTCTTTAAATCGGTTTCTGTACTCCTCCCCAACGAGAGGAGTAGCACTAAAATCGGTATTACCATATCGGATTAGGGTTAGTGTGGCCACAAATCGACGGTATTGGCCTCCAGGCGGTATCCCACAGTGCACCACTGTGACCACTCTGGACAGCAATCTGAATTCTGATGCAGTGGCCAGGTAAACAGGAAAAGCCCCGCGAACTTTTGAATTTCATTTCCTGTTTGCCCAGCATGGAGCTCTGATCAGCAAGGGTGGTGATGCAGTCCCAAGTCCAAAAAGAGCTCCAGCATGGACCGTACGGGAGATACTGGATCTGATCGCTGTATGGGGAGAAAAATCTATTCTATCAGAGCTCCGTTACAGAAGACGAAATGCCAAAGCTTTTGAAAAAAATCTCCAGGCTACACAGTGCTGCGTGACACGCGTAACAGAAAGCCAAAGAATCAAATGGACACTCATGGAGAGAGGGAAGGGGTACTGAGGACTCCAGCTATCCCACAGTACACAGCAGTCTCCAAAAAATATTTACATTCTTGGCTGAGCTCCCAATGCCTGTAGGTTCAAACACATTGTCCGGCGTGGTTCAGGGTATAGCTCGACAATTTACTCCCTCTGCCCCCACGTGAAAGAAAAGGGAAAGAAATTGTTTCTTGCCTTCTTTGAATGTCACCCTATGTCTACTGAATGGTGCTGGTAGATGCGATGCTGTGGCAGTGAAGAGCAGTATCCGCTCCTCTCCCCTCCCTGGTGGCAGATGGTGCAGTAGGACTGCTAGCCATCCTTGTCATGAGCCCATGAGTGCTCCTGGCTGGCCTCAGGTGAGGCTGGCCGGGGGCGCCTGGGTAAAAATAGGAATGATTCCCGATCATTCCCAGTAGATGGTACAGAATGGCTCATAACCGTCCTCATCATAGCAACTGGGGGCTGAGCTCCATCAGCCCCCTCCCTTTCCTGTGTAAAGAAAAGATTCTGTACTGCCTGGACTATCATAGCAGCGGGATGCTGGGCTCCTCTCCCCCACACCGCTTAATGTCCTGCCTGGACTGTCATAGCAGGGAGGCTGCCTCCCCCTCATTTTATCTCACTAACAAGTCACTGTTTCTTATTCCTGCATTCTTTATAACTTCATGACACAAATAGGGGGGACACTGCCATGGTGGCCCAGGAAGGTTGGGGGAGGAGGGAAGCAATGGGTGGAGTTGTTGCAGGGGCACCCCCCGTGAATGGCATGTAGCTCATCATTTCTGCGGGATCTGACACGGAGCAGCTGTGCTCTCTGATACACTTGCCCCCTAGTACACTTGTCCCATATTCTAGGCAGGACTGACTCTATTTTTAGAAACCATAAAGGAGGGATTGACTCGGGGAGTCATTCCCAGTTTTGCCTTTGCGCCCCTGGCCGACCTCAGCCAGGGGCACCCATGATAGCAGCAGACAGTACAGAATGACAGATAACTGTCATCTTACTGCCAATTTACAATGGCAGCAGACAGTACAGAACGACTGATAACCATCTCTGCTATCATGCAAAAGCAAACGAATGCTGCTGTGTAGCGCTGCAGTAACACCTCTGTTAGCGGCATCCAGTACACATACGGTGACAGTAAAAAAAAAAGCTGAACGGGCTCCATGGTTGCTGTGCTATGGTGTCTGCCAGGGCAATCCAGGGAAAAAGGGCGCAAAATGATTGTCTGCCGTTGCTTTCCCGGAGAAAGGAAGGAATGACGACATTTACCCAGAACCACCCGCGACAATGATTTTTGCCCCATCAGGCACTGGGATCTCAACTGAGAATTCCAAGGGGCGAGGGAGACTGTGGGAACTATGGGATAGCTACAGAATAGCTACCCACAGTGCAACGCTCTGGAAATCGACGCTAGCCTCGGACCATGGATGCACACCGCCGAATTAATGTGCTTAGTGTGGCCGCATGCACTCGACTTTATACAATCTGTTTTACAAAACTGGTTTATGTAAAATCGGAAGAATCCCGTAGTGTAGATGTACCGAGAAACTTGCTTACGCCCAAAGGAAGAGGTGAGAAATTAAACCACTAGTCATCTTCTCAAAACAAATCTTACATAGTATCTGATTTAGCGTAGCAAAATCTCTGAGAAGACTTTATTGCACAATATCCATGCCTATATAGCACCCCAGACTTTTCCAAGTTGGTTTGTTTATAAGTGAGCTAAAACCATATCAGCTCAAAACAAATGCCTAGTAATTTGTGATTTAGTATTGCCATTTACAGTATGTCAATAAGCAGTTTATCTGTTTCAAGATTTTATGTTTTAGTTGTGGAGGGGAACTTGGACTGTGTTCCAGATTTTTCAGCATGGACTCGTCATTGCCCAGCAACATTTTTCAAAATATATTCTGTAAATATTAGGTTGGTCCAAATGGCAGGTTTTTTTTGTTGTTTTGGTTTTCATTCATTACTCCAATCACCCTGTTCAAAAGCCATTCTCTTATCTCCTGTGTCTGAAGTGGCTGGAATGCCATACAAATTCTTGGACTTCCTACAAGAATATAGAGCCACATATACTGAAAGATGCTCAAAATGTTTCTGTGAGCATAATTAATTGTGGAGGATTAGGGAATGAAAACTACAATATTCCCAGCGCTTCCTCAGCTATGGTGAACATGTCAGTTACACTTAAACTGAGAACTCTGATGTATAGAGCACTGTATACTAACAGCTGAGTCATCAGGTTTCTCCAGATGTTTTTTTTTTATTTTAGGAATGAGAAGTGTGACATTTTCTTAATGAGCTGAACATTTTTTAACATCACCAATTCATTGGGTACTATGAAAAGGGGATTATGATAGGCCTTTAATCAGTTAGGTCATAAAGTATCCTTGAATGAGTGTACGGAGAAAGGAAAATTTTCCTATCAGAGACCTCTGTATAGGGATGCTGTGGAGTGACAGCACTAAAAAACTTGACAAGAAAAATAACAGGAGATAAGGCACAGTTGTTCTCATTCTAATACAGCATTTGGGGATTAATGGGTTTGCATCTTTAGTGAATCTGACGCAAGATGTACAGCAAACTCTGGTCTTTCTTTTTGGATTTAAATTACAGCAATCACATTACAGGGACCTCATTATCCCACTTCAGGCTACAGGTAACTCCTTATGGTTATTTATATCCTGTAGTGGGAAAACAGGATCCCAAGTGACTAAAATATTTCCTTCTCTGTTATACTGGAACACCACAATTATATGCTCAAAAACATATTTGCAGGATTGCTCTTTTGCAACTGAATCTCAAAACTATTTGCTCAAATCAAAGCTGATATATAAATACCTATATTTATAACATGACAGTAATGAACATACTGAGAAGTAATAAACTGAACTGGTTTTGTCTGTCTCATTTAGCATCACATTCAGGAAAAGCAATAGGCCTTTTACTCAAACTGACATTTCCATAATAGTATTCTGAAAAACATAGTGAACCTTAAGTGGAATAAAAACCATTTCTCTCACCCAATAGCACCCTCAGTGGACATTTCATGGAACACACAAATTTCCATTCTGGTTATGGCGGATCTCTCCATCTCAGAATGAGGGGTATTTGCACAGTCATGTAGAGGGAGGACTAGAATGGACATAAGTAAAGATAATAGCCTATAATGGTGGTGGAGGAAAAGCCATGGAACTTGACTTCCCTCATGTTACTTTTGAGACCACAAACACGATCTGAACAAAGAACAGATAATCAGGAATGCTTGAAGTCTAATTCTGTCCCTGATCATGAAGCTTGGTAAGCCACATTCTCAGTACCTTGGTTTCCCTATGTGTAAAATGAGGCTAATAATATCTATCTACCCCACTGGAATTAATTAATTCTTTCATGTTTGTAAAGAATCTCATTGCCAAATCAACGTTTTCCAAAAAGCATAAAAGTGAAAACTCATCTCCGCCTCCTTGTGGGAATTCCCTGACCTACTGTCCTTCTATTGGCCCCCCACATCTCATACTTAACTCTTGAAAGAACTATAATCCTTCACATGACATAGTTTTAGATATGAATTTCCTAAAGAACCACCACTTCTTATGTGAACCTAAGGAGGTTCAAGGAGGGGTGATTGATGTCTGTGCCTGACTTCCAATGTAGAAAGTGTCTCATGATGAAGACTAAGGATCAGATTTTACAGGTATTTAAGTGCCGCCTTCTTTTTCTTCTTCTTTCGTATGGCTTGGGTAGGTAACAACAAACTACACATTTATATCTAAGTTTGATAGCCAGCACATTGCCGCAGCTGTGAGCTGGTGAATGTCCTTCAGGCTCCCGGCAAAAGAATGAAGGGGGAATTCAGATATGATGTACTCTATCAGTTGTGCCTGGTGACCACAGATGCATACAGATGTTTGCCTCATTTTCTGTTTTAAAAAGGTTTGTTCACATCTCCAATGAGATCATAGAATCATAGAATATCAGGGTTGGAAGGGACCTCAGCAGGTCAACCCCCTGCTCAAAGCAGGACCAATTCCCAACTAAATGTCCTGGTACAATTCAATCTGCACAAGTCTTTGCAACATAAATCAAAACCCAGTGGTTCCTCAACAGGATCAATGACGAGCTGGTTGTTTTGAGTGGTTGATCATTGCTATGTTCACTTGGAGGTCGTTAAACAATGTCCAGTGGCCAATTGATGACATTGGTATGTTGGTGGAATTGCACAAAACACAGAGCACAAAAAACACCAGCACTTAACAGAAGCACCACATGAAGGTTGTCATCTTGCTCCTTTAAGTGCCTAAAGATGCAGACGTGTGTAATGGGCAGGGCCGGTGCAAGGATATTTTGTGCTTTAGGTGAAACTTCCACCTTGCGCCCCCCCCAAAAAAATAAAATAAATCACATACATCATACATGTATACATTTAAATCAACCCGGGGCTCCCAACTGCAGAGGTGGCTGGGAGCCCCCGGGGCTCATGGGCAAATTAAAGGGCCTCGGGCAGTGACTGCCACGGAGCTCTGGGCCTTTTAAATTGCCACCGCAGCTCCAGCCGGGATTTAAAGGGCTCAGGGGCTGGGGCCAGGATTTAAAGGGAGCTCTAGGCCCTTTAAATCCCGACCCCAGCCCCGGCCGCTGGAGCTACAGGTGGGATTTAAAGGGCTCAGAGCTCCCAGCTGCCGGCGCCCCTGCTGGCAATGACAATAATTGCATGGAGTGGCCGCTGCACTGGGAGAGGGAGTCTGAGCCACACGTATCAGCGAGCCGCCAGCAGTCCAGCCCAGCCCAGGAACCCTGTAAAAAAACAATTGGGAGCACTGCTTTTTGGCGCCCCCAAATCTTGGCACCCTAGGCAACCGCCTAGTTTGCTTTAATGGTAGCACCAGCCCTGGTAATGGGTTTTCAAAAGCATTCATCTGTATTTTTAAAAATCTGGCCCGAAGTTGTTGAATATACCTATTCAGTTGGACAGATTTGGCATATAATTTATGATAATGTACAAACTCCTTACTGGCTCTGCCCCTTCAAACCTTCATGTACAAACTGGCTGATTTACCACTAAGCTTTGTACTGTGTTACACCAAGATTCTGTGTATTGGGGGCTGTTGATCCTCATGTCAATCATGGACCTTGCTATATATGTGGAAACACTCTGGAGCTGGCCTTTTACATGAGAACAGATTTAAAAAGTGATTCTTAACCTGTTTTACATTTATTGATTATTCCCTGCCCCTTGCTGATATGACTAGGGATCAGGAATAGCTTGTTACAGCTCTGGTTAGCCAGAAGATTGTGACTAGAGTTGGTGTGGGCGGGGGGGGGGGGGGGGCGGGGGGAGGATGGTAGGGTTTTTTGCAAAACTTTTCACAAATCATTTTTTTTTGCCAGACCAGCATAATTATTACCATTATGTGTGGATTAAGACTTCTCTATTGTAATCTAGACTTGTCATCTCAAGTGTGCACTATTGCAATGTGTTAAGGTAAACACTGAAGGCTATTCAGAAGCTCCAGCTAGTGCACCATTCATGTCTGTATAGCACCAAATGCAATGGTGAGGTTTGTAGGCACTACTGCAATATAAATGTTAAATAATAACCTGCCCATCTTTATACTCTGCCCAGGCTGCCAGTCCACTTCTAAGTCAAATTCAATGTGATGGTTACACTCTTCAAAGTCCTAACTTGATCCTAAATTATTTATCAGAGCAACTTCCTCTCCTTGTATACTGCACCAAAACAACTATACTTAGAGGGAATGTTTTTGGCTTGAGATCCTCAGGGTGAAGTTTGAGAACATTTAGGTGCACTTGGTAGTGGTCCCTCTGCAACTGCTCTGAGCAGAAATTACTTTGGAGCCTTAGCCTGGCATGACCTAAATTTACAACTCTGTGGCTTGGCTTTCCCATATTGGCAGGCTGTAGGTGTCCTCTATTGAACTCTGTGGGAGTTCTGTCATTGAGTTCAATGAAGCCAGGATTTTACCCATAGACTCTGGTCACCTTTTAAAGTCTCTGCTCAGTAATTAAGATGACTAATAAGAAATTAACAGACTATGTTCACCCTATTCTTTTGATGTTTGGTACTACTGAAAAATGCACCCAGATATTGGTTACCTGTTAAAGAGTTACAATAATAATTTTCTCATTAATGTTCATTACACAGCATTTTTATTATTAATGGACTGTACTAAAATGCAAATAGCAGAACCTCAGCAATGAAATATGCATGTTGGTACATGAAGACATCATTAAAGCCAATTCACTTCATTTATAATGTCATATAATTTGTGACTTCATATTTTCTACCAGCTCTTGACAGAATAATTAAAGAACAATCAAGCTTTTGTCACTAATTAACATGGTCATTACATCTGTATGCCATGTAAAATGTGATAATGAGTGGAGAACTTTCATAATTTTGGGATGGTAACATACTGTGTTTATCTTCAATCACAGAAGGAATTTAATAAAGAAACATGTGGGGGTGGGTGCTTCTTTCTACATTAGTGGAAATCAAAGAAGGGTAAGTCAAGATAATGAATAAAAGAAAGATTAAAATCATGAGAAGTAATAGCGCTCTCTCTATTCATCAAAAAGATCTAGGCTATAACATATGCCTAACTTTTTTTGGCAAACTGAGGACTGAGTTGCCTCCTTTCCCTGCACAGGTGTGCCACAGTGTGAGAAAATGTGTGAAGAGCCTTCTCTCCCCAGGCATCCCCTCTGTCAATGCCTGGCATATGCACAATCCCTACACACAGGGGAGAATAGAAACTGTTCTCTTCAACTGTCCCCAGAGTTACAAGCTGCCCCAAAGGGTATGGAGAGATATAAGAGCCATTGCTCCACCTCGCCTCACCACCTGCAAGCAGAACTGGTACTGAACACATAGGCACATGTGTTGGTGCAGTACATCTGCCGTCCCTTCACACCAGACCTTTAGGAGCGATTGTACATCCTAACACAAAAATCCCTCTTAGAGCTCCTGCTGGGTGACACAGCTCCAGACCACACAGGGATTTCTATAAATTGCAGCACACTCTATCATTTTAAAGGCTCTCCATTGTGTCAGCCTAAATTGCTCTGAAGGCCTGAATCAGACTAGTGATTTATATTTGTAAGGAGGACACCAAGGACATTTCTACTCTCTCAATTCTCTCCCCCCCCCTTATATTTAGTTATGACAAAAATGAATTCTTTTTTGTTTTTCACATATTTTTCTTTAGCTTGCATGACCATTTTCTAAATGTATTTAGAAATACTCTAGTCTGCAGCCTAGAAAGTATTCTGGGGTTTCTCCCAACTACATATTTTTGCAAATATGTCACTGGAATAGACTTGTTTTCCTTTCCACCAATATTATTTGCACTTCTTTTGAGAACAGAGCACCCTACTTTTTTTTTTTTTTTAAGTAAAGAAAGTTTTTGAATGCATAGAATATCCACCAACCTTTCTCACAGAGCACAGAAAACACAAGAGGACTAGTGCTCTAACTTCATCCCTACTTGCTGATTTTTTATTTAAGAACTACAAAATATGAGCATCAGTCTACACCTTTCCCTGCTAGGCACCTATATTCCTGCCCCCCCAGTTCTCCCTTTCTTCAGGAAGAGAAGACTCAGACTCTTCTATGGTCCTGGTTTACAAGTAACAAGATGCACCTGAACAGGCTTCCAGGGAAGTCAGCAGAATAACTAGCACCTGACCCAGAACTACATAAATAAAGTTTATTATATTTCTTAAAGCAACATTTTTTAAATTGGTGGTCCCCTCATAAAGGCCCTGTTATTCTCAGTTTGCATTTTTTCCTAAAAGAAATCTCCATTATTCTTCTCAGAAAACAATAGCTCATTAACAGACCACGTGGCATATTGATAGTGCAGCATCAGAATAATTACAAAAAAACCCGGTGATGGTGTTTATCCAATTAGTCTCCCAAAGCATTTCAGTGGAGACTCTGCCCAATACTTCTTGGCTACAGTTAGCTTCTGTTGGGAATATAATTTAGAACCACTACATTGTGTTTCTTTGATCACAGGTTGTGATGTTATATCCTTGATTCTCCAACACAGCCTAGGAGACCCATTACCTAACAGAAAAATAACAGCATCGTGGGGGAAGGCAATTTGCAATGTAACTTGGAATCTTTTGAATGGTCTTCTGTCCAAAATAGCTTGATTATTGGGCAACTTCACAACATATGCTATATGGCAAGGAATTCTGGTCATGTCACAGACATTGTCTAATCAGGTTCTTTATTCTAAAACACTGAGTAGCTGTAACACTCATTGCAACAGAGCTTTCCAGCCAGTATAAAGAAAGATTTGATGTGCTTTATTCCAGGTCTGCCTCCAGACTCAATTTCTGAAAACATCTGCCAAATCTTCATTCCATTGTTCATTCATAGGATGTTAGTCACATTTTTTTGCTTTTATGAATTGGTAGAGTCTTGGTGGAACCTTAAAATAATATTAATAAAGCCTTCCCTCCCAGCTATTTCAATGAGTGAAGTGGAGGTAATTTGTATGTGTATATTTTCAACAATAAGTAAATATAGGGATCTGTTCAACTTATATAAAGTTGGCTTCTTCAGATATTGTATGCTAAGTCAGAAAAGAAGGATAGCAACATTGTATACAAATTGTGTAAGACAGAATTCCTGTCTTAGCTCTAAGCAGGTACGAAACAACTCCCAGATTCAGGCTGGGTGCAGCTACTAGGTGGGAATGCTAGGAGTTGATACAAGGAATAGAAAAAGGATCACCAGGCTTGTACACCCCAAATTAGAGGGAAGTCAAACACTAAACTTCTTGTATCCTGGAACAGCTGGACTGCTAGAAATAGCAAAATTGAGACTGTCATTCTGAAGCACTGGAAATTAGGCAGGGCAACATCACCCTTTCCCTCAGAGAGCTAAAGGGCTGTGAGACGATTCATGGTCTGCTGCACTGCTGCCATATAAATTTGCTGAAGGCCTTATGAAGGTCTTGGAAATTGTTTTCAGCTGTCAGCTAGGTGGTGATGAAAGATGTTTTAAAAACTAAGGGCAGATTTCCATTTTAATAGCATTTATCGTTCCAACCCAGGACATCACCACATGTGACCATTTTTGCATGCCCTTTTAAACATTGATTGTACAAACTAAATTCCCAAATGTAGATTTTTTTTCAGAGTCCCAGATTTTAAATAATATCTAATTATATTTAGACTGAGGGAGGGTGGTGGGACATTGCGTGGGTAACCTACCAGCATAATTTTGGATTTGGCTTCACAGGGTTGCCTCATTCATTGAGGATGGTTGGTTATCTGATGAAAGAGGCAGAAGTCCAAAAGGAATTGGATGATGTGCAGTGAATGGGAAATGAGGCTGCACACTTAGCAAATTAAAAATAAAATATTGAACAGGTGTCTCATTTATTCCACACCATGGAATATGCCCTCTAAACAAGGCAGTGGGTCCTGCAAAGAAAACAGAGGGATCCTCAGCTGGTGTAAATCAGCTTAGCTCCATTGAAATCACATCTAACTGGTGGTGTGGGCACACAAGGGGACATTTAAGGTCATATAGACAACCTTAACTATGGCATTTCCAGTCTTTTGAGTACCTCTGTTTGTCACTCTAGCATTCTGTATGGTCTAATATTTATTTTTGCATTGTCAGATTCACATGGATTTATTTTTTCTGCAAACTAGAGCTGAGATAAATCTCTGATTTGTACATGAATCTGGCAGTTTTGAAAAGCTCGAGTCCAAATTTCTGTACGATTCACATATACAGTATTTTAAATGGCCATCACTACATGACATGTGATGGCAGATCTTTTAACTATGGCCTGGCTTCCGCTTTCTTAGCTTCTTTATTGCAACTGGACCTCATTCCCAGACTGCCTATCTGCTGCTTCCCTCCTCTCTGTCCCCAGAGTCAACCAAATCTCTCCCTTCCTCAGCCAGTTCCCCCTCCTTACCCTCCCATCAGTTTCCACTCTATCATTCTTTCCTTATCATAGTAAGAGTTGACGCTTTGCCATACAGGCAAATGGAACATTGTTTTAATAAGAAAAAATAAATACAGTGGGAGTTAGACAAATTTATCTTCATACCAATTCTATGCTCTATCCAATTCTTCCAGAGAAGTAGTGAATCTAAGGGCAGTTGTTCCATTGCCTGAGAAGTCAAATGGCACATGTGCATATTTCTATAGGGGCAGTGAGGAAGCAGAAGCTTTTAACTGTACAGCCCAGCAGCCATAAGAGAGCAGTCAGGGTCAACTATCAAAAGCACCCTCTGTTAAGCAATCATCACTGTCTATTCAGATTTAAGATTCAGATTTCTTCCTCAGACAGACCAGCAGCCTTCATCCATTGCCAGCAATATATATGAGATTTGTTACATCTTTATTAAAATCTGCAGTTTGACAAATGTGACTTAGGCCTGGTCTACACTAGTGGTGGGGGGGTAAGTTTAGACATACTCTTATAAATATAGTATTCCTTTCTAAAGCATTATGAAAAGATAGTTAATAATTATCACACACAAATACACAAACTTAAAATAAAACAAAAAAATAAAGCAACAAATTGGTATGAAATTTGCTGTTCTAAAAGCTATAGGATGACCTTCATCCTTCTGTGTTCAACATCACCAATAAAAAGTGAATACCTGAGTAGATACAGTAGAATTCCTTGGTTTAAGTGAACATAGAAAATCTGAATGCTCTAAGGCTTGCTTTTTCATTATTAACAAATCAGATACATCGTCAATTTAATTATGTCAGCCAAAGCAGCATGTATTTTCACAGTATAAAGAGAATAATTTAATATTTTCATAACATAAAGAAAATATTTGTGTGGAGTCACCTCTTCATTGTTTGGGAAATGTTCTGAAAGCCAAATGTAAGCCTGTATTATTCTTTGCAAATAGCTCTAAGTTGATTAGATGGTCAGATATTACATATTTAAACAAGACAATGCCTATGAGAGTAATCTAAAGCAATGCAATATACCAAATATCAGAAACCAAAGGGTTTATGAAACGATTGCATGTTACCAGGGCAATAAAAAAAGAGTAAAAACTATGCATCACTAGAGGTTTTCCAATGGGAACAAACGCTGAATTAGAGATAATTTAATAAAATATTTATTAGGGACTACAAGATATGGTTTTTGCATTTTCCCAAATGAAGCTCCCTTGAAAGGAATATTGACTGAGCCACATGTGTTATTGCACTTCTGTCTTCAGCAAATGCATATAAAATCTTTCTATATATTTATGATGCACTATTGAATTCATTTTATTTCCAAAAGTAGATTTTATTATTTTTACTTTTATTTTAACAGAGTCTTATTTACAAAATGCTCTTGAGAGGAAAATATAGAATACCAATGCAAGATTATGACATTTAGAACTGAGGTTAGTTTAGTACCTATAAGTTGTTACATAAATATTTTGAGTATTTTCTATACAGTAGGTGTTACATTCACTGGCCTTCTGGCATACCTGACCTGTTTGGAAGAAGCCCAGGTTCAGATTCCTAGGATCACATCTCATCAAGAGCTTTTTCTGGTTGCACATTATACACTAGCCTTATCTAAAGTACTTATGTGCCTCCCGTTACTGTAACATTTTAATACCATACCATCTTCACATATTTATTGCATATCACCTGTATGAGAGAGGTAAATGCTATTATTCCTCATTTGATAAATGGGGTACTGAGGCAGAAAGGGACAGATATTTAAAGGTAAGGTACCTAAAGATGTAGATAAGTTTCTAAATACTTTTAAGAATCTGGGCCTAAAAAATCACACAGGATGTCAGGGACAAAGCCAGAAGCCAAACCAGGGTCCCCTAAGTCCCAGGCTACACTAGATCATCTTTTCTCTTTTCCTTGAACATTCCTTTACTTTGTTAGCAATCCTACTGAATTGAGTGAAGGTTTTCGCAGACTAAGCAACTGTTCAGCATGAGTAAGGGCAATAATCATTCAAGCACGTGGTGATAAATAGTGTGGTATTTTGTGACATGGTTTTACAAACAGACACAGAGAAGCTTAAGGATACAATACCATTACACTGTTGTCAACGTAAAAGAAGAATCCTATAAAGGCAAAGTACAATGAGTTAGTTTAAATATCTGATGCTCCTAGATACATCCAGTAATTTTGACACTACAGATTAATTCCTAGAAATATCTGGAGGATGTACTTTTACCCAGGAGTGCTGACATTTCCATGGTTTAGCAAAGATACATGTTTTTAATTACTTTCTGTGCCCACACAACACTAACCCTTACATTATAAGTAAGGTGCACATCTGTTGAGCCACATGGATGATAATTATGGATAAAACTACATAGTTTTGTACCCATGCTGTTTATGAGATAATATCCTCAGGTATACCACAAACTACATGCAACTTTTGAGTATTAATTTACTTTAAACAATAAAATTATTTTTCTGGGTTAGAGGTTATTTCTGAGTTAATTTAAAAGTTTCATCTCTTTGATTTTTTTTTTAATAGAAAAACCAATCAGAATTCCTCCCAGTGTTCTGAGGGGCCTGTGAGACAACATGATTGAACAAAATCCTTTTACTTTTTTTAGAATACTGAATGCTTTTTGTAGAGGTAAAATCGTATTTGGTACAAAGTACCTTTTGCACGTGCATTTATCCAATTTGCATTCACAAATGTGATAATTACATGCACAATTGCAGATTAATATTTGCCTCTCACTATGTATTTCAGTGCAAACAGATTCAAAGGGTATATTTTTTCCCCAGTGAAATACATAGGTTTTCTCTTTTTGCTTAGTTATACTACTTGCAAGTGCTTTGCTTCATGAAGACTTGGCATGCTTTTTGCCGAGTTCCAAAGTAGCACCAAAATCTACACTCCTTTTATATAAATCTGGAGTAACTCCGCTCAGATCAATGGTGCAACTTCATTTTTCCACTGGGGAATGAATGCAGTGATGTAGCTCCTGGGTTTGTAAAGCAATTATATTTTACTCTGAACAAAAACAAAAAAAAAATCCCCAAAACAAACAGCAACAAAAAAGCACCTAAGACAAGATTCACTACAGGGATGAGAAGATAGTAAAAAGGTAACTGTTAAGATGCAAAGTTGTCATGGTATAAATCCCCACTCTGAACCTTAGCGTCCAAAAGATGGGGTACCAGCATGAATTCCCCTAAGCTTAATTACCAGCTTAGATCTTGTAGTGCTGCCACCAACCAGGACTTGGAGTGCCTGGTACACTTTGGTCCCCCCAAAACCTTCCCTGGGGACCCTCAAGACCCAAACCCCTTGAGTTTCACAACAAAGGGAAATAAACCATTCCCCCTCCCTCCTTTCTTCCTCCCAGATCCTCCCCTCCCTGGGTACACTAGGAGATCACTATGATTCAAACTCCTTGAATCTTAAAACAGAGAGGAATGTCAGCTTCCCCCCGCCTCTTTTCCCCTCACCAAGTGGCAATACAGATTCAAGTTCCGTGAATCTAAAACACAGAGGAATTCCACCTTCCCCCCTCCCTTCCCTCCTTTCTCCCACCAATTCCCTGGTGAGTACAGACTCAATTCCCTTGAGCCTTAACAAGGGAAGAAATCAATCAGGTCTTAAAAAAGAAAACCTTTTAATAAAAGAAAGAAAAAAGTAAAAGTTGTCTCTGTAATCAAGATGGTAAATTTTACAGGGTCTTTTAGCTTATAGACACTAGAGAGAATCCTCCCCCCAGCATACATACAAATTAAAATTCTTCCAGCAAAATACACCTTTGCAAATAAAGAAAACAATTAAAAAGACTAAACCGCCTTTTTACTTGTACTTACTACTTGAACAGAAAATTAGAGAGCCTGTAGGTACGTCTGGTCACTCTCAGAACCCAGAGAGAACAACAGACAAAGAAAACACACAAACAAAGACTTCCCTCCACCGAGATTTGAAAGTATTTTGTCTCCTGATTGGTCCTCTGGTCAGGTGTTCCAGGTTCACTGTTTGTAAACCTTTACAGGTAAAAGAGACATTAACCCTTAACTATCTGTTTATGACAAAAGTATCATAGTACAGTACAATAGCACTCAAAGGGGGCATTTTTAATGTAATTTTGTTAGCAGAGTCTATTTGAGCTAGATTTACAGAGGGGATTTAGGCATTGCAATGCCTAACTCCTCTGCACCTGGGCTAGATCCACAAAGGATACTGTTAGGTGCCCAGCTGCTCAGTGGAATTCACAGCCCTGAGTTAGGAGCCCATAAAATGCATGAGGAGCTTAGATACCTAGGAAAGGGATCCTCAAGCCAGCAAGATAAAGAGGGGGACTCCTAAGCTAGTTAACAGGAAATACTTAGGCCCTACCCCACCAAGGTAGTTAGGTGCCGAGCTTCAGAGCCAGAAGGAATCACCTATCTCTGCTTGAGATTCTCAGCCACTCAGTGTCTCCTGAAGCTAGGCACTGAAGCCAGGTCCACCCTTTGTCACAAAAAATGAGAGAGACACACCCTCCCCCTCTAGCCTCATTATAGCCAACAGCCCAGTAATTAAGGCACAGTCCTGGAATTTGGAACATGTGCTTTCAAATCTCTACTCTTTCAGGTTTGGAACAGGGACCTGAACCTAGGTTTCCTACAAGAGTGTCTTAACCACTAAATAACTAGGAATTCTAGTGTAGGTTTCTCTCAATCTTTTTTGTTGAAATTGTTCCACTATGTATAAATAATTAAATATTCACTGGGCAAGAGGGCATGCGAAAGAAATACAACATAGGGTATGTCTACACAGCCAAAAATACCAACCCTCCCTCCTGCCCCAGCTGAGAGTCTCAGAGCCTAGGTCAGCTGACTTCAGTTTACATTATGGGGCTAAAAATAGGAGTGTAGGTGTTCCTAGGGGGCTGGAGCCAGGGCTCTGAGACCCACTGCTCTCGCCAGGTCAGAGACAAATTGTGGAGAGCAGCCAACCAGAGACTCCAGCTGGTGGAAGCAGTAGCAGCCAAAGCAGGGACCTTTGGACATTTCAGTCAAAACTACAGAATAGTCTTACTTTCTCTGCCCTGTGCTGCCTGCCCATTTGCTCCAACCTTCTCCCTCCTTCCGTCCCTCCCTCAGTCTCTTCACCTGAACCTCACTCCAAACCTGCTTCTTACATCCTACCCTTTCCCTTCAACCCTCTCCCCTTCCCATTTAGCTGATCCCTTGCTAAGTAAACTCACCCCCAAACCCCAAATTCCCTTCCCAAAAAAGTCACAGAACTAACAGGATGTTTGCCATCAACACATAATTCAATCTGCTTGCTTGTTCCCTGTACTTGTGTCTCTCTTGTCTATTTACACACTATTGTCCCATTGTTTCTTTGTATTCTCTCATCTGTCTGTATCTGTTGTCTCCTTTTGTATTTAGATTATAAATTCCCTGGAGTAGGGACTGTCTTTTTGTACAATGCCTATCACAGCCAGGTCCTAATCTCTGCCAGTGGCTCTTATTATGACAATAGAAAGAGAAGTTGTCTCTGAAGCATGATAGCTCTTGGGAGGACTCTTAGTGAAATCCTGTACCCAGACGAATGAACAAAGATAGGCATGAACATATTGCAATATGTGCAGCAATACAGAATAGAACTACAGCACTCCAGTACACAGATTGAAAAGAAATTGTCAATGTGTTCAAATTAGCAGGTTATAATGCTCTCAGAAAGAGAAGCTAAGCTCTATAGAAGTTGTTTCTAGTGGTTGGCTCCAGATATAAAGGAAGTGAAGGAAGGGTTATACCAGCTTATAAGGGAACATTCACAGAGTCATCTTCTGCAATGTTGGGGGAAAAAATTCTTGCCTCAAAGCAATTTAATTCCCAGATTAATGAGAAAAATTTAAATTTCAATTCCATCTCACTGCTTTCCCCGAAAAAATAGGCATTGGCAGATTAGAAGCTAAATAGCCTTTAAAAATATAAAAACAAAGTTTACAGGTTTCTTGAATTTTCTGTTTGCTTGTTTTGTCTTGTGACTTACTTGAATTTGTAGGAAGAGTAGAGGAGTTTCATCTGGTAGGTGCTTTTCTATTTTTAAGACCTGTGGGCAAATAATTTAAAAAGTAGTTGCATAATCATGTAGAAAGGCTTCCACAAAGATCTTTGAATTTAATTTCAAACTACTGTAACTGCAGAACACCATATCAAAATTGTCTCAGATAGACAAGAACATGATCCGGCTAGTGACTAACATTTTGTAAAGATATCAGATCGCACCACTACAGAGGGTGCTATGAACGGTTTTTCTGAAAGTATAGGAGTTAAATAATGAAGAAATGCTTATTGTCAGCTGTGGTGCAGTTCTTAGATACTGACCCTAGCACTGATAACTTCTGTTTTGCCTTAATCTCCTACTACAAATCCTTTACTTAAGTGTAATTACTTTATACAGATGATATCAAAACAAGCAAATAAAACATACAATGCTAAAACATCACAACAGCCCATTCAATTTGAAAGCTATGTGATTTCATTCTGAAGGGCTTATTCTGATACCCTTACCATGTTTAGTAGTACCTTACTGCACAAGTAGTCCCAAAGAAATCAGTGAAGTAAAGCATTACTCCACATGAGTCCAGAGTGACAATGTCCAAAATAGCTTAATCAAAGAGTTTCGCAAAATATTTATAAACTTTTACCATTTTTTTTGCAAGGAGGGGAACCTGTGCAAAATATTTGAAAAACTACAATCTATTTGCTTAGGTTTTGCAGATTAAACGTCTCAAGTTTGAAAGCAAAGACAAAGAATTTACAGTAATATAGAGAGAATCTCCTTTTATATCCATGTGACACACGGAAATATGGGAGCCCCTTAATTTACTGAAGAATCCTAAACACTGACAAACTAATGGAGGACATGAAATCAGAGCTACTTCAAAACAAAAAGTCTTACTACTGCATAAATGGGGGGTGAAAGTCCATTACAAAACTCCCATTGATTTGGTATGGGGCAGGATTTCTCATAGGACCTCACAATACTTAACTGTAGTTTCATTTTAAAGTCTACTTCAAGAGGGCCATATTCTCAGCTGATGCAGCTCTAGTGGAACCCTGCTGATTTACACCACTTATACTTTTATCATATAGCAGGTCTGGTCTTCAAATCTGCTGTCCCAAACCTATTATTAGACACCACTGTGATGCATACGTACCCCCAAAAGAAAGAAAAATATGTCAAAAAGAGACAATGAGATACACCTAAATATATGGATGAGATAAAATATGTACTATAGAGATGGAGGCAGAATTGACAGGACATAATTAACAGTAACTTTGTCTCTTTGCTTCTCCAGTTTTAATTCTCATCCTTTTTATCAAATGTGTGAAAAAAGTTTACATTGTCATGTTATGAGTATTCACCTTTATTTCTACCTGGCCACTTTAAAATTGCACAAATAGAATTTACTCTCATATTTTGGAGGGTTTATTTGGTGGTTTTGTTTTGTTGTTTAATTTTTGTTAAGCAGATAAAATGGAAGATTAAATAAAATATTGTCAAATCAAAATATGTTCTGATTGCTGCTTCTCTACTACTGAATACCTTGGAGGCAGTGCGAAGGAATTCTGTCTCAGAGGGAGCTCTTGGAAGTATTGTACTCCAGGTCTGAGGACCATCAATGTGACACCCTTCAAAAGGGTCAGCATGAGCTCCTTTCTGTGTGCTGCCCCCTATTCTCTCCCCCCCTCAATTGTCAGGTCATTGAGGATGAGATAAAAGATGTCACCCCACCCTCTCTGCCCTGACTTTGTACAATCATTGCAATCTCAGGCATTCATTTTTTGCATGCCTTGCATTCCTGTATGCCAAGGTTTATGTAGAGTATCCAGTACCCTCTAAAGGCAGCTCAGACGATATTAGTAAGAGTCAGACTGAATGTTGTTGAGATGCCATAGAGAATTGGAAAGCGTAAGGTGATTTCTCTTTTTAAAAGGTGTGTTTTTGTCTTGATGTTCTGTGTAATGCTTAGTGAACCTCATTTCATCCCACAGCTCATTTAGCCCTTTTTCCCTCTCACGTTGAGTAATGCATCAAACTGTCAAACATTTTGTCAAACTTTACTGTGTTTATGCAGAGCCTCTCTCTACTGCCCAGATTATTCCTTGGTGGATTTTTTTTTTAATGACGTTGAGCTATCACTTTGAATAGTGAAAGCAGAAGTAGTCATTTGAGCTGATATCACTGCCTGTTTTGCAGTGGAGATCACACCTTCTTCTCTGTGCAATGATGTAATTGATTAAATCTTTGTGGACCTGATCCGAAGAGCTTCAAGGATCTTTACTTGCACTATGATATTGAAATGAAAGGTTGTTAAAGGCAATCTATTTCTCAGAGAAAAACTTAATGAGTCGGTGTCCTTGTTCACTGATCTCTCCCAGTCCACAACATGCTATTACATTCTGATCAAAACCTCTTCCTACACCATAGCACTTCACATTCTCAGTAATTACAGCTCATCATGTTTTGGCACAGTATCAATGAACTCCTTTAGTTGGCTGTAAAACACAACAATTTTGCCATCTTTGGCTGTTGAAGTTGGCTCATTGGCTTAAATGGTATTCAGATTTACTGAGGCTCCCTTCAAGACAAATTGAAATAAGTCTGACATGGTCTGGATTTTATCTGAGCAGCAAGACAGATGCATCTTTATCCAGAATAAATATCGCTCATTTCTCAGCTCTCTTTCCCATGTTGACATATACGACCATGTCCCCTTTGGGGGCAGGTAAAGAGTTTTTTGCCAGTTTGTTGGATTTCAGGATGCCCTCTGTTGGAAATGTTTGCATGATGCAGGTCCCACTCAAGACAAAAATGTTGCTATCCTTGTACAAGGATTGCCTAGACCAGTTATTTTCAATTTCATTAAACAGAACACTCTTTAAAGGTCAGTTATAATCCTACTAATAACAGAAAAGAGAATTCCTAAAGTGAGTCTTGGTTACAGCAGGCCAGAAGAGCCATTCTCACTTCTTCTCTTTTCCATTGTGGATGTTGATTTAAGACCTGGGGCTCATGTCTTAGCCATGTGTGACCTTCCAAACATAATGGTTCGTGGCCTATAATTTCTTTTTGTTTACATGACATGGACATCATCAGATAAAAGATTATTAATTATTTTTGTAATTACTGAAAGTTTTACAGGAGAAACTCAGAGCTTTATTTAGAAATGTGCTCTGCAAGAAGTAGGTGGAAAATCTTTATGAGAAAAAGCAATTTTAATTTTTCCTCAAGAAAATGGTTTAAGTTGCATCAAAAGAAGGAAGCTATGAACATCTTTTCGTTGATGCTATAGGAACAGTGAGAAAAACATACTGATGATGCTATGGGGGTACATGTGCAGCAGTTGCGCAGAGAAGCAGTGACCTGTATCATTCAGCACTGATTAGGATACTGAAAAATATTCTTCTTTTCCAGGATTTAAATACCCTCAAAATAGCCCTCAGCAAATTTCTTTTATACCTTTCACTCACTTCCTGAGGATCAACTTCCTAAGGCCAGGGTGGCCAACCTGAGCCTGAGAAGGAGCTAGAATTTACCAATGTACATTGCCAAAGAGCCACAGTAATAGGGCAGCAGCCCCCCATCAGTTGTCCCCCCCCCGTGCCTCCCACCCACCAGCAGCCCTGCCTATCAGCACCTCCCCCTCCCTCCCCACACCTCCTGATCAGCTGTTTCATGGCGTCCAGGAGGCTCTGGGGGTGAGGGGGAGGAGCGAGGGCATGGCAGGCTCAAGGGAGGGAGTGGGAAGGGATAGAGTGGGGGCGGGAAGGGGTGGAGTGGGGGCGGGGCCTGTGGCAGAGCCAGGTTGAGTAGTGAGCACACCCTGGCACATTGGAAAGTTGCCGCCTGTAGCTCCAGCCCTAGAGTCAGTGCCTATACAAGGAGCCGCATATTAACTTCTGAAGAACCGCATGTGGCTCCAGAGCCACAGGCTGGCCAACCCTGTTCTAAGTAGTTGGAGCCAGTGAAAAAGAGGAGATGCTAGCCCTTTCTAGCTGAACCTTGTTATTCTAAACAGAGGGAGAGAAAACAAACAAAGAAGATGAGTCAGTCAGTAGGATGTGGAAAATAAATCAACATTTGCTGCTTTCCCCTTCACTGTTTTCATCTTCTGCCAGTTCTTCTACAAGATGCTGCCTTTGGTAATTTGGAGTGTCTACCTAGAGATGCAGTCACAGTTCTGAAATCATATCCATGTGTGAAGCTCCAATTTGTGGATGGCAATTGTGCACGTGCAGCTGAGGGCAAAATGTGGTTGAATGTTGCTAAAACTGAATATACATAAATACAACAGTGTTATTTAGTAGAGACAGTAGCTTTTAGTGACGAGAAACCATTCCAGTTAAAAGAATTAGCCAAGATACATGGATAGTTACTAATGGTATTGATAAAGGATCCTCAGACACTTGAGCTGGATAAAGTGAACTAAAACGAACAAACTTGTCCTCACATGGCAAATTGAAGCAAGCACTACCACATAGTATACCTGAATATTTAAATTGGCTATTCACGTTCAAGAGGATCATCAAACACAATGTCTTTACTAAAGTTGCCTCCGACTTTCTGCAAAGTAGTACACAAGAAAAGCTAGCTTTCAACTCAGATGTGAATTTGGGCCCAATACTACAACTGATTTGCACTGAAAACTCCAAATGATTTCATTAGTAATTTGGTGTGTATTAAAACTGCAAGACCATGTTCATTACAGATTACGCAGATTACCATTCAATTTTAAGGAGAAAAAGAATTCTTAGTAAGAGATATAACACAACTGCAAGTTTTCCAATCTAATTTGTGGTACTGTCTGGACCTGATCTAATTCCCACTGAAATCAACAAACTGGTTTCTGCTACACTGGAACCAACTATACCCTACAAGAACAGAATCAAATTTTGGCAGTGTAGGACTACCTGAAAGGCTGTTCAATTCTGCTGAAAACATTTGCTCTGATCAGAGGCTTACTGTGAGTTCCACCCAGTCTTGACTGAAACCAATAGGTCAATTCATATGTTTAAGATAAGCATATGTTTGAATGCTTGGGACAAATTACCCAGGGAGGTTGTGGAGTCTCCATCATTGGAGATTTTTTAAGAGCAAGTCAGATAAACACCTACCACTATTAGGGATGGTCTAGTTATTACATAGTACTGCCCTGAGTGCAGCGGAGTGGACTAGATGACCTCTCAAAGTCCCTTCCAGTCTTACACTTCTATGATTCTATGCTTTGCTGGATCAAGGACTATAGTGATCAGTACTTTACAGGATCAAGCCCTGATGCCAGAAAACAGGAGGAACTTCTGTTTTTAAAATGCAGTTTTATATATACTGAAGAATTCAAATATTAAAATACTAGAACTTACACTTCCTATGTTATTGATACCACATTAATAACAATCATTTGTTTCAGAAATATTTTATAACCCCGTAAGAAATTCTTCCTAATCCCATTACACGACTCACAATTTTGAATACATCTTTACTATAGTGAATATTCTGAACATATATTTTTTCTCCATAGGCTATGAAAAAAATATACAGATATTACACAGTGGAATTTTTTAAATAATTTGCTTTTAAAATCAGCTAAAATAAGTTTCAGACTTGTCCCACTATCCAAATTCATATTTAGTATCTAATGGTTTCTATAGCTATATTTATAATTATTCCATAAAATGAAAAGCTATGTTGGACTCCTGAATGCAACTTACAAAAAGTCTAATCTTTATCTAGCGCTCAGAATCAGTAAATGAAAGAATAATTTATTGTAAACATTGGTAAGATGATTTAATACTGCAGTGTTCTAATGCCTGAGTAAAGTTCAGATGCACAGAAGTGCATCCTTCATTTTTTAAATTTGATTTTATTGTTAAAAAATATATAAAATTCCAACCAAACCAGTTAGAAGCTTTGAGTGCAGATCAGTTGTAAGATTAGACCAATATTCATATCTTAATTTCAATTTAAATCATAGAATACAAAATTGCAAGGCTGCCAATGTCTTATATTATGACTGTAAGAGTGATGCCATGATCTTTAGCTCTTTGGAAAAATATAGCAATGAAAAGCAGATAGTTATATATACGGTGAATAAATGAGTATGGGTGCACTTTGGATAGGGTGCAATGTGAAAAATTGAAACAGGTGGTGGAGGGGTAATAGGAACCTATATAAGAAAAAGACCCAAAAATCAGGACTGTCCCTATAAAATAGAGACATCTGGTCACCCTAACTTTAGATAATGTTTGGTTGGCTATTTGAGTTAATAAATGTGCAGCTGGGACAGGATGTGAAGTTGACTAATACTATTCACAGACCCAATTCTTGTACAGAGCTAATTAATGGAGAAGAGAAGGACAAGAAGATTAACAATTTAGAAAAATCACTGTCAAAATTAGGATCAGTTAAGAAAATGGAGAGGAGAGAGTGCGTAAAAAAAAAAGAACAACCACCCACCCACACACGAGATTCAAATTAATTAAATGTTTCCTGAGTAACTGCTGACTATCCCACCTATAGGTAAGCATACTTTCTGTATGGTAAAGACTGAATGCACTATTACTGCAAATAATGTGCTGGGAAAAGAGATTTCTCTAGTTTTATTTATTCAAAATGGATAACACTTCACCTTTTTGTCAAATGGGTCATCTCCATTTTTTTTTAAAAAGGAGCCATTTCCATTTTATCTCCTAGTGAAAAACAGGAAATTATTTGGCATGTTTTTGTATAAGTTAATTCCAATTTATTTTAACAAAGACCATCTTAAGTGACTTTGTAAATAACCTAATATGAAATGCATATAAAGGCTAAAAGCATAAACCTTTTTTTTCCTTCAAAAAACAAAAACGTTTGCTAGTTAAAATAGTACAATTTTAAAAGAGAACATTTAACCATCTTAATCCATTTGTATTCTGTTGAGATAAGTTATCAGGAGTTCAGTAATTGAATTTCTTTCTAATTTATATGGAGTCTGCCTGTAGGGGACACATTAACTGCTAGGCCCAAGCTTACATAAACTTTAAAATGTTCTGCTGGAAATCTAATAGCAGCAAGCCAAAACAAACAGCATACACAAATGCTTTGAGCAAACTGGGTTTTTTTCAGTTGTTTGAAATATAAAGTTCATTCTTGGGATTAGACTTCCACACTTTTCTAAACTGTTGCAAATAAATAACCAATTTGAAACCCATATCACTATCAAAACTATATAAATACCAATGCACATGATGTTCCAAACTGAGATAATTATTCTGTAGCCTCAAATAACGTGGCCACTTGAATGGAGGAATCTAGAATACCAACTTTTCTTCTGATGGTGTACAGTAAGCTTGTCTACCAGCCAGTTAGAATTAGCAGGAGATTGTGTTCTGCCTGGGAAGTCATCTAGCAGCAGTTATGTTCTTGATAAAGATATGCAACCATATAAAACGAATTGGGTCATAGGACCCACAGACACATCGGGGCAGATTTTCAGCCAGTATAAATTGGTGCATCTCCATAAACGTCAATAGGGTTATGACAATTTACATAAGATGAGGGTCTGGCCCATTGAGTGGAACAAGAAGCAGGACAGTAAAAAGAATAATTTATCCCATTCTTACTTCCCTCTGTCCCAGCTCCATAGCGGTTGAGCGTATAAGTGCTGCACTTAAAAATAAGTGGAAGTAATATTGTTCATCCTGAAGATATCAGTCCCAACTCAAATGGGAGATCATCAGTTACTCTCATTGCCACAAGTGATTTGATTTGGCTATGCAATCAGTAAAGGGATGAGAGGTGAAAGAAGAATGTAATTTTCATACAGGAAACATAAGCACTGCTCAATGACAACTTATTCCTATAACAATACCCTTCAAATTTGAAAAGTATTTTACAAAACATTACTGCTGCTGCTTTAAAACAAATGATATTGCATATGAAGGATTTAATTAATCATGATTAATCACAAGATTAAAAAGTTAATCACCATTAATAAGTTTTATAGACTCATAGACTCTAGGACTGGAAGGGACCTCGAGAGGTCATCGAGTCCAGTCCCCTGCCCTCATGGCAGGACCAAATACTGTCTAGACCATCCCCAAAAGACATTTATCTAACCTACTCTTAAATATCTCCAGAGATGGAGATTCCACAACTTCCCTAGGCAATCTATTCCAGTGTTTAACTACTCTGACAATTAGGAACTTTTTCCTAATGTCCAACCTAAATCTCCCTTGCTGCAGTTTAAGCCCATTGCTTCTTGTTCTATCATTGGAGGCTAAGGTGAACAAGTTTTCTCCCTCCTCCTGATGACACCCTTTTAGATACCTAAAAACTGCTATCATGTCCCCTCTCAGTCTTCTCTTTTCCAAACTAAACAAACCCAATTCCTTCAGCCTTCCTTCATAGGTCATGTTCTCAAGACCTTTAATCATTCTTGTTGCTCTTCTCTGGACCCTCTCCAATTTCTCCACATCTTTCTTGAAATGTGGTGCCCAGAACTGGACACAATACTCCAGTTGAGGCCTAACCAGCGCAGAGTAAAGCGGAAGAATGACTTCTCGTGTCTTGTTTACAACACACCTGTTAATGCATCCCAGAATCACGTTTGCTTTTTTTGCAACAGTATCACACTGTTGACTCATATTAAGCTTGTGGTCCACTATGACCCCTAGATCTCTTTCTGCCATACTCCTTCCTACACAGTCTCTTCCCATTCTGTATGTGTGAAACTGATTGTTCCTTCCTAAGTGGAGCACTTTGCATTTATCTTTATTGAACTTCATCCTGTTTACCTCAGACCATTTCTCCAATTTGTCCAGATCATTTTGAATTTTGACCCTGTCCTCCAAAGCAGTTGCAAGCCCTCCCAGTTTGGTATCCTCCGCAAACTTAATAAGCGTACTTTCTATGCCAACATCTAAATCGTTGATGAAGATATTGAACAGAGCCGGTCCCAAAACAGACCCCTGCGGTTTTGTTTTATTTTAACAATAATCACACTGTTAAACAATAATAGAATTCCATTTATTTAAATATTTGTGGATGTTTTCTATATTTTCAAATATAGACTTAGGGCTCTGGTCTTCAGCCCACCTCCAGAGCTCTGGGCTGAAGCTTCAGCCCCCTTGCCACTGATGCTGCCCTTCCCGCCCATAGGTATACAATTAACATGTTAATTTTATTTTCAGTTAATTGCAGGCATTAACTGTGATTCATTGACAGCTCTAGCAGGTAATATTTCCAAGCAGGTGGCCTTACTGTTATGAATAGGCTTGACCTTGAAAAAAATTAAAAATAAAGCCAGTTTGGGTCTGGACTGTAATTAGCTGCGTGGCCACTTGAGAGTGTCTGATGTTTTAGGATTATTGCTAATGACTGGGAGATCAAATTCCTCTTTCAGTTTCACCAAGCTATATTGGAAGTGACTCCAGTGAAAGATTTTAAGCTGTACATGGTCTTGTGGCAGTGCTCTAGTTTTAAAAGTGAGATCTGGGTTTGGTTCCTGCCGCAGTAGCTCCTGCCCAAGGGCCCTAAGGAATACTACAAGAAGAAGAATTTGCTAGCCCGTAGCCAACCATCATAGGTTGAGAGATCTTGGCACACCTCACAAGCTAAATTTGGTTAGGCCCGATCAATATTTTTATAGGATTAAGGGTGCTCATTTCAGTGCAGCAGGAGAGCTATGCTGAACTATCAAGAGCTGCACACAGCAAGGTGCACCATCATCCACATAGGACTGCACCTAATATGGTACTGATAGCATTCAGGCATCACAGGTCAGAAAGCAATGGGACTGTTGTCAGATTAAGCTGTGGGTTCACACCATGACCATCCCTCAATTTGAATGAGCTCTTATTAGCAGTTGTCCCCTGGGGAGAATAGGATTTCCACCCCTGCCATTACCATAAAAATCCCTAGCTGTGAGACCTAGCAATTCTCCTTAAATTGTACTACTTCTGGTGAATCATGCTGTGATACAGCTCATGTGATCCTCCAGGTCTCCACCACTAAAGGGGCTGGAACATAGCAAGGTAGAACTGGAGCCATAGTATCTTTCAAGAAAAGCTACCTCTCCTCCTCCTCCCATCCCTCAAAGCCAAACAGCTCTGTAAAACACACAACTAAAGAAGTCTTTTTCTCAAGTAATAAAGGTAACAGTGGCTGTTAAAAAGCTTTAGTGTGAGACTGTCTTTTGTGGCCCCAATAAATATTTAAAACTAGAAATGTGAGTAATCTGGCTCTTTAAATTTCCTCTAAGAAAAGGAAAATAGATTTTTTTATGTTAAATACCTGTTTTCCTTGTAACATCCACAATAGATAACGTTGAATGGAGAATTCAATCATTCAGCAGGACATGCTACAAAAGGAAGCATTGAGCGGGATACAAGGCTGCCACAACACTGAACAAGAACATAAAAGGAAAAACCCTTCTGGAATTCAGTGTTGTGTGGTGGCTAAGAGTCTCCTTGGCAATTTCCTTTTGAACTCAACCTATTTTCATTGTCCATTTCTACTGAAAAATGGAAGCAAGAGCTAGGATTATGGGGCGTGATTATCCTCCCATTTGTGCCAATTTTACACTTGTGCAACTCCATGACCTTGTGAAGTAATTCCTGATTTACACTGTAAGTTTTGACTTAGTTATAGATTCTTCTCTGAGGTGTAACAGCTATGCACTGCCCCTTAATCATGGCTGAAAGGAAAGAGATACTTAGCGTCTACCTATGAATGAATATTTATTGCTTATTGAACTTATTGCTTTAATATGCAAGTTCTTTTAATAAAGGAAATGTCCACCTCCACTGATATAGCTAAATGATTCTAAATGTGTAAGATATGTTCATAGTATAAACTAGCCAATTGATTATAACAGAAGTGTCAGAAAAGTGTGGGGAACTGAAAGGCACTACATTGATGATGGATGCATATTTTGCATAGGAATATTAGTGCTGATTATCTACAAGAGAAATGTGAGGTAAATGTGACTTGGTATAAAAGATGGCCAAACCCCTAAAGACATTACACATAAGTAGCCAATGACATCTGTTCATTTGATATTGATCAGCTAAGTTCTTTCAGTGATAAAGTACTGCAAGTGAAGCATCATTTAATAAATTCCTATATCTGAGAAAGGATAAATAAAGCTCGAGGGTTTTTAAATATCACATGTTGTGCAGATCCAACTGTTTATATATAATAAGTTACAGTGATTAGTTTGTTATAATTTTCTTTTGTTACGAAGTCCATAACACAAAGAGACAGATTCATTTTAATGAGGGGATTGGACTTGAGAATATGGGACCTTAATGTGTGAAAACTGATGCCCTGAATTTATTGAATTTTTGTTCAGTGCGGCTTTGTTTTTCACACCACTGAATTACCATTCATTTAGAGTTCTTCTAGAGTTATTCTACTAGACAAAGCAGATTGTAGATCTGTAAGAAAGCTCAATTTCAGAATATTTGTCTTGTCTGACTAACCTATTTGAATCAAGATCTAAATCAGTGGATTTTCAGGCCTTGTTCTCTCTTACACTAGTGTACATGAGGAATAATTCCAGTAAAGCCAATTAAGTAGTACCAGTGCAAAACCAAGTGGGAAAAGAGTCTAAAGCTCATTATTTCTAAGAGTAACCAATAATATTTTTGAGCTAGCCATTAAAATTTTCCAATCATTCTAGGGAAATAGAAAAATATGCCATAGAAAGAAATGGAAGCTATATACCTAATTCTTCTAGACTGCTTTAAAAATCTTAGCCACAGCATCTGATTTGACTACATCGTGTGGTAGTTCAATCACAAAAGTTTAAATCAGTCCTTACATGGACTGGATAGCTGCATTAGGATGGTTGTCCAGTTATTTAATCACAACAAATCCACTGAAAAGAACCTTTTCACATCGTATTTTTAGTAACGTGAGAATCAAGAGACAGGTTATAATTTCTTTTCCAGTTCTCAGGCGCTTGTTGCAGACCCTGTATTAAACGCTGATGATATCAAAAGGCTTTGCCGGGACGTAAGTTAGATTTAACTGTTTCAATGAGAGTAAGAAACTATGGTAGAACACTAATTGATAAAAGATTTTATCATGGAAACATGGCAGTATCTTAATCATTAAAGTGGAGACCTGCTTTGTATTATAAGTTCAGTTGTGCCTCCTCTTTTAAAATTCTCAAAAAAATCTTGCACACATGGACTGTGCCAGCAGAATTTACTTTCTTCATATGTAACTTGATTTGGAAAAGCTGTTGAGACATGGGCCTTGGCGGGAGTGGGGGTGGGAGGGAGGGAAACAGCTGTTCATCTTAGGTCATGGAAAAAACATTTTAAAGGAATTTTTGACATCTCTCAAAAGTAGTTTGTCTTAGAAACTCTAAAAAAAATTAGCTGAAAAATATTATTGAGGTTTAGGATACAGGGCCAATTCTGAGATGGGGAAAGTTTATGTTGAGAAAGTGTTTTGTTTTTGTTTTTTTACTAGTAAACTAGAAATGTCAGAACATGCTATCAGGCTGCTGCAGGTTGGATCACAGAAACACCTTAGGGCTGTCAGCTGATGTGCCAAGACTACTTCTGCTCCCTGCCAGCTTGGGGCTCCAGCACCCTGTCATTGAACCAGACATGCCAGTCTGCTCCAACACCGACACAGGCTCTGAACATATGCCTCAAAGCTGCAGACTTTTCTGTAAGCTGCTTTCAGTTGTGTTCCTGTCTTTAACACTCAGATGCTCAACTCCCAATGGAGTCCAAACCCCAAATAAATCCATTTTACCCTGTATAAAGCTTATACAGGGTACACTCATAAATTGTTCGTCCTCTATAACACTGATAGACAGGGCCACCCAGAGGATTCCGGGGGTCTGGGGCCATCGGTGGCAGGCGGCTCTGGTGGACCTCCCGCAGGCGTGCCTGCGGAGGGTCCGCTGGTCCCGCGGCTCCGGTGGAGCATCCGCAGGCATGCCTGCGGGAGGTCCACCAGAGCCATGGGACCAGCGGACCCTCCACAGCCATGCCTGCGGGAGGTCCACCAGAGCAGCGGGACCGGCAAGCGGCAGGGGGCCCTCCCCGCGGCGAAATGTCTAGAGCCGGCCCTGTTCGGCGGCGGGGGGCCCTTCCATTCTGGGACCCGCCGCTGAAGTGCCCCGAAGACCCGCGGCGGGGGCCTCCCTCCGTTGAATTACCGCCAAAGCGGGACCCGCCTCCCAAATGCAGCCCGCTTTTCGGCGGTAATTTGGCGGCGGGGGGCCCCCGCCGCAGGTCTTCGGGGCACTTCGGAGGCAGGTCCCTGAACAGAAGGGCCTCCCACCACCGAATTACCGCCGAAGACCGGGTTGCACTTCGGAGGCAGGTCCTGCTTCGGCGGTAATGCAATGGCGAGGGGTCCTTCCGCCCCGAAGCGGAAGGACTTCTCCGCCAGCGAAGACCGGGAGCGGAAGAAGCTCCAGGGCCCAGCCCCGCAAGAGTTTTCTGGGGCCCCCGAGCGAGTGAAGGACCCCGCTCCAGGGGCCCCGAAAAACTCTCGTGGGAGCCCCTGCGGAGCCCGGGGCAAATTGCCCCTCTTGCCCCCCCCAGGGGGGCCCTGCTGATAGAGAGATAAGTACAGCTGTTTTCCCCTCCTCCCCCAGGTATTAATGCATTTTCTGGGTTAATAAATAAGTAAAAAGTGATTTTATTACATATAGAAAGTAGGATTTAAGTGGTTCCAAGTAATAGCAGACAGAACAAATTAAATTATTAAGCCAAATAAAATAGAAGATGCAAGTCTATGTCTAAGAAAACTGAATAGAAATAAAACCTCACCAGTTCAAGTAAGCTTCTTTTTACAGACTAGTCTCCTTCTAGTCTGGGCCAAGCAATCACTCACACCCCCTTTAGTTGCTGCCCTTTTTTCCAGTTTCTTTCAGGTATCCTTGGGTGTGAAGAGGATCTCTCTTTATCCAGCTGAAGACCAAATGGAGGGGTCTCCCACAGGCTTAAATAGACTTTCTTTTGTGGGTGGAGACCCCCTCCTCTCTCCTATGCAAAGTCCAGCTCCAAGATGGAGTTTTGGAGTCACATTTCCATGCATGACTGAGTTTCTTACCAGTCAAGCCACATTCCTGGGAAAGCTCTGATGTGGACTGGCATATTCAAGTTCATTGTTGGCTTAAGTGGTTCTTGATTGGGCACTTAATTTGCACATTCCTTTCTCATGGTACAGCCCTTGTTCCAGCTCAGGTGGTAGTTAGGGGATTTCTCATGATGGCTGCTCCATTGTTCTGTTCCACCAACTTATATATCTTTTGCATAAGGCAGGAATCTTTTGTCCCTCTCTGGGTTCCCACCGCTCCTTCTCAATGGAAAAGCACCAGGTTAAAGATGGATTCCAGTTCAGATGACATGATCACTTGTCACTGTAAGACTTCATTACCCACTTGCCAACACACGTAAACAGGAAGACTTACAAGTAAAACAGAGCCATCTACAGACAATTTTCCTGGTTAATGGGAGTCATCAAGATTCCAAACCACCATTAATGGCCCACACTTTGCATAATTACAATAGCCCTCAGAGTTACATTTTATATTTCTAGTTTCAGATACAAGAGTGGTACATTTATACAAATAGGATGACCACACGAATAGGATGTGGTCATCTTATCTGTATAAATAGATTATAAGCTTTGTAATGATACTTTACAAGAGACCTTTTGCATGAAGCATATTCCAGTTGCATTATATTCATACTCATCAGCATATTTTCATAAAATCATACAGAGTGCAATGTCACACAGGCACCAAAGCAAACAAACAAAAAATCAGTTTTGCTGCTCCCAAATTCAAAGTTAAAACAAGTGTGTGCAGATGAAATGAATCACTGCCTCAAACTCTCACTTCCACTCTGAAACACATCTAATCCCTCTGACCATTTGGAAAGCTGGTTTGAGTACATATATTTCTGACTGCAATTCATATCTGAATGAAAGTGAAAAGGAGGGCATTTTGTTTTAAATGTATGGTCTAGATGACTTGCCCAAGGTCACAAAGCTCATCTGTCAAAGAACTGAGAATAGAATCATAGACCCTTAACTTCAGTTCCTGTGCTCTAACTAATAGTATAGCTAGACTGATGGCTGGTCTACAGTGGAAATTACCAGCGCTGCAACTTAAAAAAAAAAAAAAAAAAAAAAACTTTCTTACTCACGGGTGTGAAAAAAACACACGACCATGGCAGCGCTTTAGCATTACCAGTGCAGACTAGTGAATCTTGAGTTAACTGATTGCCCATTAAATGCAGTTAACTAACATGTTTGCAAATGCTAGATCAGATACTAGAGCATTTGTTCTAGGACACAAACATTTGTGGTTTGCTCTAGACTGAACATATGCAAACATGTCAATTAAATTGAGTTAAATGGCAATCAACTCACCTTAAAAAAAAAAGAGAGCTTAAATGCTAGTCTGGAAATACTTCAAAAGCTTAAATCTCCTTCTGTTTACCTCACTTACATCCCTACTGGAGTACACAAGTACAATTGAAAGAATTATTGTCTGCTAATTAAAAAAATAAACATTACTCAAAGCAGTTTTAGTATGGCATTATGATTGGTTCTCATCCAAATCCATTCTCTGACTATATTTTCTTATGGCATGTTACACATTTTGAGAGTTTACTTTTTTATTGCTGTTTTAAGTCACAAAGTACCAAACAATAGCATCTGCCTTGAGAGAGCTCAAATCATCATAATAAAACAGGAAGAAATCTTGCCTGTCTGACAATCTAACATGAAAAAGTAGCACTGACTTTCTTGATAAAAGATATTTTTTGGTAGAGAGCCACTGTACAGTTCTACTCCTTATGAATTACTGTACAGTTTCCATGGCTACATCTATCTTCACCACAAGCTCAACTAATATCATGAAAGTTAAAATACAAATCTTAAAACAAATATAACTGTATATATTCATATTTCAACCCCAGATGACTGAACTTGAATAAATTGCCTGAAACGTTTACAGACTTGACATATTTAAAATTAATCTCTAGTCTCAGGTAAAAGAAGCCTCCACTTACCCACCCCAACCACAACCCCATTTGCTTTTATTTAAACTTTGTACTAACCTTCAAAGTGTGGTCCTAGTAGAAAAATTGACTCAAAAAATTGTATTGTGGGCTGCATCTCTACTGTGTCTTAATGATTTTTATCAGATCCCGTGTGCTACTAAATTCACTTTGTATCACCAGGGCATTTTTAGACAGGGTTAAACCTCTCCTAATGGGGCAGATGCACATTTTTTCCACCACAGGGGAATCTTCGCCCTAATGGGGCAGCTTTACTGCAGCCCTTCCTCCATGGTGCCCCAATGCAGGGGAGAAGTGGAGCTGGCTGGCGCTATAGAGGACTTTCGGGGAAATATATGGGGTAGGATCAGACCATTATGCAATCTGTTGATCCCCAACTGGCAGAACAGTCCTAAGGGAATAATTTCAGCCAGCAAATGAAGTTATAAGTGCCCTGTTGCTGTTCTGACACATGCTTGACCCAGATGAGGATGATGGTCTCTTGTAAGGTATCATTACAAAGCTTATGGTCTACTGACTGTGTTCATCCTATTTGTATGAATGTATCATTCTTGTATCTGAAGCTAGAAATAAGAAGTATTACTCTGAAGTCCTATTGTAATTAAGCAAAGTGTGGGCCATTAATGGTGGCTTAGAATCTCAATGGCTCCCATTGACCAGGAGAATTTGTAGTAAATGGCTCTGTTTACTTGTAAGCCTTCCTGTGTTCCTGTGAGTCAGACTGGAAAGAATGGAGGCTTGGGGTCTCACAGGACCTGTGACCATGTCATCTGCTACTGGAATCCATCTTAAACCTGGTGCTTTTCCAGTCAGAAGGAATAGTAGGAACCCAGAGGGAGACAAAGGATTTCCGCGTTGTGCCAAAGATATAAAAGGGTGTGGAACAAAACAAAGGGGGCTGCAGTCATGAGAAACCCCCTAGTTACCACCTGAGCTGGAACTAACAAGGATTGTACCAGAGAAAGGATTGGGCCCAGAATAGGAAGGAGTCTAGATTGTGACAGAAGCTTATTGGAACATCTCTAAGGGTAAGATTTACCTGTATTCAGTTTCTTAATGTATTAGGCTTAGACTTGCATGTTTTGTTTTATTTTGCTTGGTAACTTACTTTGTTCTGTCTGTTATCACTTGAAACCACTTAAATCCTACTTTGTATACTTAATAAAATCACTTTTGTTTATTAATTAACCCAGAGTAAGTGATTAATATCTGGAGGAGCAAACAGCTGTGCATCTCTCTCTATAAGTGTTATAGAGGGCGGACAATTTACAAGTTTACCCTGTATAAGCTTTATACAGAGTAAAACGGATTTATTTGGGGTTTGGATCCCACTGGGTGCTGGAGATTGGTGACTTACTGAGCAGTTTTTGGTTAAAGTCTGCAGCTTTGGGGGCATGGACCAGACCTGGGTCTGTGTTGCAGCAGACAAGCGTTTGTGACTCAACAAGGCAGGGTTCTGGAGTCCCATGCTGGCAGTGGAAAACCGGCTAACAGGTAATTCCAGCACGTCAAGTGATAGTCCCAAGGGGTTCTTTGTGACCGAACCCATCACAATGCACAAGAGGGAAGAAAATCCAGCTCACACCTTTAGCTGTGCTAGCTCTTCTGTGCTAACAGTAAAGCAGTACCAATGTATTCTTGTCACTACGATATGAAGGTATAACTATGAGTGCATAAAGGGAGCAGATCTGCTTAGTGCACTACAGCACATTTCTACAGAGTCTCTTTTCAGGGAACTGTAATGGAAACTTTTCTATCTTATGAATTGGGAGTTCATCTTTGTTTTTATTTCTCTTTTGTTACCTTTCTTCTTTTCAACCAAGTACTTTTGTGTCCAGATCTATGAAATCAGACTGGCAGCAATTTCGCTTTTCAAACCTATCGTGATACATCACGTTTTCACTGTTATTTGGAGTCTTTGAACTGAAAGGAGTAAGACTCACTGGTTCTCTTTTCTTTGAGTATGAGCTACTGTAATAGAAACAACCCTGAGACATTGGGTCAGATTCTCAGGTATTGTAAATTGACACAGCTAACGGAGATACACTGATTTATCCAAGCTACAAACCTGGCCTAAAATGCATCATGTAGGGCATGTGTGTGACTACATTCTCCATTGTGTTCAGTAGATGACGTGGTACTCAGAAATTCATCAGTTTTATGTGTGATTCTGTAAAAAGCACATCTGATGTTAATTCTGCCTGATTTAACTACAATCGTCATCTTTAATGCCCTAATGGAATTCTCTATCCCCTAGAACTGCCAGGACTAGCTAATTTGACATAAAAGTCATGCTCCAAGATGTTATATCATCATAGAACAAAAGACACATTAACTGACATGAATGCAGTACTTGAGGGGAGACCAGCAAAATTTCCTTTGGGAAGACTGGGAAGAAATGAACCCAATGGAAAGAGTCAAGAAAAAGTCAATGAACAATTCTCTGATGCCTCACACTATTCATATCCCTTGCTAATAATAGATTAAAATCTTACTTGATCCTTTATCTTTTAGAACAATCCCAGTTCACCCTATACAGAATTTCCTGTAATCTCTATAAACGGCATCATCTTTCTCTATACTTTATGTATCCTGTTACTGTCACTTTTTCAGATACTTGGTATCCTTCATTAAGACAGCTGCTGAAAACTGTCAATCCCCAGTGACTTCAGGTTGAGTTGAGAATGCTGAACTTAAATTATTTTACTAAAAATGCTTTATCAGTTTTAAAAGCAAACAATAATTATTTTAAAAGGAACCAGATTAAAACTGGCTTTCAATACACAGATACCTATCAACAGCAAGTCATGAAACTGTTTTGTCTGATTTTGTTTACAACTCTGGTTATATTTTGAGAAAAACTTGAAAAATCAAATAAAAAAAGAAACAATAGAAGCCATTATATATAAAATATTCTTGGCTATGTCTTTGCTTTGTTAATATACTAGCCTAATATTGTGCTAGTCAAAGGGGTCTTAAGATTCTAATCTTCTTTCAGTTTTACCTGGGAACAGAAATTGGTCAGTGGAGTTTTGCTGAAACAAATATTTACTAAGTCATAACTCCAAATGCTCTGTATAGAATCCTATAAATGCAAAGCTGGAAGGGACCTTGAGAAGTCATAAAGTCCAGCCCCTGTGCTGAGGCAGGCCCAAATAAACATAGAAGACCATCCCAGTCAGTGTTTGTCTAACCTGTTCTTAAAAACTTCCAATGATGATTATTCTGCAACCTCCCTTGGAAGCCTATTCCAGAGTTATAGTTAGAATTTTTTTCCAAATATCTAATCTAAATCTCCCTTGCTGCTGATTAAACCCATTAATACTTGTCCTACCTTCAGTGGACATGAAGAACATTTGATCACATCCTCTTTCTAACAGCCCTTAACATATTTAAAGACTTATCAGGTCCCGTATCAGTTTTCTTTTCCTCACAGATAAGGTGTTTTTTTTTAAATGTTTGATCAGTTTTGTTGCTTTTCTCTGGACTATCTCCAATTTGTCCACATCTTTCCTTAAATATGGCCCCCAGAATTGGACACAGTACTCCAGCTGAGGTCTCATTGGTACCAAGAAGAACAGGACAATTACCTCCTGATTCTTATATATGACATGCCTGTTAATACACCTCAGAATATTTGCCTTTTTTATAATACATTGCATTGTTGACTCAATTTGTGATCCACTAGAAACCCCAGATCCTTTTCAGCAGTACTACATTTTCTCCTTCCCAAGTGAAATACTTTGCACTTATCTTCATGGAATTTCATCTTGTTGATTTCAGACCAATTCTCAAATTTGTCAAGGTCATTTTGAATTCTAATCCTATTATCCAAACTGCTTGTGACCCTTCCCAGTTTGATGTCATCCACAAATTTTATAACCATATTATTCACTACATTATCCAAGTCATTAATTAAAATATTTAATAGTGCCAGACCCAGGACGAACTCTTGTGGAAACCCACTAGACACAACCTCCCAGTTTGACAGTGATCTATTGATAACTATTCTTTCAACCACTTGTACACCCACCTTACAGTAATTTAATTAAGACCACATTTCCCTAGTTTGCTTATGAGACTGTTGGTGGGGACTGTAGAAAGCCTTACAAAAAAAATAAAAAATAAAAAAAAAATCAAGAAGTATCATGTTTACTGCTTACCCTCACCCACTAATCTTATCAAAGAAGGGAATTAACTTGGTTTGGCATAATTTGTTCTTGACAAATCCATTCTGGCTATTCCTTATAACCCTATTATCCCCCACGTGCTTACAGACGGATTGTTTAATAATTTGTTCCAGTATCTTTCCAGGTATTGAAGTTATACTGACTGGTCTAATTCCCCAGGTCCTCTATGCTCCTCTTTTAAAAAGATGCATATTAGTCATTAGAACAAAAAAACAAACCGAAACAGCTGAGATTGCCATCCTCTGTCACTGAAGATTTAAAGCTATTATAAAAGTGAGTCTGATCTTGCCATGATGAAAGGTTTGTCATTAACTTCAAAGGAAAGATTGACTGTCACAAAATAGAGGCAATAGCCACTGACTCCAGTGGTTACAGTTACATTTTCCTATTTTTTTTTAAATAAAATGCCAGTGAAACAAAAGCCAAAAACAAATGCCTCAAACTGGTGCAACCAAGTTACTAAAATGGTAACAGAGGTGCATAAAACAACATGAATTTGCTGGCAGAGAATAGGCTTATGCTGCTTCTTATCAGATATCTGCCAACAACTAGCATTTCTAAATTGAACTGACTTTCTGATTACATAATCACTGGTTATTTGTTCTCAAAACAGTTTCCTCAACAGTGTCCTAACTTCAATGGAAGCTGCAGGTGCTCAGAACCTCGGAGAAATTTGGCTAAGGGGATGGCATTTTTCAAAAGCACCCGAGTAATTCAGGAGCACATATTCTACTGAAAGTCACTTTGACACTTAAGAAAATTCCACCCTTCTTTAAAAACTTTGGTCTAAGCTCTTAATGCTTAAAATGTACACAAGAACCTCTTGTTTCTCTGAAGAGATTCAAAGATTCCAAAGCTATAATGATTACCATAATTGCCATAATGATAATCTAGTCTGACCTCCTGTACAACACAAGCCACAAAACTTCTCCAAAAGAATGTGTTTTGAACTGGAGCATAATTTTAAAAAATCCAATCTTGATTTTAAAAATGGCCAGTGATGAAGAATCCACCATGACAATCGGTAAATTGTTCTACTGGTTAAAAATGTACATCTTATTTTACACTCTTAAAAATGTACATCTTATTTCCAGCCTGAATTTGTCTAGCTTCAACTTCCAGCCATTGGATTGTGTTATACCTTTGTCTGCTAGATTGAACATCTCATTTTCAAATATTTAGTATTTATAGACTGATCACGTCATGCCTTAGTCTTCTCTTTGTTATGCAAAATAGATTGTGCTTCTTGACTCTTGTTATAAGGCATGTTTTTTAGACTTTAATCATTCTCATGGATCTTCTCTGAACCCCCTCCAATGTATCACTATCCTCAGGGCCGGCTTTAGGAAGTGTGGGGCCCAATTCAAACATTTTCGGCGGGGCCCTGGCAGGGATGACTAAAGAAAAAAAAAGCCTTTTGTTTCTTCCATGTATTATTTACTTTCCATAACTATATAAATAATACAATTATATATTATGTACATTGCATCATATATGTTGTTGATTGCTTATTAATGACCGTCATTTCACATGTGTGGGTCCCTGCCACTCCCTGCAGGTGTGCACATGTGTGGGTCCCAGCTGCTTCCTGCCCCCCTCATTGAAGCAGGTGTGCAGGGTTACTGCCCTGGAAACTGTAGGGCAGCAGTGGACATGAGGCTGGTCGGAGGCAGGGCAGGGGCTGACTGGAGGTAGGGTCTAGCTGCAGGCAGGGCAAGGGGTGCAGGGCTGGCTTCAGGCAGGGCCGCAGGGGGATGCAGCAGGGGTTGAGAGGGCTGGAGACAGAGGAGTGTGGAACTGGCTGGCTTCAGGCAGGGGGGTGCAGCAAGGATTGGCTGGAGACAGGGAAAGGGGTGCGGAGCTGGGTATGGGCAGGGCAGGCAGGGTGTGCAGGGCTGGTGCGGGCAGGGCTGTGTGTAGGGCTGGCTGGCTTTGAGCAGGGCCACAGAGGTGTGTGGCAGGGGTTGGCTGGAGACAGGGCAGGGGGTTTGGCAGGGGCTGGCTGTGGGCATGGGGTGCAAAGCTGGCTGCAGGCAGGGGGGGCAGGGCTGGTGTGAGCAGGGCAGGGGGTGCAGCAGAGGCAGCTGGAGCCCTCGCCCTTTAAATAGCCCCCAAGGCTCCCGCTATCCCAGGGCTCTGGGGGTTATTTAAAGGGCCTAGGGCTCCCCTGCTTCTACCTCCCGGACCTTTTAAATAGCCGTGGGAGCCCTGGAGAATACATGGGGGCTCCGGTGGCTATTTAAAGGACGGTGTGGCAGAGGCAGCTGGAGCCCTGGCCCTTTAAATAGCCCCTGGAGCCCCCTGCTATCTCAGGGATTTGGGGGCTATTGAAAGGGCCCAGAGCTCCAGCTGGGAGAGCAGGGCTGCAGGTAGGGCTTGCGCTCCGGCCGGGAGAGCGGGGCCGCGGGGCAGCTTGCCCCGCTCCGGCCGGGAGAGCGGGGTTGCCGGGTGCCTTGCCACGCTCTGGCCGGGGCTCTAGCAGGGGCCCCGGCGGTGCTCAGACCAGGAGAGCGGGGCAGCGGGGCTCCAGCCGGGAGAGTGGGGTTGCAGGGCGGCTTGCCCGGCTCCGGCTGGGAGAGCGGGGTTGCAGGGTGGCTTGCCCCGCTCCGGCCGGGGGTCCGGCCGGGAGAGCGGGGTTGCAGGGCGGCTTGCCCTGCTCCGGCCAGGGCTCCAGCTGGGACAGCTGGGCTGTGGGGCAGCCGCACTCCCACTGGCGCTTTGGTCAGGGGAGCGGGGCCCTGGAAGACCCAGGAGAAGACCGCAGCCAGGGTAAGTAAAAATTTAAAAGGGCTTCAGGCTCGGGGCCCTCTTAGGTGCAGGCCTGATTCGGGGAATTGGCTGAATCGGCCTAAAGCCGGCCCTGACTATCCTTCTTGCATTGTGGACTCTAGAAACAGACACTATTCCAGCAGCGGTTGCACCACTGCCAAATGCAAAAATAAAATAAACTCTCTACTCCTACCAAAGATTCCTCTGTTTATGCATTCAAGGATCATATTAGATCTTTTGGCTATAGCATAACCCTAGGAGCTCATGTTCATCTGGTTATCTACCACAAACCACAAATCTTCTTCAGAGTCACTTCTTCCCAGGATAGTTCCCCATTTTGTAAATATGGCCAACATTCCCCTCCAAATGTGTACATTTATATTTAGCCATATTAAAATGCATATTGTTGCTTCAAACCAACTTACCAAGAGATCCTGATCACTCTAAATCAGTGACTTATCCTTTTAATTATTTATCATTCCCTCAGTTTTGGGGTCATTTGCTAACTTTATCAGTGATAATTTTGCTTTCTTTCACGTCATTAAATAAAAAGAAAAAGGTTAAATAGGTAGAGCCAAGAACCAATCCTGGAAGGACCCCACTAGAAACATATCTATTCCCAATTTACAGTTACATTTTGAGACTACTCGTTTAGCCAGTTTTTAGTCCATTTAATGTCTGCCACGTTAGTTTTTTATCATTTTAGGTTTTTTAAATTTTTCCCAAGGTGACAACAATAAATGATGCAGGAGAGCCTGTGGCTCAGTCAGATATTTTAAGTGTAATTAATATAAAAATCTTTGTGGTTTTTTAATACTTCAAATAATACTGAATTTACAACAATTATTTCAACCCTTTTATGACCCAGTCCTAAGGCTGGGCCCTAGAACAATTATGCATTTCAGTTAGACCTAACTATTGCACCACATTTCTTTGCACCAGGACTTTGTATTAAAAGTTTCATTGCATTACCTTATTTTCCACACAAAAGTACACATTTTAAAATAATTTATAAATGACATGGTGGTCACTGGTACCACACTGCATTTTTTAAATCTGAGCTTTCAAAGAGTTAAACCTTCTCAACTACTCAGATTCCTCTGCTCCTCCCAAGATCCATTTTAGAGGTCAAACTTCTGCTTCTGCTAAATTTTCACTGGTTTTTCACTGCTGTCAACATTGTTTTTCCAGGCACTGTGAAGAGGTGCAGGAAGATGTTCCATATATTTGTATTCCTTGACGCTATGATGTTTCCAAGGTAACTGCGCCCAGGGGATCTACTGAATAACTAAAAGTAGAAAATAATATAGCTTTCATTTTAAAATTACTTTTTTGAGGGGGTAGGGGAATTGCATTCAAACAAACTTTCTTTCATAACCCTGCTGCTTTCTAACAAAATCACAGAACTCAAAATTTAATGCTAGGGCATTATATCTTTGGCAACAGATAGAGGTGATCTGTATTATGGTGAGGTATGGCAGACAGTGCTGAATGTTAGCTCAAGCAGTGAAACCTGGGAAAAACTTTAAATTGTTACTGGGAGTGGACAAACTGCTTCAGATAAAATAAGATCTGACACAACCATTTGCATGCTGTCAAACCAAGTCACTACTGAAATTTCAAAAGTTTGATACATTTATGTTTTCTAGAACTGGACAGAATTTTTCCTCCTATGAAATATTTTTACATTTTGGCAAAAAACAAACTAAAATATTTTGGCTGAAAACCAAAATATGTTGGTTCAGAATTGTGGAAGCTGCAGCTGGGTGATTTATACTCCTATTCTCCTCTATAGGCTAAGCTCCCTAGCTGGATTACATCTCCCATGATGAACCACAGTACATACAAATGAAGTGATTGCAAGTACAATTATGTGTTCAAACATTTACCCAAATTATCTAGGGAAATATAGAATTTTGTGCATACAGTCATTGTGTTGGTCATTACAGTATTGCCCTGTAAATACAACCTGTCTCAAGTCTTCTTTTCTGGAATTGTAATATCTGAAAAAGATATGCAGTCTTTTTCTGAAAACGTCTTGAAATATAGCTAGGTAGACAGATGAGCATGATACTGCACAAAGAGCTAACTTTTTTTAATGGAATGTCTTCAGTGACTCACTGTTGGCATAGCATGTGAATAAGTACCATTTACTAAGATAAGTATTGTACATACATTGTCTGGCTGTGCCGAAAGATGGACAGGAGACATTTGACATGGGTTTAATCCGGTCGCAAATTTATTATTAGATATCTGGGACTATCCGGCAGATAACAATGTACAGTGCAGGCAACCCCATGTTTATTCCATAATTATCCTTACGGGGGTAGGGGAGGGGGCTTTTACCAGCTCCCTGTCTTTTTCCCTCCAGGTCCCTCCATCAAATCCATTGCTGGGACCTTACCATCCACCTCCCTGCCTCGTAGGAGGGTTAAGATGGGCTTTAAGAATGTGTGGGGGGGGGTTGGCTCCTTGCCATACCAATCATAGGAGTCCCCAACCGTCCCTCATTTGTTCCTTTAATGAACACCTTCTTTTAAGTCCTTTTCCAAGCCATTTATCCGATCACACGTGTACAAAGAAAGGCTTGAGGCACTGAGCTGCCTCTTTTAAAACCCTGCATTCCCAGGGGATGAGTCATCAACCATGCTGCCCCTTTTGGAGCAATTTTCATCTTCCTCCCCACCCCCAGCCATAAAGCACTATTCCCTTCACTCTGCCAGCCAGCCAAATGCCCCCCTGCTTAAACATGCAGGGTGGTCACTGTAATGTATATAAGCCTTAGTATGTGCTTCAGAGACAGTTTCCATGCAAGTAACTGGCCACCATCTTTAAAGAAAATAAAACAGATTAGCTATTGCCTTAGCGAGGTAGTAGAAATACTATTGCTTGAGTCACTTAAAACTGGATTGGATAAGTACTAAGGGACTAGTAGTCCCTACTATAGGGACTAATTTGACATTGGCACAGGGTAGGGGAGACAAGATACATAATCAGATCAATCAAATATGGAAAAGGTCAGTAAGTTATCTGACACCTTTTATACAAAATGTGATGCTAACACTGTATGGAATATTTTAGCTAACATTATATCAATGACTTTATATTTTTAATAGCCATTTATTCTTAGATATACTGCTTGGATGTAGCCATTCCAAATCAAACAATAAAAGAAATAGGTTTTCAGCTTTCAATTTCTACTGGAAATGTAAAATTCTAACCCTTGGCGCTTCTGCTTTCTATAAGTATATACCTTGTAGCAGACACATTACCTTGTGGCCTTTAAGGAAATATTTGAAGGCTGAAAAAATATTACTTTTCAGTTCCTCTTATTCCCTCTTCACTCTGTTCTACTGTTGTTTTCCTAAGACATAACTTTTGTACTGTGATCTTTATGACAAGTGTGAACATCAGCCAAGAACCAGGCTACTTGAGGCAATTGGAAAGTATGCCATAGTTCATTGTATCACAAAGTATGAAGACAAGTGACTTTTTGATACCTGCTCTTTGCCATATACCTGCAACATCATGTGGAATTATGCTGACTCATTCAGCATTGCTAAATTAAATGCAGTGCAGTAGGTCTGTCCATTAAGTGCAGAAGTGTGCTGGTTATTCTGAGCCACACTGTAAGTGGAATTCTTTTTTAAATTGAGATATTTCCCTTGACAGCCTAAACAGAAATTATAGCCATGCCAGAAAGAGAATAATGCATTATTAAGCATTTGCTTCAAAAAGAGTTGAAACACAGGTTGGTTTTGATTCATAAAGGCCATTCTCAATAGACTATGTTTTAGTGCCATTGTTCTGATTTCCTGGAAGATGACTAATATTTATGAGCCAAGCCATTCCTGGAATAAAGTGGTAAAAGTAATGCAACAAAGTTTGAAGAAAATGACACAGTATTATATTTTATATTATGATTTCTTACACTGTAAAAATCCAGAAGCTTCATAAATATAGTATATTTAGTCAGTTGTCACTGTTTAGTTAGAAGACACTGTACGTGTGGTCAAGTTATAAGGCTATACACACAAATTCTAGGGTTCTGGTAATATAGTTACTGTAAAAGCAATACTTCAGAACTATGATGTTATCAGAGCCATGAAGTATGTAGGGGTTTAGCATTAGTTATTCTTTGTTAGGGTTTATATACAGAATTATATTAGTTAACATCACATTTTGTCAGTAACAGCCAAGTCCTACTAATTAAGCAATAATATAATGAAAAGGCATGCATTAGGTTACATGAACTGATAGGTTCTAAGGCCAGAACGGACCACTGTGATCATCTAGTCTGACCTTCTGCACAACACAGGCCAGAGGCCTCCCTCAAAATAATTGCGAGAGCATAATCCTTTAGAAAAGCATCTGATCTTGATTTTAAAATTGTCAGTGTTGTAAAATCCGCCACAACTCTTCCAGCCATTGGATCATGTTATACCTCTGTCTACTAGATTGGAGGGCCCATTATTAAATATTTGTTCCCCATGTAGGTACTTATAGACTGTCATCACATCACCCCTTAACCTTCTCTTTGTTATGATTAATAGATTGAGCTCCTTGAGTCTATCACTACAAGGCATGTTTTCTAATCCTTTATCAATCTTGTGACACTCATGCCTAAGATGTTATGGTATGAGCTGAATTAAAAATAAATTGAATTGACTAACATATGGTTTACAGTGCTTGGGGTGTTTCAGATAAAATCTGTTTACTGTATAACCATGTTAATGTTTAGATAACCAGGTGATAGGTGCCTTAGAAATACTATAGACAGGTAACAAAAGATCCCAAGACATGTTTTGTACAATGTAATTGTCAAGCTATCTAGAGTGGCTCATGAGCGAGTGCCGAACTCAGGACAGACTGTTAAGAAACAAGGCACAAACCCCAAATTGGTTGTGTGTTCTAAGACTTACATTTCACCAACCAAGTATCAAGTGTGAATTCCTTGAGCACTACAACAACCTTAGGAGAAGGTGCAACAACCTTAGAAGGAATTCACAGACAGTCCCCTTGGGCACTCTGATTTTTCTTGCCACCCAGGCAAGGCTGCCTTTGTGATAGATGATTCCTTACACCAAAACCACAATATTATTCAGGTTACATTCAGTCCCAAAGGACTAGTCAATTGTACCCTAGATTTCTCAAAGACAACGCTTGTAGCCAATCCTATAATAAATTAAATAAAGATTTATTAACTAAGAAAAAGAAATAAGAAAATTATTCACAAGGTTAAAGCAGGTACATATACACACCAAAATGAGTTAGTCTTAGTTTCCAAAAGGTAATAGAAACTGTTGTGATGTGCAAGCAAGTGTTCTATGTCCTCTAGAGCTAACTCAAGATAAACTGTATCAGCATAGTGATACAGATCCTTCTGGTCATGGATCTTTATTCCCTTCCTCCAGAGTTCAAACTGAAAGAACAAGTGTCAGCATCTGTCTACTCTTCATGGTTGTGTGTGTCTGTCTGGTCAGGGGATGGGTGGGGATGTTTCATAATGGCTCATTTGGTTTCAATGGGCCTTCTTGTGTGCTGGATCAGCACTTTAATGTTCTTTTCCTGTTTGGTGAGTGACAACTACAGAGGTTTACTGTGCAAACACTCAGTATAACTTTATACCATGCACTACAAATATTATAAGTAAAATCAATACATACAGCATCCTACAAGCATTTCATCAAGTCTAAACAGTAAACACCTTCTTATAAACTTACAATATATTTTAACCATGTGAACACATAGATGAGCCAGACGTTTTTCCACCTATGCATTTGTCACTATTCAATGAGGCCTAAGGACCTTGGCATGAGCTGGCACCTGGTTTGCCAGCATCACAGTAGGGATTTTCCCCAGTGTCCCTGCCCAGAATTCCCCCAAAACTCTTTCCATAGTTGTGCAGTGTGCTGTACACTGGTGGCACTCCTGGATGTCATCATCAGCCACTAAACTACATGGGGCATGAGAATTGCCGTACTTGAGCAGAGCACTCACCCATCTCTGCCATTAGTCAGAACCAGATGTTTCAGAAGAATGTGCAAAAATCCCTAGAGTTGACAACTATTGAATATCCTCCCCCTAAGGGAAGTTTAACTCCAACTCCCTTCAGTTAGTGGTTGAGTTATGCCCTAAAGTATGAAAATTATTTCCCTTCTTTTTTATCCTCTCTCATGCCATGGCAGTCATTCTCAGTATCTCTTTTTTTAACTCTACTAAGTTTCAGTCTCAATATCATGTGGAAATGAGCTCCACAGGTTAATTATGCATTCTGTAAAAAAGTATTTCCTTTATCACTTTTAAGTTTGCTGTCTTTCCATTTCATTGACTGTCCCCTTATGAGAAACAGGGGCTCCTGATTTACTTTCTCTATAGAATTCATTATTAGATCTAGCTCTATCATGGCCCTGTTACTCATCTCTCTAAACTAACCAGCACCAATTTTGTTAATCTTACTCCATACAGAGGTCTTTTCAAATCTCATTCCCTTTGTCACTTCTCTCTGGGTCTATTTGATCTCATATGTAACTTTTTTTAACATATAGGGTGGAGGGCTGTTGTGCAAGAACTGCATTCAGATGAAGGCGTACCATTATAGTAAAATGGATATTTGGAGAATTATTTTCTACTGCAAAAGTAGCGAAGAGTCCTGTGGCACCTTATAGACTAACAGATGTTTAGGAGCATGAGCTTTCGTGGGTGAATACCCACTTCATCAGATGCGTTTTTTATTATCAACATAATATTTTGTTGATTACAGCTAACATGAAGGAGAATTTTACGCTGAGCTAGGCACTTTGACTCCCACATTTTTCTTGAAAAATTACAACTAATTTCAAATTCAGCAGTGTGTGAGTAGTTCATATATTCCTTCTAGTATACATCACCTTGTATTTGTTCACAATGAAGTTAATCTTCTATTAGGCTTCCCATTCATCTAGTGCCTAAGTCCATCAAGTCCTTCACCCAGTGGAAAGTCTCTTCTGGTATGTCTCTGAGGTCTGAGATAGTGGTGCTTTGGCCCTCCAGCCAAGAAAAACTTCAGTTGTAGCCCTTCCAGGATGTTAAGATCCAAAGGAAATCAAGATCTAGATAAAACAGGGTCATTCTACAAATCTTCAATGGGACTCCAACCTTGTACTCAGCTTGTCTCAAAACAGTCCATGCTTCCTCTGATCCCACAAGGACCAGTAATCCCTTCTAGCAGGGGTTTATCCAGCAGATAAGCTAGCTCAGTTTCGGGGCTATAACCAGGCTTCTCTGCTCTCCCTCCTGGTCAGCCCTGAACTGATCTAGGTCTCCTCCTTTTAAGTCCCCTCTTCATGGCTGACATTTGTTGCAGATGTAGCAGGGTAGGGCCAGCTGGGCCTACAGGCTGTCCTTAAACCTCTCATTGTCAGTGTGAGGCCCATCCACCTCATCACATAATGACGAACCTAAATGATTACTTATCATCTGCAAATTTTGCCACATATACCATCTTATGACTAACACGGTTCTGCTCTACATAATTTGGGATCGCATGAGATGAAGCATAGAAGTGGAACTACCACCACAATACGAAGGTTTCAGAGAGGGTTGACACACACATGGCTCATTTGCAAATATCCATCACATTATTTTAAATAATGCAGAGCATACAACTCACCCGCTGATTATATGCTTCATTGACAACTCAAAAGCATTTGATACTGTCTGACATGAATGTCTTTGGAGGATACTACAAAAACAATGAGGAGTCTGGTGGAACCTTAAAGGTTAACAGATTTATTTGGGCATAAGCTTTCGTGGGTAAAAAGCCTACTTCTTCAAATGCATAGATACAGACTAACATGGCTACCCCTCTGATATTTGGAAGATACTGTCAGACTTGGTGGTTCCGTAGTATCTCACTGAACTCATTGCACCTATGACATTCCAGGGTGCAATCCAGACCAGTAAAGGATTGTGTCACCAGCTGCCCTGCAACTTAGGGTATCTTACAATGCTTTGCTGCTCTAGCTCCCACCTGGTCTGCTCACAAACAGCCTACCTGCAAGCAGGTCACACCCCGTGTATGACCACAGCCCTGTTCCAGCAACTCTGATCCCAACACAGCTGGTCATCAAACACCCAGCCACACTCTGGTTTCCAGCAGCCTTGGTTATTTTTTCCAGGATGACCCCAACACTCTCAGTCTTGAATTTTCCCCACTGTCCAGCCCTCTTCTGGACAATATGGGCCACCTTTAAGAAGAATTTCTGGAAAAATGCACCATGAAACCAATGATATACTCAAGATACATCAATGATATTTTCCTTTGCTGGACAGATGAGAAAATCCCTCATACATTTCCACCACAACTTCAACCTCCTCTTCCTCCCCACGCCCCCAGTCATTAAACTACTTCTAGAACACTCTCACACTCATATCAACTTCCTGGACACCATGATCAGCTTTAGCAATGGAATTATATAGACAACTATGTAGAAACCACCAGCTGATCACCATATCAATCTTCATAGAACCAGTAACCACCACAAATATACCAAGAAATTTGTTTTCTACAGCCACACACTCAGATGGCTCAGAATATGTTCTAAGGAGAAAGTCTTGGATATACATCTTAACACACTCAAAACTGCCTTCACCAAACAAGGACGCTTCACCAGAGAAGTAGATCACATCATGGAATGGGTCACACTGAGCTTCAATACAGATATAAAACACCCTCCAACTGCACCACCTTAGTTGTTACCTATCAACCCACATTAGAACCCAAGTACAACCCAGACTCAATGTGGACCCCATCCTGAAAAAAATCTTTCCCAAACCTTATCTTCTGGCTTTAACACAACCCCCTCAACATCATCATCAGAAGCAAGCTCCCCACAGACCTAGACACATCAATTCAAAGTGGCATCAAACCCTCCAGAACAACAGATGCAAAACTGCAGACATATCTTCTCATTGTAGCAGAGAAACATCCACCACAACAGTCCTTTCAAGATCCATGGGTCCTACACATGCTTATCACAACATGTGGTGTATCTCCTCCAGTGCACTAAATGCCCAATTATAACTGTGGGTAAAATCAGACAACCACTACACTCTTGTATGATCTCACACTGGAAAATGATAACAGACAAACACCACATCACCGGTGATTAACACTTTTCACAAAGCGATCACTGTATATCTGACATCCTCCAAGGAAACCTGCACAATACTTTCAAAAGACAAGCCAGGGAGCTTAAATTCATAACTTTGCTAGACATTACAAACCATGAATTGAATACAACACTGGATGTATGGCTTAAACCCCCCCCCCCCCCGCCCCTGCCACCCAGCTGACTTCTCCTCCCTCACCCGGATGACTTCTGCTTGACCTGAGGGGAGTTAATCGGCCACTTCACTATGAATGGTCCCTAGGAAGGTATTAACTACTTATGTTAAGCAATCTGTTCCACCTTGTATTTAGCTGTGACTCTGAGTTTATTTCCCAGACCTGAAGAAGAGCTCTGTGTAACCTCGGAGCTTCTGGCAGCTAATCTAAATTAAAGCACCCTTCAGGTTGCTTGGTCTCTTGTCACAGACTGGACCAGTGCCAAAATGATACAAAGTTGGAGGAAATGTCAAAGTAGTTTGAAGACACCTTTGAACCCTCTCTCCTGAGCTCTGTCTAGTGCTTCTCAAGATCTTTGTAAAAGCACAAAATACTTACAGTATAATGTAGCTGTTGAAAATGTAATGACTTATTAAAATGCTATAAGTCCACAAACTGGATTGTTCATCAACCAAGGGAAGAGAAAATATATGGCTATCAATGTCCAAAAAGTAACATAAGAGTAGATGAAGAAACAAGCTATCTAGGGAGTGAAATTTGCAATGATGATGCTATGCTAGATGTCAAGCAAACAGTGGTTTGAGCACTGGCCTGCTCAATCCAGGGTTGTGAGTTCAATCCTCGAGGGGGCTGTTTACGGATCTGGGGCAAAAATCTATCTGGGGATTGGTCCTGCTTTGAGCAGGGGGTTGGACTAGATGACCCCTGAGGTCCCTTCCAACCCTGATATTCTATGATTCTATGAATATCAAAAGCAGCAAACAACTTCCATAAGCTTAAAAAAAATCAGGAAAAAATAGTATAAGTGGCACTGACACAAAAATACAATGCCAGTGTAAAAAATTGTATCTGTACTCCTTTACACAGTAGAGTTATGGAAATCTTCCATGGAAATTGATATGATCAATTCATACTAAAAAATTCCTGTTGAAGGTCTTCAGAGTCCACTTGAAAGAGTTTCTTGCAACATCATAAATTCTAAGTAGAGCAAACCAATAATCTGAAGCACCAAATACAGTAAGAAGATGAGTAGGACATGCTTTAAGGTTGCCCCCAACATGACTTGCACTGCAATTGATAATATGGATACTACTTGGAAAGAGAAAAAAAGAGGGCAGCCCAGAGAAACGTTGCACAGAATAAAGAAATCAAATCCATCGACATTCAGAAGCCTGAGCAGACCAGCACAACACCAAAATAAGTGAGAGAAACTACTAGACATCCTATGCAGCTGAAGATGCCAAGGATAAAGAAGAAGGAATGAAGTAGTCCACTCTAGATTTTGTCTGGAAGAAAAGTTGCCCATCACAAAGGTATAGTGTGCGATATTTCCATATATATTTCTTCTATCATTGGAATATTCCTTTACAGTATTTCAGATCTGATTACACTACTTGTTATTGGCTTTTATCAGACAGTTGACATAACATCCTTTCAAATGTTGGTAAAAGTCAGGGTTGAAGTAACATATTAAAAGTAGATATAAATTGATTAGTGCTTCCTGCTGTAATGGAATCCTCAAGTAATAAACCATCCTTCTAGCCATCAGCCGTGATCTGATCTTGTTATTGCTCATGTGACTATGTCTGAATGTTTGACTTTAATCAGGCACAGCCATTTCTGATGACTTAATATTAAACTTTGAAGCAATCACTGAGATAGATCCTCAGCTTTTATCTTAAAACAAAGAGACAAGAGACGTATTATGCTCATAGCAGAAAGACGTTCAGATATTCTAGCACAAAAGGAACAACGTTGTGATGCAGGACAGAGGGCACACCCTACCAAAACCCATCAGGCCTTCCCTCACTCTCACCAACTCTCTGTTGTCCTAATCTGTATCTAAAAGGTGTCATGTAAGGTTTCATATGCAGACTAGTAACATGCTGATCATTAATGTTATTGCATGATGTACGTACAAGCGTGAATAAAGAATTATAGCTGTGTGCTGGAAATACGTTTCTCGAAAGTGTTGGACAGACAATGCCTAAGCCCAGCCAGTTCTAGAGAAAAGAATGTTATTTCACAGGCTTGACTTTCTCCAATGTAAATTGAACAAAGTGTAGCCTGAGACAATGGAAAGTACATTTATGTTCAAGGTAAACAAAGTCATCAGGAGATCAAGAGGGGCGAGAAGACCACACGACAATCTTGACCAAGGATGGAGACTGCACTCCCCAAAGAGGTCTTCCTGCCTCTTGAAACAGGGTCAATACACTTTGGGATGATAGTGGCAAAAAACATGCTATCCATCACTGAGAGGACAATAGGGTACATCACCCTTTGAGCCTAAAAGTTGGGTCCCCTTGTCCAGAGGATTAGGGATACTGATAACTTGATGTAGGAAGGAAATTGCTTAGGCAAAGATTGAAGCTTGCTAGTCACTAGAAAGCATGTTTTGTTTGTTTTATTTACCATCTTTCCTATCTTTCACACTTATTTGAAATCACTTAAATCTACATTCTTTGTTAATAAATTTATTCTTGTTTTATCACACAGTCATCTCAGTGCTGTGTATTAAATTGAAGTGTGAGTTTTCAGGCAAACAAGCTGGCATATATTCTGTCTCTTTGGAGGCAGTGAATTTGGAAACTTCTGTGAGGGTCCAATGAAAAGGACTGGACACTGCAGGAGAGACTTGAAATAATCAGGCTGGTGGAAGCCATGGTGAGGCCAAAGTGCTGTGAGCATGCTGCTGGTGTCAGAGCTCTAAGCTAAAGCTGCACATCACAGAAGCACCCAAGATTGCAGGGCAGGTGATGACAAACCCTTCCTGAGCTGGATGAAACCCTAAAGCATCAGATGTATTTACACACAAACCTGCAAATTACGAATTTCTGGAGATGCTTCCCCTGCTGCCTATCATCTGCAATCTGTCATAGCTTGTCTATGCTTCACCAACCAAATGATGAATGCTCAGAAATCAGAAAACTTGACATTTAGAAAGTAAAACAAATCTGTGGAACCAACTTCTTTGTAGAATTAAATCATCACATACCGTGCTGCATATGTAATGTACAGATAATGTGAAGATAATGGTAATATAAAAGATAATTACTTTGAGTGAAGTAAGGCAGTCATGACTCTGGTGTAGATTCACTTCACAAGCCACTGTTATGGGTCCTCACCAGCAGAACTGAAAAATAAAAGTTAACCTCTAAGCTACCGTTATAGCAGTCACTCACTATAAAGTGAAGTGTTCCTACACCACAAGATCAATGGGAAATCAATTAATGAAGTCCTTGCTGGAGCTTACTATTTTTCAGTGAATCACAGTTTCCACGGTATAATCTATAGTGCCCTTAATCCAGGCATAAAACTGTCACTGAGGTCAATAGTAGAGTTACCTACAAGTTAAAGGTACTATTGGAGTCTGTTAGCATCCCATCTAAATCAGGGCAATTAAATGAATTTAGAGATAAAATCCTGAAATGTTGTATGTACTTCTGTATTTATGACCCAACCTGTGATTTGTAGGTTATTTTAATTTGCTACAAGGCAGAGGGATTGAGGAGGGGAGGGATAGCTCAGTGGTTTGAGCATTGATTGGCCTGCTAAACCCAGGGTTGTGAGTTCAATCGTTGAGGGGGCCACTTAGGGATCTGGGGCAAAAATCAGTACTTGGTCCTGCCAGTGAAGGCAGGGGGCTGGACTCAATCACCTTTCAAGGTCCCTTCCAGTTCTAGGAGATTGGTATATCTCCAGTTATTACTATTACAGAAAAAGCAGCAAAGAATCCTGTGGCACCTTATAGACTAACAGACGTTTTGGAGCATGAGCTTTCGTGGGTGAATACCCACTTCTTCAGATGCATGTGGTGGAAATTTCCAGGGGCAGGTATATATATGCTAGCAAGCAAGCTAGAGATAACGAGGTCAGTTCAATCAGGGAGGATGAGGCCCTGTTCTAGCAGTTGAGGTGTGAAAACCAAGAGGGGAGAAACTGGTTCTGTAGTTGGCAAGCCATTCCCAGTCTTTGTTCAATCCTGAGCTGATGGTGTCAAATTTGCAGATGAACTGAAGCTCAGCAGTTTCTCTTTGAAGTCTGGTCCTGAAGTTTTTTTGCTGCAGGATGGCCACCTTAAGGTCTGCTATAGTGTGGCCAGGGAGGTTGAAGTGCTCTCCTACAGGTTTTTTTATATTGCCATTCCTAATGTCTGATTTGTGTCCATTTATCCTTTTCCATAGAGACTGTCCAGTTTGGCCGATGTACATAGCAGAGGGGCATTGCTGGCATATGATGGCGTATATTACATTGGTGGATGTGCAGGTGAATGAACCAGTGATGGTGTGGCTGATCTGGTTAGGTCCTGTGATGGTGTCGCTGGTGTAGATATGTGGGCAGAGTTGGCATCGAGGTTTGTTGCATGGATTGGTTCCTGAGCTAGAGTTATTATGGTGCGGTGTGCAGTTACTGGTGAGAATATGTTTCAGGTTGGCAGGTTGTCTGTGGGCAAGGACTGGCCTGCCTCCCAAGGCCTGTGAAAGTGTGGGATCATTGTCCAGGATGGGTTGTAGATCCTTGATGATGCATTGGAGGGGTTTTAGCTGGGGGATGTATGTGATGTCCAGTGGAGTCCTGTTGGTTTCTTTCTTGGGTTTATCTTGCAGTAGGAGGCTTCTGGGTACACGTCTGGCTCTGTTGATCTGTTTCCTCTCAGACAGAGACCAACATCTATAAAATCTCCACCAAGCATTCTCAAAACTACAATACCCGCACGAGGAAATAAGGAAACAGATCAACAGAGCCAGACGTGTACCCAGAAGCCTCCTACTGCAAGACAAACCCAAGAAAGAAACCAACAGGACTCCACTGGCCATCACATACAGCCCCCAGCTAAAACCCCTCCAACGCATCATCAAGGATCTACAACCCATCCTGGACAATGATCCCACACTTTCACAGGCCTTGGGTGGCAGGCCAGTCCTTGCCCACAGACAACCTGCCAACCTGAAACATATTCTCACCAGTAACTGCACACCGCACCATAATAACTCTAGCTCAGGAACCAATCCATGCAACAAACCTCGATGCCAACTCTGCCCACATATCTACACCAGCGACACCATCACAGGACCTAACCAGATCAGCCACACCATCACTGGTTCATTCACCTGCACATCCACCAATGTAATATACGCCATCATATGCCAGCAATGCCCCTCTGCTATGTACAACGGCCAAACTGGACAGTCTCTATGGAAAAGGATAAATGGACACAAATCAGACATTAGGAATGGCAATATAAAAAAACCTGTAGGAGAGCACTTCAACCTCCCTGGCCACACTATAGCAGACCTTAAGGTGGCCATCCTGCAGCAAAAAAACTTCAGGACCAGACTTCAAAGAGAAACTGCTGAGCTTCAGTTCATCTGCAAATTTGACACCATCAGCTCAGGATTGAACAAAGACTGGGAATGGCTTGCCAATTACAGAACCAGTTTCTCCTCTCTTGGTTTTCACACCTCAACTGCTAGAACAGGGCCTCATCCTCCCTGATTGAACTGACCTCGTTATCTCTAGCTTGCTTGCTAGCATATATATACCTGCCCCTGAAAATTTCCACCACATGCATCTGAAGAAGTGGGTATTCACCCACGAAAGCTCATGCTCCAAAACGTCTGTTAGTCTATAAGGTGCCACAGGATTCTTTGCTGCTTTTACAGATCCAGACTAACATGGCTACTCCTCTGATACTATTACAGAGTTTGAGACATTCATGTTAGCATTATATTGTACTGTGAGATAGAGTAAAGCTTCTACATTTGTGTTCATTTATTTGTATCTAGTTTGATGTTCTCTATGTTGTACATTTAATCTAGGCTAAGGCCCAGCTTCCCTTTGTTGAGTTCAATTTGCACCCATAACTTTGTGCCTATAAAATGAAGTATGTGTGCAAATCAAAATACTTGTGCCTCTAGCTGCCTGATTTGCATCTGCAACTGGAAGCTTGTTTAAGGCTTAAGAATTTTTGAGAGGTGGAAGAGGTGCAGTTCAAAAAATGGGCACAAGTATAAGGCACACTTTTGTAAAATTGGCCCTTAGGACACACCACATATACAGGATATTCTACAGAATGCTCAGCTGTACAATACAGGTGGTATTCCTTTAAAAAAATCACAGTTCTAACAACATTTTAAATCATGCCATCAATAACAGTGCTTTGTACATATCAGAACCCCGAAATAAATATTCATTCTTATAATATGCCCACTCTGAGTGTGGTTTATTGCATGTAATACTTCAGTATTATAACAATCACAACAACCAAGATGTATTTTTTAAAGCAGTTGCTCAAGGGTTTTAGCAACAACTACTATTGGAGCAAAGTCACCCTGCACAATACCATGACTTCACCTATATCAGTCAGTAAGTCAGCTTCGAATGTAATGAAATAAACTGAAAATCCATGACAAACTTTGAAATATACTCCCTCTTATATGACAGAATTTTACTCAGCACTTATGGATATATTCTTCCATTAATATACGTGATTTAAGGTGCCACAGGATTCTTTGCTGCTTTTACAGATCCAGACTAACACGGCTACCCTCTGATACGTGATTTACTCTGATTAACATAAATAGATGTCACACACAAGTATGGAGAAATTAACCTCCTTATTGTCTTTTCTTAATGTAATTATATTTTCAGTCCTCTACAAATATCAGCGTGTTCTGGTAAACTAATTACTCAGATGGACTAAGAGTAAGACACAGAGGGCTGGATTTTCTGGTCCACTAAGGCAATTTAGGACCATGTGGAGAATTTTTCCTATGCAGGGAGGCTCTACTCATGGAAATTTGGAAGTGGTGGCTCCTCTGTTTCTGTTCTTTTTAGATTCTTATACCTTCATCACCATAGTATCTTGAGAGCATTTTCTAGTAGTGTATTAAGCAACATGACTACACATCAGCTGTTTGTTCTCTCATCTTTCTCCCAGGGGAGAAACGTGCAGTGCAGTGTTATTTTGGCATAATTTTAGGGTTTTACTGCTTTTTAAAAAAGATACACATGTTGCTATGTTTTTGTTAGAGAAAGCACAATTAAAGAAATGGACTTGGAGCAGAAGATGGTGAGGTGCACCTTCTACTTCTGGCATACAAGATATTCAGAGTAGGGGTGAGAACTCAAAGACATTCTGAGGTGGGTTAGGGAGGACACATGGCCAAATGGCACTCAGTTATGCCTGATCTTCCACTGACCTAGGATACCTCAGGGACCTTACACCAACGATTTAAGTTAGGGCTCCTCCTAGTCAGTGACAAGTGGGCAGAGCAGAGAATCAAGCCCAGAGCCCATAAATACTGACAAAGATCATAGACAGAACTTGCTTCAATACATTACCAAAAATTCTTTTAAAGATATTTAGAGACAAGTGAGCAATTCAAAGAGGGTTCAAGCTCAGGATTTACCCTTAATGTTAATGAATACTGAATTGGGCATGATGTCCAATGTAATCGCTGAAAGTGGTCAAATAACTATTTGGAAATAATTATACATCAAATTCAGTGTCTTTTTGTATTTTTGAATCATCTGTGATTTCTATGAATAGATTCATTTATAAGTATTCACTATCTAGTTTAGATAGTGTCTGCTATTTTTTTCTATGTGTTTGTTCTTTGTGTTTTAAGAGTGGCCCTCTAAATTACTGTATGGTATTTATGGTATGGTTTCTGGTCCCTGACTGACTAACTGAAAGTTTTTAAGCAGGATGACAAATGATAAAAACTCAACAGCATTTCCTGCATGAATTTTAGATAAATAATGATTCATGCTAAATTTCTTGGATCCTTTTGTAATTCACAAATAAAGTAGGTCATACAAGTACTTGTGAACAATCAATAGCATGATCTCATGGTGAATAGCAGCAGAGAAAACTCATCACATTTATTAGTGAAAATATTAATGAGTCATTTTCTGTATTGGTTGGCTAGCTCTAGTTGACATCTCATACCTCATACACCAGAGATGAAGTATAGGTCACAGGACTAGTGAATGTATAATTTTGACAAAGTATTTGAACAGACCTCGTGAGTTTGTTTAGGAACTACAAAGAACCTTTTCTTGAAACTAGGACAATTCTATTGGGGAGATGGGGATTGGGGAGAAGACAGAGACAAACCAAATTAGCCAAGAAACAATGAAATATGTAAAAGGCACAAGGCCAAAAGTCTCAGGCACAAGAGTCCTTATGGTACCTCAAAAATGTTAGAAGTAAGCGTAAGAAGTTTATACTCTGTGTGAGTATTTAAACAAACCAGTACAACTTTTTAATCATCATTCTTGTCCTGGGCTTTACAGAGGGTATAATGGTGATCTATTTCAACTTTAATGTATCTACCTATAAACAGAACAACAGGAAACATATTTACAAATGTTTCCACTGAAAATAATAGGGGGGGACCTACTGGCTCTTATTTCCCCTATTATAACTCCTTAAGTATCTTGAAAACTAGAAGGAGCCATTGGTAATTCCACAATTTCCACCAATAGGTGGCATTAAGCAATTTCTATGTGTACACATTATAGATAGGGCTTCTGATTTAGCCAATAAACAGCAATAAAAGTGTCTGAGCTCCTCCTTCCCCACTCCACCCAAAAAAAGTATATATCTAACAAACACTAAGAAAACACCAGAAATGGTTACTTGTACGTAAGGGCTTGTCTACATAGAGCAGTAATGCAGACTACAGGGGTAGGATTTCTAAAGCGCACTAAACATGCATTATTTGCTAGTGTGCACTAAAGGCTCCCTCGCGTGGGTTAATATAGTGCTATTTATAACATGTTAAAGCACACTGGGAAATATTACAAAGATTACTCATTATAGTACATACAGATGAGAAAGCCCCCAAAACAGATTTTTTCCCCAACTACATAAAACTGATAAATTCTTAAAAATAACCTCCAATGTAAAATTAATACATCTCAAAAACGAAGAGTTCTAATTATGGGCCAGATTCTCAACTGCTATATATTGGCATAGCTGCATTGAAGTCCACAGAACCACACTAATTTATTCCAAATGAGAATCCGGCACAGTATTTTTTTATTAGGATAGATTAAAGCTAAATAAAGGTTACATTGAACAAGCAAAACATTATTAAACCTGAACACTGCTTTGTCCATGTGGCTGATTTTGCTTCCAGCATAACTACCTGTTCCACTAGTGTCCCTTCAGCAAAAGTCTCTCCGGTGAACATGGGCCCTCTCACTACTGTTCTACTGATGATACATCTTCCCTGTTTTACAAACATTAAAAACAAATAATTGATGCCCTGACCCCCTCCACCACTCACCTGTGTCCCTTTGGCCAGAGATTGCTAGCCCTTAGCTGAGTTGGAGTCTCATCATGATGGCAGACTCAGATAGTTACGTGGTCTTTGAGACAGTTTGATCTCTGCAGCAAGAGACCTTATCAGGAGTAATGTGTGTCTCCTGTTACCAGTCTCTGAATCCTGAAAACTGTCTCTCTGTGGGGTCTCTCCCTCCCTATGGGGTGGCCTCCAGATGGTTCTCTCTCTCTCTCTCCATTTTGTGATCACTCTTGGCTTTCTGGGTGTTTGTTGTTAGTGCCTCTTGTTCCTTCAAAACATTGATCCTTCTTGTGTAGTACCTCTTTGGTCACCACTATACTAGGGTGACCATATTTCCCAAAGGGAAAATGGGACACCATGTGGGGCTAGGTCAAGCCCCCTCTCTCCCATCAAGTCACTCATCCAAGCTCCCTTACCCCTACCCCCTATGCAAGGCTGTTTTTGGCATTGCTGCATGTTTGAGCCCTGCCTGCTGCCCTGCCTGCCTCCCCTGCCCTGCACGGGGCTGGCATTGCTGCATGCCCCCCACTCACGTTCCTCTGCACCCCACTTTGACAGAAGTGGGTCCTTGTCCAATTTGCTCTTGCCAGCTTGATCAAATGGGACAAAACACCCACTTTTGCCAAAAGGGTCAGGACAGCTGGGTTAGGGCTTAAAAAAGGGACTGTCCTGGCCAAAAGGGGACATATGATTACCCTACACTGTACTCCTTTAGTCACTCCTGGACTGTCTCTAATGGGTGGATCCTTGCAGTAGTGCCTTACTCCAGGGTAAGCAGGTCCTTGCCTGACCTTTTGCACTCTAGTGCCTGCTTTCTGATAATTGGCCATCTTGTCTCAGCAGTATCTCCATCCTCCTGGCTGCAACAGGTCTCCCTTCACTGGTAACAGGATGTTGGGCCTTTGTCCCACCAATACTTGCACTGGACTATTTTGGCAACCCTGTGATGAGATATTCTTGTGTGCCAAAAATTGTAACAATTCTGAAACAATCAGCTCCTTTTTACAGCTGATTCCACCTTGCCATTACTCTGTGGGTATATGGTGGAGGAGGTGATCAAACTCCCATTTGCATACAAATTCCTTGAATTAGTGCAAGGAAAATTGGGGTACATTTTTGGTGAATGCAGCATCTGGAATGCTCTTTCTTATGAACTGGGCCTTCAGTTTGCCAAATCACTGACTTGCTTTATGCATCAGGTAGAGCACTGACCTTCCAAAGGTTTAAATAGTTCACTGTAATTACATACTGCTTTTCCTTGAAGTCAAATGAGTCCTCTCTCACCTTTGCTATGGTAAGGTCAGGTGGTAACAGAGTGTCTGCTGGCAGTTATCCCATGACTGGCACACGTCGCACTCTATCAAGCAAGAGAGTGGTATATTTATTTTCTGCCAGAAAACACACTGTTGAGCCCATTTAAGACAGCTTTCAATGCCTAGATGTAAGACATGGTGTTTTGGCATGCCATCCTTATGTAAATGAGGTGGGCACAACAGCTCCCTGTCCTCAAAGTATGATTCCATCATACTCAGCTCATCTTTAAAGTAAAAAATATGGCTCTGGTGCTACTGGTACCTGGCTTTTGTCTTCTGGCCACCCTGCTAGTATTGCTGTTGACTGCCTGTAGATGTCCTTTTCCTTAGCTCTCTGTGTAAGTCAACATTGCAATGTAAACCCAGGCTTATGTCCAATCCCCACCACCACTTCCATCTACATACAAATCTGTCTGACTCAGGTCAGTAAGCCCTCAGGACTTGAGCCCTGTGACAAAGCAGAGAGGAGTCGGCCCAAGCTTCAGTCTCACTAGGACCATGGTCCAAACACCATCATTTTGCAGTGAGGATGCAGTTTGGGCCCAGGTCCGCAGATTTGGGCCCATGGGATTGTGGGATAGCATTGGTGGATTCTTGGGACACATGTTCCTATCCTTTCTATCCCAAGGCTAGCCAATCAACTCTCAGTAAACAGAAGCAATCCTCTCAGTTCAAGTACAGCTGCTTGTTGTTTACCCCTTCCATTTTATTCTGAGCACTGAACTGCAGCGTTAACAGTCTCCTGTTTTAGCTATAGTTACTAGCAAGAAGTCATCCTTTACCAAACATGCTGCTACCTGGTCACAGAACCACAGTCAGATTCTGGTAAATATTTGGTACAAGGCAAGCAAGATAATCAGCTTCAGTGCGAGTATCAGAAATGACCATGTGTACCAAGAAATAGTGGAAAAACTAGCAGTGTTGAAGATTAAAGGGACAGGTGACTATTGCACGGAACAGATTAAGCAACTTGAGAGCCACTACTAGAAAGCCAGGAATGAGAACTGAACCTCTTGGAATTGCCAGTCATCCTACCTTTGACCAGGTGCTGGGTACCAAACCAATCACTGAGCCCCCAGCAGATCACGATAGTCTGGTGATCTGAGATGCAAACCTTCTCACCCCTGAATCTAGTATAGCACTAAAGGGGAGCCAGTAGCTGATGGACCAAGCTAGCAAAATGACTCTGATGCTCATACCACTCTGAAAGGAGGCATTGCTGCCAGAGCAGTTGCAGTACATCCTGGGTGCATACTTGGAAAAGCAGTTTTATGACAGCCACAACCATGCTGGCTCAGAGGAGCAGCCTGCCATGGAACTGGTAGCCAAAACAGAAGAAGCCCTGGAGCCTGGTAAGTTTCTGGCTCTTATTTTTGTCAATATGAGAATGGGAGGGATTTCTGGTTTATGACAAAATGCAATTTTTATTACAAGCTGTGGGTAGCAGTGTGTATCCATTAATGGCAGAATGAACAGTACTGGGCTATCTACCAGCTTTATGGGGATTGTCTGCCCCATTCTTCGCAATTCACCCTAACGGAGTGACCATAGCTGGCCCCCACTGGACCACAGTCACACTTATATTGCCTTCCCTTTTAGTACAACACACAAATTGACACAACAGCATAATCTGTAACCTGTACAAAGGTAAGGGGAAAAAGTAGCGCATGGGTGATGAAGTCACTGTCTAACATGTGGCAGGGGTTTGTATGCAGTCCAGAAATGTGCCAGGGAAAGGGAAGAGGCTGGCTGTGCAGTTACTCGAGAGTCTGTATTGCCATTTGTATTTGCATGTAGTCTATAGGTAGATATAGGCAGCAGGCTGTATTGTAAACTGTAGAGATGACGTAATTGATGCGGATGCTAGTGCAGCATCCTGTTGATTCTCCCATGAATGTTGACCCAATTGCTACAAAAACTTTTCCCATAGTAGGAATTTAAGCTAGGTAGTCACACTTAGGAGAAGGATGTATTTTCTAGGCCCTCCTCTATAGGGCACCATCCCATGCTGTTCATAGATATATTGCTCACTCACTATAAGCTTGGAAATCTCTGTAGCCTACATGGCTGGCCTGCCACTGATAACTTTGAATAGAATGGCCCTTTGAAATTCCCAGGATTGTTATGTCTTCCAGAATGTAGAATGCTTGAAATGGTTTCTCAGTGCTAAGTATGACCACAGTGGTCCGCAATTTTAAAACACTAACATTGTTAAAGCAGCAGAGAGTCCTGTGGCACTTTTTAGACTAACAGGTGTATTGGAGTATGAGCTTTCGTGGGTGAATACCCACTTTGTTGGATGCATGTGAGCATTCACCCACGAAAGCTCATGCTCCAATATATCTGTTAGTCTATAAGGTACTACAGGACTCTTTGCTGCTTTTACAGATCCAGACTAACACGGCTACCCCTCTGATACTTAACATTGTTAATTATACCTTACCATTCTGTGTGCTGTCTTTTCACTCTGTTCAACTTAGTTGTGTCTGGGAACTGGAGTGTTCCTCTGAAAATAGACTGAAATAGAGAATATTACAAAGTATCATTTTTTGGCCTTGAGATTCACTTTTTTGGGGGGGATGGGGAAGAAGGATGCACTGAACTGTTTTTTGAAGTACTGAGACAATGTACTGTTTGATGTCTGTTTCCAGGCCTTTCCATCTCTGCAGCCCAGCCACAGGGATTTTGAACTGTCATGGAATGGTCAAAAAGGAAGTGGGTCCTTGACAAACTTCTGGTGGATGTGCCCAAGAAGCAGATACTATACCAAAGGGGGAAAAGGGATTCATACCAAGTGAAAAGGCACAGAGAGGGGTGAGGAGGGAATTTCGCCACATAAAAGACTTGGTGCAGCAGCTGGAGCAGGTGCATTAGTTGAGATGACAGCACAGCAGAAAGACCTGCAAGAGGCTATTTGCACTAATAGTTCAGGCACCTGCTTCATCCGCACCATATCCTGAGTTTCCTCTAAGGTACCATGTCCTGCAGAGCCATGATGCACTGAACAATAACGTGGTTGCATGGACCATCCAACCAGGACTGAATGCTAGTTGGGCTGGGCAGATGTACTCACTGCAATCCTCCACTCCTGTGCAGCAGTGCCAAGTGTGCATTAAACATGGTAGAAAGGGAAATGAGAATGGAGGCCAGGGGATATGCAGAAGTAGAGGAATTGTTTTACACTGTTTCACTGTTCAATGTTTGTGTTACATACTTTATTTTTAATTACTGGCTTTGGTGTTTTAGTGGCATCTGGCCTGCATGACAATTCCTGAATATGTTGTTTTTTGTAGCAAGCCATGTTAAAAATAAAAGGCTTTTGTTTCATTAAGAAAGTTTATTACCAGCACTGTATGACATCTAACGTGCATTTCAAAATATAAAGATAAAAACATAAGATAACTGGGAACTTGTATTCAGAAATTGTTTTCAATACATCTTTTCAGATCCACAATGAAAATCTTCAGCTCATCTCACACAAACCACCATTTCCTCCACAAGCCATTGTTTCAGCAGTCATTTCACCCATAATGAATGTTCATGACAACTACATCCCACCCATTCCATTTGCAGTATAGAGCAAGGGTACTTCATTTACTGTTAACATTGCTGTACAAATACATCTATAAACATATTGGTCTCCCTCTTCCATTGGCCATGCAAGTCCATAATGTGGGCTCAAAGCATCCCTGATTTCTGTTGCTCATATGCATTCTGCTCCTGTTGTGATTGGTGGACTTGCTGTACGAGTGTACCAGTTCAACAATCCATTGCTGTCACAGGTCTACTCATAGCTAATAGCAATCTTTGTGAATCCAAAGAGAAGAGCACAACAAGCTTCAGGAATTCAGACAGCATTGGTAACACTGGAATCCAATGCCAGTAAATAATACCAGGGAGATTTCTGTCTGTCAAATGCACATTCAACCATTCTGTTCCCAATGAATGTAATTAAACCTTTTACCACGGCCTCTGAGATCAGGATAAGGTTTCAGAAGCCAAGGCAAAAGGAGATACATGCAAGATCCCCTATAACAGTGAGGGACAGTTACTCCATATATGATAGTGTCATTTGGTGGTAATGGCGTCACAGCTTATTCATGAAAGCTGATCCTTGATCTCATACCAGGGTTTCTGCCATTTTTCCAGTGCAGTCCATATTAACATTCATGAATGGGCCTCTCTGGTTGACAAAGACCTGCATAAATAATGAAATAAACTGTAAATGGTACTATATACACGCAAGTGTACCTTGAGGATCAGCAACTATGGGAACATGAGTCCCATCAATGGCCCTGGCACAGTTAGCAAACTCCATCCTCTCAAATCCAGCAATTAATTCAAGGATACTGTATATGCTCATCACCTTTGGTAAAATCACACACCTGACTGCCTCAGAAAAAACTGTCGCTATAGCTCCCATAGTGAAATTGCCTAAGCTAAACTGGTCAGCAATGGACCTGTAGCAGTCTGGGGTAGCCAGCTTCCAGAAGGTAACAGCATCCCACTTCTGGACATGGCTGCCTTCCTGCCTGTGCCCTGATGCTGACATTCTGAGGTCCTAAGCTATGTCAAGTGTAAGAGGCCCCATACAATTAAAAAAATTAACATATAAAGCTTGTCTATATATTCAACATCCTTTCTGTGAAAATTTGCGTATATACAAAGGCAGAGTTTTAAAAATAGAAAAATCTTCATTTTCAGCAGCCCTCTTGGTGATGATGACATTATGACAAACAAATTTTAGACAAGTTGTTGGAACTAATTGCATAAGTAGAAGTAAACAAAATAAAAATACTGTAAATGCAATTTACTAGAAGAGTTCTCAGGAAATTTCCTCCTCTCTTTTGGGGCATCTAAATTGTGGAATTTTCTCTGAATACGCAAAGAGACTCTTCAAAGATAAGATGGCAATAAAGGATCAAGAAGCAATGGAGAATATAGGATGTGGATAACCCGCAAGCCTAAAGTTCAACTATTAGTTATATTGATATGAATTACACCCAGGTAATAAGCAAACCATCAGCGAATTGTATGTGGGTTGTATTTTTCCAATAAATTGATTTGTTTTTATAGAAAGTTATGCTGAATTACCTAATATTGGTACTAAAATTAGGTACCAGAAAGTTATTGAATCCAGAAACTTGTTTTATCTGGATATTTGTGAAAGTTAGTGCTATTTTATCCATGTTATCACAGGAAAACAAGAGGATATATAAATAAAAAAACCACACACACACCCCTCGAATAAGGAAAATTATCCTGATTTTCATATGAATAAATGTATTCCCTAACAAAATTAATCCAATGTTTTTCATTTAGCCAGATGATACATAAAATATTTACAAATGCTTATTCCATTTAGATTTTGCTATCAAACAATGAATTGTTGATTTCTCTTTTGCCATACTATAAAAAAATATGATGTGATTTAGAAGTCTATAAGAATTTTTAGATAGCATACAACCTATAATAAAATACCTTACGCGCTCCAAACCTGCCAAGCAGAAAATCTCAGTCTTTTTTCTAGGCAGACATCTCTTTGTGTTCACTTCTCTGTCCCCTGTCTTCCCCCAGACCACTAATGAATTTCAAGTAAACACTTCGGACACAGAGTGACAACAAGCTATATGTGAGAAAGGGAAAGAAAGAATTTGCCAGAAAGAGAGACTGGTAATCTTTAGACAGGCATTGAAGCTGCTGTTGCTGGCTGTCATCTTTTGTCATCTTTTGACATCTATTTGTCATTTTCTCTAAGTTACAATCAGAAGCCATACCATAGATTCTTGATTGTGCGCACGGGCACGCACACACCTGTTTATGCATGTGTGTAAAGACATCTGGCATGAAGAATGATGCTGACAAATCCACTCATCAGGCACTGGAACTTTCTACCACAAGGTAAAGCTCATCTGTACATGACAGTTTTCTCAGGGGGCAGTTTTCCACAGGCACTAGGGATTATCATAAACCTTACTACCTTGCACTTTGAGTGGAAGGTACATGTCTCCTACTTTGCCTTCTCTAACACACACAGCAGTACATTTTAAAAAATCCTATCAAAACAAAGTATTACACTATACACACAATTCTCCCTTTGGGGAGAGGATGCGAGTATGGATCATTCGTTACATGCATTTGAAGAAGTATTTACCCACGAAAGCTCATGCTCCAAAACGTCTGTTAGTCTATAAGGTGCCACAGATTCTTTGCTGCTTTTACAGATCCAGACTAACACAGCTACCCCTCTGATTCATTACAGTTGTTAGTCACATTGCTTAATGTACTAAAGGAAGGTGCTCAGATGCTATAGTGATGAGAAAAATTAAATCTTGTCTTCACCTCAGCTTAACCAAAGAATACCAGCGTGAAAATGTTTGAGTTAACCTCACTGAAAAGGACAGAATTCTTAAAAAGATAGCTGAATACTTCTTATGGGTTGAGACAAGCCTGATGTGAGAATGCACCCTTCACTCAATATAGATAGGATGGACATTTAAGGGGCCAGACCTAAAATAAGGCCCTGTAATGTCTGTCTAGAAACTAGCACCATGAGGGTGAAGGGTTCCACTCAGTATTTGTTCTGACCTGTGTATGTATATATAAAAGATGGGTAGAGTGCAGACAAAATCAAAGAGAAGAGAAAGATTCAGAAGTAAAGACACAAATCCAAGCAGCCATCTGGGAGCACATTGTATGACCTTGGAAAAAGCTAGAAAGAGTTGGGGTTTTTGGGCTCATGTGTTGGCTAAAGAGGCTTTGGGTCTGTACCAAGAAACTATTAAGTTTCTTGTTCCTCCCACATTTAGACAAGCAAAACCTTGTACATTCCTTGTCAACAAGATTGCATCACATAGATACCAGACTCTATTGTCAATTTTTATTCCGAGTAAGAACATCCTAGTTCCCTGAACTTTGACTAGCCACTAAGGCCAAAAAAAGGGCAGTAGTATATAAGATAGCGTTAGTTCTGTCAAACCACAGGAAATAAAAGGCAAATATTTACAATTCCAGGAAACATAGTGAAGTTATTCAGACAGTATGGAATTAAGCATAAGCTATTTCAAATCTTTATCTTTGACTATGTATGAGAGTAAGCTGAATCCATTGCATAGCAACTATTGCCAATGAATCTAAGTAGCTTTCTGAATTCTTTGGGATGAAGATTCTCTTTTCATTGTGTTTGTACAGCACCTAGCAAGATAAAATTCAGTTTTGGTACGTGCAAAGTAACACATCAGAAAACATATTTCTGACTATACATATTAAATGATGGGGCCTAAATTAGCTGTTACCACTCAAGAAAGATCTTGAAATAATCATGGATATTTTTCTGAAAACATCCACTCAATGTGCAGTAGCAATAAAAAAAAAACTAACAATGTTAGGAACCATTAGGAAAGGGATAAATAAAATATAATGCCACTATATAAATACATGGCACACACACACACCCCTTGAATACTGCATGCAGTTCTGGTCACCCCATCTCAAAAAAGATATTACAGTTGGAAAGTTACAAAGAAGGGCAACAAAAATGATTAAGAATATGGGACAGATTCTGTATGAGGAGATTAAAGAGTGAGACTATATTTTAGAATAATGACAACTAAGGGGGATATGATAAAAGTCTTTAACTTTCACTATACCATGCATGATTTAAAGAGGGAAGTATTTATCCTTTCACACAATACGAACATCAAGCGTCACCTAATGAAATTAATAGGCAGAAGATTTAAAACAAACTTAAGGAATTTATTTTGCATACAATGCATAGTCAACCTGTGGAACTCATTGCCATGGGAGGTTGTGAAGGCTGAAAGTATAACTGCATTCATAAAAAAATTACAATAAGTTCATGGAGAATATGTCCATCAATGGCTATTGACCAAGATGGTCACGGATGCAACCCCATGGTTTGGGTGTCCCTAAACCTCCAACTGCCAAAGGTGGGACTAGACAGCAGAGGATGGATCACTCAAAGTTGCCCTGTTCTGTTCATTCCCTCTGAAACATCTGGCACGGGCCCCTGTTGGAAGATAGCATACTAAGCTAGATGGAACATTGGTTTGACCCAGTATAGCTGATCTTATGTAATGGGGTCTTGACTAGGGCCCCTAGATACTACAGCATTAACAGCGGATGGAGACTGCATAGAGTTGCAATGCGCTACTATTACCACAGTTGACATCAAAGTCCTTGTTTTACTGGCATTAACATGGCACAGCCAAGACAGATTTTTGCATACTGTAATTAAAAGAGGAAGATGCCTAATAGCACCCTTATTTAAAGGATGTGAACATGATTTTCATTTAGCAGGATAACCATGCACAATTCAGACCATCGCTGCAAAGGATGAATGAGCAGTTGCCACAATGATGGCGATTGAACCACAAGGTATGGAAAATTTCCTTAATACTTTGTACACGTTTTCCTCCTGAAAAAATTGGGAGGTGGTCACAAAAAAGTTGCATAAGTTATATCTGACCCTGGGCAGCTCTAAATTTACATGATCTTCCCATGCTTCCTCCTAATGAAGAAAGGAGTCAGTAGTTTCCTAGCATGCATCCCACGAAGTGCGTATTCACCCATGAAAGCTCATGCTCCAATATGTTTGCTAGTCTATAAAGTGCCACAGAACTCTTTGCCACTTTTACAGATCCAGACTAACATGGCTACCCCTCTGATAGTTTCCTTTGGGATAGAAGATCTCTGGTGAGAATGAGAAGTCTCTGGAATTGTAGGGAAGATTTTTTAAAGCTTGAATTTTACTCAGTCCTATCAACTTTATTCAGAACTACTTAAGGATACAAATAAACTGAAGCAAATTAGTATTTTCTAATTCATTTCAAATGAATAAATTCCAGAGTTTGCAAAACTTTCCTAAAAATCTGGTAGAAAAATTTCCATATATAATTAGGTAAAACATCCTGTTATTGTCAGGGGCCACAGTGATAGTGAACCTCACAAGGTTTGCAGGGTTGCTTTAGCTGAACAACAATATTTATATGTTTATCCAAAGATTATTTGAGTTTTGGATGGATTATCTATCATTTATTGAATCTCAAAAAAGGCTTGTGTTTCATTGTTATTGAGAGATAGGAAAAGAGTTGGGGGAAGGAGAAGAGGTATGTTAGTGTGTCCACTCTGACTACTGTTTCACTAAAGCAGTCATGGGTTGAAGTTTGCTCACTGACTAAGTCAAATCAGCCATCATATGAACATTACACAACTTTTAAGATAATACACGTAGTGACATACACATCTTATAATAAAGCAACAATCAAGTAGCTGTATGTGAGTCTCAAGCAACTCAAATCACACTTCTAAACATGAACAATAACTTCAAAATAGCATGTTAAGCTTTTGACATAGGCTGGTGTCAGTAAGACACACTGACGCTCTCACTTAGTTCCGGTTATCAGATTGGCAGGGTGTTTAGTTAGTCCTTCAGCTTCTCTGCAGCATTCAGATCTACCAAAAGGTGGCTAGGGCCTGCCTCCCCAAATGCTAAGTCTATACGCACTATGCTCTTCATTAAACTCAAAGCCATGGTAACAGCATTTTAAGAGCTATTCATGCCCAATATTTGCTCTATCATTTTTTAAAATTTATTTTTAGCTAATACTTGATTTACTTCTCCAGAATGTGCAGGATGGGGAGGGAGGAAAAGAAATGTACCTGTATGTTACAGACATGGGGCTATTTCTTCTCCCTATGCAAGTGTAACCCCAGCTGGAGTCCTTAATTCTGCTTTTAACTAGTAATTAGAGAGGTACAACTCCTAGAGATTTAAATATGATTTTATGCCTGTGTAAGATACACCTACATAATACCTTATGCAGAGTTGTACAATTTGGGTTGTTTACATCAAAATATTGCCTTTAGGGCCACCTCCAAAGAAAACTAAGGAAGGAGGAATTAGATTGGGTAAAAAAAATATCACACACCCCCCCCCCCTTGAATCTTCACCTATTTCCAGAACTGAGTTTCAGTGGAATCTTCTTTGAGGTTCTGAAATAAGTGATTTGCACTGCTGGCTTCCTGCTGGGGCAAAATGAGAAATGCAGAAACACCAGGAGAATAGCTGTTATCACACTATTTCCAGGCAGCATTTGAAGCAGAAGAGCTATATATTCTCATAAGAAAGCCTGTTCTAAGGAGATTTCCAGGCCAGTTTTGGAAATTTGTGATGTTCAGATAGTTAGGAGAGTATCTGAACTTTTGGATGTTTATCTGAACTGGAACCTCAATCCAACATGTCTGAGGCTCACCAACCTGTAAACACAATGACCTCCCCTCCCCCATATCTAAAACCAGATTTTCTGAGTACAATCTAAGTATATGGCTCACTGCAGCATTATCCCAGTGGATCTGAGCACCCAGATTAGCCTACCCCAGGCGTGACCATTCCCTCAGCAAAGCCATATTGGAGTTACTGTATCTTCACTCTTAGGTGTGTTTGGGGGCATATCCCTTGACTTTGTGCTGACACTCTAGGACTCATTCCCAGCCAGTTGCAAAAGAAGTGTCTGTATTTTGGGGAAGAGGGGCAATCATGGGAAGGCACTGGAGGACTTTCAGCACTGGAGTAATTTTGCCTGCCTTCTCACTGCAAAGTGGGCAGGTTCTAGCCCATGTTAAAGTGGAGCAAAAATTCTAATCCACACCCCCAGCCAGGTCAGCTAGTTTTAAAGTACCTTTAAACTTGGGTGTTTGTGTGGATGGTAATGGGGTTTGGGCTAAAATCCAGGTAAGAACCAGTGAAGTCACAATCTGCTTCCTAGGCAGCTCCTAGAGCAACACAACTGTGGCAGGATCCTTGGGGTACAACTGTGGGACCACTATGCTCCCTTAACTCTCTTGGAATGTATCTCAGAAAGCTATGCCAGTAACAAGCAGCAACATCCCTCCAGGCCACACCCTGCTGTATTACATGAATGCTCCCTGAGCCGCTCATGAATCATACAGAGAGGCACCAGCAAGTCACCTCAGCTCCCAGCCTTGCACCTAAGAAATATACGATCTTACACTGCTCAAGATTCCCTTGGACAGTGCAAGCTCATTAATAAGTTTGCCAGTTCTTCAAAGGAAAGTAGAGATGCATTAGCCGTTGTAATCTGAGTGGAGATTCCCCAAGCACTTCAACCAAAAAACCACACTGTTTGGTAAAGATATAAAGTGGGTCTATTAACTACAGAAAGACAAATTTATAGTGATTATAAGTAGCAGGCACAGAGATCAAAACTGGTTACCTAAGAAATAAAGTTAAAATGTAGACTCCATTTCTATTTTTAAGAGACTAAGCAAGATTTGATTCAAGCAGTCTCTCACCCTAACAGATGATACAGGCAGTTTACTGTTCATCAATACACAGACTGGTCCCTGGCTGGAAGGGAGTTCAGTCTCCCTAGTGCCAAGTCTTTGTCTTCTAGTGGATTCTTCTTCTTGATAGGCGGTTAATGCCTGCCTGGCCACAGATGGCTGCTCCTTTATTGCAACTGAAAGGTCAGCTGTGGGCATTCCTAATCTTACAACATATTTCAGTTAAGTGTGACAGGGTTCAACTCACCACCACTGGCACCTTCTGCCGGTCACTCGGGGAATTAGCTCTTGACTGCTGTAGAGCACCCTTGGCCCGTGGCATTGGGCCAATCATTAGCTCTGCTGCACTGGGACCCATGTGGTTCCCTGCTCAGTGGCATCCTCCTCTGGACAGTCTCCATTCACTTCAGGACACTGCCCTCTGGGAGTACCCACTAGTCCTGTCTTATCCCCTTCCAAGGGAGTGTTGGTAACAGCAGTCCCTCCATCCACACCCGTCTCAGTGGCCAACCACAACCCTGTAGTCTAGCCTCTTATCTCAGGAACCAGTTGTGGTATGTTTCAACCCCTCTTTGCAAAGGCCAGGTGCAGTAACAAAGGGGGGCCCCCCAACCCAAGGACCCTCTAGCAGCAGCCTCCCTCTGCCTTCTTCCTTCCCCTCTTGCCTGCTTAGTTCCCCTGGGTCACTTCCCCTTTGGCCCTATGTACCTTCCTGACCCTTTGCAGCAGGGCCACAGCCTGGCAGGTAATGGGCTGGCGCTCCTATCTGCTCCCCCAAGCCTGCCCAGCACTGCTCTGTCCAAGGTGCTACTCCTTTCATCAGGAGCCAGTCCTCTTCCCTTGCTGATCAGGGAGTGACTGACTTCTCCCTAGCTAGGCAGCCTGTATATAGGACCTAGCCCAGTACTGACTGGCTCTCCCCAGGCCTTCTCTGATTGGCTTCAGGTCAGTACAGCCTCTCTGGCCTGGTTCAGGCCTTTTTCTCAGAGGGTGAGGCACCGTCCCACCATAGCAATATTCCATAACTTCACATACAATGCAGTACATACATTGTATAGTACATACAGTCCAACAGTATATTAATGTTCAGCAGATCAAGCCCCAAGCTGGTAGCAAATCCACACTCTATCCCCTATATTACCAAGGCCTACCATGAGGACCAGTGACAAAGTTTATATATCCTTGAGCATTAGGGTTCCCACCTAACCCCACTCTTTACATGAAACTTATTAGCTTCCCACTTAATCTGGACAAACTCATTTGAGATAGCAAACAAACAGGACAGCACCCGTTCAGGTTATTTTTGCCTGCATCCTTACTCTCTAGCTCATCTATTAAAACCCGACCCAATGCATTCTTAGTATTGAGCTAAAAACATTCATCCAAAATTTCTTTAGAAAGCATCATTTGGGGAGCTATCCAGTGTAATATGAGGGGTTAAAATTATTTTCCTAAACCAGATGTAATCTGGGGAGTTTTACCAGAGATCTATATAATCCATCTGAAATTCATGACCTGGTAAGGAACAACCCAGGCAAACTAGTCACAGAATAAAAACCTCAATCAGTATCAGTGAGTTCCTGTCAGTCACATTTGTCTTTGATTCCTGCAGGAGAATATTTGCTCACATTTCATATTTATCTGCCTGTCATGCTTGTTTTGATATTCAGCTGACAATCTGCACAAGACGATTGACATGAGCAAATGGTGAAAGGTGTCAGTGTTGAAATGAGATGACTGATTGTATTACCATTTTAAATGGTCTGTCTTATTCTGCTGAGTGTGGTGATTTTACTCTTTCCTTATCTGTCATGCTTGATTAACTAGAGCCCACTGTTATGTTGTGGTGTTTCAAGTTGCACTCAGCCCACAGTTTAGCATGACAACTACAGTTTCCTCATATGACAGCAGCATTCTACTTCACTTTCCTTTCCCCTCTATAAAGGAGGTCATTGGTGTGTGGGAGATACTCTGCCAAACTATATCTGATTGTGTTTTGAGAGGTCATTTGCTTTCTGCATATTAAATAGGAAAGCACTGAATGCTTTGAAAAACAGTTCCTAGACTCAGTGTTGAAATAGAAATATTTTGTTTCTTGATCAGCCTTCAAAAGCTCCTTTGAGAAGAGAAAAAACAGGTCATAATACATCTACCCTACAACTCTTATCAGGGTTTAGACATAAGGCTTGCAATATCAAAACACTGCCTGCAGCTAAAGTAAAGGAGTTCTCTCTTTACATTTATAATTTATAGAATGACAGAAAAATTAAGCAGTAGCATAAAACAAGTAATAGATAGGCAGGTAGTTTAGGTACACAGTGATTTGTTTTAAAATTCAATGCAGAGATCTTCTCTGAAATACAACAGTCTATTCTTAGCAAAGATAGCACAAAGGTCCTTTTTTTAAAATTAAGGTTAGAGGAATATTAGTGTTTCACTCAGATGCTTTAACTGTCTTTGTCTAATCCTTTGCAAGCTGTGCAAATGGTTAGTTTTGCTAATATAAATAACACTCAAGTGCACCATGGTCTTTGATACCAAGCACTGTAGGTTTGATCAGAGCATCTATTGGATTACTAAAACTCAGTAAATTCAAGAGAGTCTTGACTCCACCTCTTCCCCAATGTGACAGCCAGCTCAGCTGTCATAAGGGACAAGAAATCTGTGCCAGGTGACAAAGAGTAGAGAAACAGAAAAACAAAGACCAAACTATGACTTTCAACATAGCTACACTGTCCCAGTTATGTGCTGCCTTTACTTATAACTCTACAACTGAACCCCTAGATTGTAATTTTTTTGAGGAAAAAAACAACTTATCTTATTTGTTTGCACAACAGAGGCCCCAATCACATTACTCCAATAATGACCTATAACTGTAGTTCCCAATGCTTTGTATTTAGATTTCTCAGGACTGCAATTTGTGGCACCTCACACTTGTCATCTGGTTTTCTTGATAGTTCTGTTTAAAGATCATGCAATATCTTGCATTTACATGATTTACTGGTTTCTTTGAACGTGGTATAATCAGTGCATGGGCAGGTTTCTTTTCCCTACTGTCTGTTTCCTCTTTCTGCAGAAGAGGATTTAAAGAGATGTTAGTTTCAGAAGAAAATTACCATTTAAGGTCTTTCTGTGTGGCTCTGACACAGTGGCCCATAACCTGTTCTGAAACAGTTACAATGTTTCAGAATATTCTTATGACGACTCAGGCAATGTCAGGTTTATCCTTAATGCATACATTTTTGCAAGGTTTTTTCATAGCAGCCACAAAATATTGAAGCAGCTATATTGGGCTGGGAGGTAGGAAACACTGGCCATGTGGCACTTCAAACTCAGGTTCTGTGAAGGCACAGGTTTTCTATGACCTCAGAGAGTACAAGTACACATGTAACGCACAGCAGAGAATGAGATTTAGGGGTCTGTATGAAGCAGTGATCAACCTAAACTTCATTTGAGAATTTCTTAACATGTCTGAAGAGCTTGATTCAATAACCTAACAGTAATTTGAGCTTTTCTGCCCCTTTATAGTATATTCATGCCTGGCCTAACCGAATAAACAAACCCCACAACTTATTTTCTGTAGCCACATATTACTAGTATTCTGAACCATTTTATATTTAGGCAATACAAGTTTTAGAATTCTAAGCCTACATTTCTAGCACACACCTTTAATGCAAAGCAGAAGAAACTCTGGGATCTGTATGAAGAGGGTGCAAACTAAACTGACCCCAGAGCTGATGCTAGGCATAAGCAGACTAAACAATTGCTTAGGGTCCCAGAAAGCTCAAGGGGGGCCCCTATTCAATTTTTTTTTTACAATGTGGTGTGTGTTGGAGGGAGGGAAGAGTATTCCTGCTTAGGGGGCACAATGGGCTAGCACCACTTCTGTCTGCCCATATACCACACCAACCCCAGCAGCAAGAGTAGGGAGGGTAGAAGAGTTTCTGGGGAACACAGAGATGTCCAGAAGTGTCAGTGAAAACCTGAGTTACCAGATGCCAGCACTCACTTATGTGCACCTTACATATGCCTCCTAACATTAAAATGTTATCCTGACATTTCCATCATTACAGGTAAGTGAAGCTTTTATTGGGTTGTGTCCTACATAAATCCTTAACTATCTTATTTTGTAATGACTGTGACGCTCTTATACTTCAAGTTAACCTTTTAAATATGGTACGATCTCTAAGTGATTAATCCTGGCGTATACAGTGTTGGACCTAAATTCACTGGCACTAAATAGCATAGCAACTGATACTCTGGAGATACAATCCCAGAGGGACTGAGCAAATTGATCTGTGGGTTCCTGTACAGGCAACTTGGAGTCCCAAGTGATCACCTGTGACTATCAATTCTTTTCTCATTCTGGTTGGGTGGATTACTCATAGTGTGCACCTCTCCCTGTGCTGGCAGTTATTCCTTTGACCCATGTGCATGTGATACCTCAGCACTTCCATCAGTATCACCAAGCAGTCTGGGAGTCACTTGCAATAGTGGGACAATAAGCAGCACCACCCAGATGGAGTGAGCTGGTTATTGTTGGTTGGCTGTCCTCTGGATGCTGTTCAGTGTTAACAGCTGCGGTTTTCTTCTGATTGAGGATTAAGGAAGCAATCCTGCATGTCATCATCCCTGTCAGAGGAATCCTGTTCCTGGAAGATTGGGGAATATGTCCCTGTTTATGGTTTTCTTGTTGTTAGACTATCAATAAGTAATCACAGGGTAGTTAGAGATTGACATGCAATATCTCTGCCCTTCCCTGCTGATTCTCTGGGACTATTTTATATACTGGCTGATCCCCCATTTTTTTGGTAATGGTATGAATCTGCTTCCCCACCCCCCAACACACACCGCCAACAGGCTTTTTGTTTTGCAGGTTCTCACATTCTGAGAAATTTCTGAAAAAGTACATAATCTCCTGGGGAAGGAGTGATATTGTGAGCAGTGCTATGATGCTAGTCTGCTGCCACAAACAATGATTTTCTGGAGTGTTCTTTGACTAAAACAAAAGCTTCTTTCATCCATGCTTTCCACTTTTAGTCACAGTTCTTCACTGATTCATCAGTAAATATAATATCAATTGACAAACAAGAATCCCTCCCATAGAAAGGTAGATTAGAGACAATCCTGTTTTGATACATGTACAGTTATAAGCATACATAAGCATGTTTAAAGACTAATTAGATTTCTTGTCTTCAGGGAGCACTCTCAACATTAACAGAACACTACTAGCAATTCACTCAGTTTACTCATTTTTGTCAGGATGATATGGGGGTTTTCTCAATCTCACAAACTGGCAGTACAGCTGCAGCTTATGGAACAAATAGGCTGTGGTCATGGTGAATTCATTTAGGGACTACAAATTTCAAAACAAAAATTATTTAAAGTTTTGTCAGCTGCAGTTTTCCCAGGTTTGTTCCTTGTGGGATAAGCCTGTGCAAACTGGGTAAAGTGGTCTGTAACAATCAGGATATACTTAGAACCCCCGATGCTTTTCTCAGAAGTGAAGAAAATCAATTGAAGCTAGTTCAAACGGTTCTGTAGTATCAATAAGACATAATGGGGCTTTGCTATATTGCTTGCATCTCTTTGCTTTCAGGCATTGACAGACCTGACTCAATATCCTCAGTGCTCAATAACCTCCTTCAGATGTGGCCAATAGAAACAAACAGTCTTTACCAAGGTGACACGTTTTCCTGTAACTCTATGCTGACTTGGCTTTAGTTCCTTTCAAGTACTACCAACTGGTTGCAAGTAATAGTTTTGTGATAAAAGACATGTCAAGGCTGATTCCCCACTCTGGCACTTTGAGCACAGAAGGTGGGGGCCTGTAAGGATTTTAAAAAGTAATACTTACCACTCTAGGTTTGTATTAAACTCCCAAGGTTACAGCTTTTCTCTGACCTTGGCTTGATAAATGCTGTTACCACCCAAGTGAAAAACTGCCTCTTGCAAATACTGGAAAAACTCACTTGGGAAGGTTTCCCCAAGGCCCCTTGGCTTTTCCACTCCTTGGAGAAGATGATAAAGAGAAAACAAACAAAAGGGAAACCCAGCTGTTGCTACCAGCTAATTGAAAAACCTATACACAAACCACTTAGGATACCAAAAATCCAATCCTGTTCTTAAACAAAAAAGGTAAATTTTAACAAAAAGGAAAAGAAAATACAGCTAAACTTAGGCTTTTGCTAGATTTTATAGAGCAACTGAAAAAGGGTTAAACACCAGGAATGGCTCCCTGGGGTCCAGCTTAACGTTACAAAACAAAAGAAAACAAAAATACTGGAACTTAGCACAGAAGAATCCAAAAGCCAAAATAAACCCAGTCACATCTATCTAAACATTCCCTGTCTGAATTGACTCATTTTAGGTATGGAAGATGATTTTTCATACCTTGTCCAAACCTTTTACAACATTCCTGCTGCCTCCTCTCTTCAGCAGAGAGAATACAATAGACAAAGGAAAAAGCTCCGCCCTTCCCATTTTAAAAAGTTCTAGCCTTTCCATTGGCTCTTTTGGTCAGGTGCTCACTCCTTTTCCTTTACCTGGGCACTTTTTAACCCTTTACAAGTAAAGCAAGCAGAGAATAGCCACCAAGAGGGACTTTATAGCTAACAGGCTGGCTGGGTGTCCATAAAAGGGAGCTATCCTCCCCCCTTCATTTATCACATGACACTATCATTATCAAGGTACAGTTCTCCTCACACACAAAGTAGAAACCTGGCCTGCCATGTATCTTTTCCATATTGGTGGCCTGGATCCTTTGGCTTTTGCTCCAATAATTGCTTTCATTATTGGGTCAGCTTCCATTGTTTTACTTAGGAGTTCCCAAAAAGATGGGTCTAAGTGTTGACCCAGTACAGTAGCATCCATAATGATAGTGGTTATCCAGGATACAAGCTCTTCCTCTTGGGCCTGGATTTAGTTTAGAGCAGCATTCGAAACATCCAAATATGTGTGCTTAGTACACCCTTCTATTAATGAGTTTTAGCCCTGTTTAATACATAAGTGTTTGACCCACCCAGAAAAGGTAGGGAATATGTAGAAATTACAGCATCTGGGGAACACAATGATGTGGTGCCCAAAAAAGTTCAGCCACTGTGAAAGCTTCATTTTTCAGTACAAGATCCTAGAACTGCTCTTTGTTTATTTCTTACAATCACATTAATGTGTGCTCTTTGTCCTATATAACAGCTGTGTTTTATGTTATTTGTATATTAATAAAATTTGAACTATACTAATGACAGATCCACTCCTGCATCAGTGATTCATAAGATGAGGCTCATTTTAAAATTTTGTCCATTGAGGGCTATGTGAACCTAAGCTAGTGTCACTCCGCCTTCTGGGCCCCTAGTGTGTGTTTAGCTAATTTAGCCTCATAACCCTTACATATCAGTGCTATTGCTTCAGAGATATGTAAAGGTTATGAGAGTAAGTGAATCTAACTGAGGAAAACAAGCATTTAGGATTTAGCACTGGTGAAAGAGAAAAGGTGAGAGAGAATTAGGAACTTTGTTATTTCCCTCCTTTAAAAACATCTGAAAAAGTGTGAATAGCTCTACAATTAAATTGTTATGGGGGTTGGTTTAGCAAAAGCTCCTTCCCAATATTTTTGTCCAACTGTTAAGAAAATCTGTTTATTTTCCACTAGACAGGAAGACTCACAAGGCCACCTAATTGACAATTATGGAATAAATGATGACTAGAGGAAGATTTATGCCCTGAAGCATGAAAGTTTGTGTCCCTTATATTCTGTAAGCTGTTCTACTGTGTGTAACAGATCACCTTATCTATCTAAATATCTAATCCTCTTTTGAATTTTGCTCATTTATGGATTATTTGTTCCTGTATCATAAGAAAGACTAAATAAATGGAGATCTCTAATCTAACATTCTTGTTTCAGCACATCTGCTAGGAAAAAGCTTTCACCTAGCTGGAAAAGTGGCTGAAGACACTCCACAAGCCTACCAAGACTAAGTTTGTGATTTACTACTTAAATGACATTCCTCTACTATGGCCTCATCCCTCCCTTCTTTGACTGATCACTCTTCTGAAATTATGAAAAAAACAACAAAAAACCCCCACCCTTTATCAAGCCCAAAAGTATATGAAAGTCTCCTAGTTTTGTCACAGAAATCAAAACTCAGAAGAAAGTGATTACTGAAATATTTCCTAAAACTTACAAACCTTTAGAGAAACCATGAGCCTAATTTGATTTGTTTTGCAGACAAAAAGGAAAAATGTGTTTTGACGTGGTGTTAACTGAGTTTCATTGTGAAAGACTAGTTTCATTTGAACTGGAGTGAAATTCTGGGAGAGGATAAGCAAATATGTGACAGACACTAAAAATCATGCTCACTTTAACCCCTGAAAAGTGAAACTGTGGAGGTTCACTAAGTAGTTACCTCACAAACAAAGGAACCCTGAGTCTAGGAAGCAAACAGCTCTGAGTGGAACTCTATCACTGACCTCTAGATAGTGCAGTGAAAAGGACCCGGTTTGACCCTACTCTTTTCTCAGACAGCTTTAATCTTAATCATTGGCCTCACAAATCTCCCAGACTCCTGCAGGCTAAGGTATAGACCAAAGGTTAGTCTATTGATTGAGTTCTTAGTGTAACATCTTCATGTTCTTTTTCACCACCCTCCCTCCACCCCTTCACATAAAAGGCAAAAATATTCTTTCACATCCATTCCCATTAAAAACAAAAGTAATGGAATTTGTTAGGTGTTACAGTTTCATGAGACTTTATATATTTGTAGATTGAATATCCAAAAATCTGAACAAAAAAATCCAACATTCTTATATTTATTCTGATGTGACTTCAAAAAAAAAACCCTAAGCAAAAAGCAATAATTGCATTTTGCTTAACTAGTGAGGAGAAAACAATTGCCTTGTGTTTAGAAAAAAGTGTTTCCTGCAAAGCTTTTAGTATCTACAGTCATTTGCTTCAGTCTTGCAGCATTTCAAGCATCTTTCATCTTTGTTGCCAGCTAACCTCAGTTCTACTTCTTAAAAATGTTATTTTTGAGAAGTAAATAACTATCTAAAATTTGGATAATTAAAGACCTAGAGGACCTTTAATAAGCAAATTATCACAAAAAGGGAATTTTAATCTTTAACCTGTTTGTCATACTGAATATGTTTTCAGAACTCATTTATGTAGTCAGATACAAACAGTAGCATCATGATTCCACTGTTTATATCTTGTGCAAGCCTAAGAGAGTTACTAGCACTTTCCTCTTCCTGTACATATGGAAACTCCATTTAATGTCAGTGTTAATGTCATTTAATGTCCATGCCTATGGAAAGGATGTTAATAGTCTACTAAGTGTCTATTTTATAGATCAAAAGAAATGTCCACTCTGCAGAGATGTTTGTGACATAATGTAGCAGGTGTTAGACAATTACAGACATAGGAGTGTCACAGAGTCTACCTGCCATTTAGCACCTCTTTTTGGCCAAGTGTGATGCTTCAGGCCCTCTCCACCTTAATTTACTCCCCTCTCCAAGATTCTCTCTCTTCCCCAGGGATCCACATTGCCCAACCAACCTGTTAGGTCACTCAAAGTTTCATCCCTTTTTAGGTAACAAAAGACCCACACAAATTAAGTTTCTTCTGTCCCACTTGTGGTGCTTTTCAGTCCATCCTCAAGCCTCAGTTCCCAGTCCCTTGTGGGTTAACTATAAGTCTTTCTAACTCTAAGATACAACCCTGACTCCCAGGCACCTTCCCTGGAGTCCCCACACAGTCTCCACCCCTTTGGCCTACCTTTCAGTATTCCTGTTTCTGGAATAGGTTTGCTAACTCCTAGATAGGCTTCACTAAAGCCCTTCCAGACCCAACCTTCTCCTTATGGTTCTACTCTCAAACTGAGGTATCTTCCAGTTCTTTTATGAAACTCAGATGTTTTATACTGTCACCTGACCTTAATTAGGCCAGCCCCATTAAGCTGGGAGGCAGTTAATTGTTGCAGAGGGCTAATTCAATAGGACTGGCTAGCCCCAGGCCTTCTGGTCCTTTGAAGAGGCAGTATACCTTGTCACAAGGATCATAATAGGAAACACTCCCTATTGCTCCCTAACACTCCCTATTGCTCCCTAACACTCCCTATTGCAAGGGGCTGATAATATCAAGCAATAGGAATTTATACTAATCCTTATCATTCCAGTTAGTTATTTTGCAGCCATAGTATTCAGTCTATAATTTAATAATGATTGTTTTCATTATAAGCCCGTTACTGAACCATCCCCATGATTTCATGACATTTTCTCTAACAAGTGTCTTAAAGATTATAACATCTCACGGCAAACCTGTGGCTTTTGGAAAATTTTGTGAGAACTTAGATATAAAAAGAACAAGGAGTCCTTGTAGCACCTTAGACACTAACAAATTTATTTGAGCATAAGCTTTCATGGGGTAAAACCCACTTCATTGGATGCATGCAGTGGAAAATACAGTAGAAATATATATATACACAGAGAACATGAAAAAATGGATGTTGCCTTACCAACTCTAACAAGACTAATCAATTAAGGTGGGCTATTATCAGCAGGAGAAAAAAAACTTTTCTAGTGATAATCAGAATAGCCTATTTCAAACAGTTGACGAGAAGGTGTCAATAACAGTAGGGGAAAAATTAGCATGGGGAAGTAGTTTTTACTTTGTGTAATGACCCATCCGGTCCCAGTCTTTATTCAAGCTAATTTAATGATGTCCAGTTTGCAAATTAATTCCAATTCTGCTGTTTCTTGTTGGAGTCTGTTGTTGAAGGTTTTTTGTTTGGTTTTTTTTTTGGAAAATTGCGACTTTTCGTTCTGTAATTGAGTGACCACAGAGGTTGAAGCGTTCTCTTACTGGTTTTTGAATGTTATAATTCTTGCTGTCTGATTTGTGTCCATTTATTCTTTTGCATAGAGACTGTCTGGTTTGGCCAATGTACATGGCAGAGGGGCACTGCTGGCACATGATAGCATATATCACATTGGTAGATGTGCAGGTGAATGAGCCTGTAATGGTGTAGCTGATGTGATTAGGTCCTATGATGGTGTCCCTTGCATATATATGTGGATAGAGTTGGCAACAGACTTTGTTGCAAGGATAGGTTCCGGGTTAGTGTTTTTGTTGTGTGGTTGCTAGTGAGTATTTGCTTCAGGTTAGGAGGCTGTCTGTAAGTGAGGACAGGCCTGTCTCGATCTGTGAGAGTGAGGGATCGTCCTTCAGGATAGGTTGTAGACCCTTGATGATGCACTGGAGGTGTTTAGTTGGGGGCTGAAGGTGATAGCTAGTGGCATTCTGTTACTTTCTTTGTTGGGTCTGTCCTGGAGCAGGTGACTTCTGGGTATTCTTCTGGCTCTGTCAAATCTGTTTCTAAATGTTGACAGTCATAGCTGAGTTATAGGACAATATAAATAATCATTTTTAAATTGGAAAAACAATCCTTGCCTTTTTTGTTCCATAACATCTCAAAAACTGTCTAATCTATAAAGTTCAAAAGAGCCTCATTAGTTAAGTCTCAGTGAGTATTTGTGCCCCAAGATATTTCATAGGCCCACATGGCTCCACTTTGTGTAGTAGTTTTAAATTATTCAGGATTACATATCTTAGAGTGTAGTGTTCATGATATCTAATGGCAGCAATTGTTCCTGTGAATTCTGATGTCTGCTGCACACTCCACCTAATCTAATTTTTTACTTCAAAAACTATAATAACCCTTTCCATGGATATCCTCCAGTATGTAAGCCAACCACTAGAGAACAGATCTGATTGAAAAAATCTTTTTGATGGAAAAAAACCCAATAGAAAATATAATTTCCATGTAATCAAAATCCTCTGCAGGAAAATTACAATTTTGCTGATTTTTTTTTTTAATTTCCAATGGGAGAATTGAAAATAAATATCTTGCTTTGGGTCAGGTTAGCATTAGCCTTTGTTAACCTGAGCTGCCATGCTGTCTCAGGGGAGCCATAGTTCAGGTTTCTCATAGCCCCATTCTCCACTACAGGCCAGGTTCCCTGGCTGGAGTATGTCTCCCATGATGTACCACAGTCTCCTTTCTTGTTGAACTTCTCTGGTGGTTGAACCTCTCTGGTGCATCATGGGAGTCTCATGACTGGGGTACATCACTGGATGCCATTGAAGCAATTCAAATTTAGCTGAGACAAAAGGTTGTGATTTCGTTTGACAAGCTGATTTGGAAATGTTTATTCTGATAGAAAATATTGAAAATAAACTGACATTTCCAAATCAATTTTTCTGAACTGTCAATTTGGTGAAAATTTTTGATATTTTGACCTTTTGGCCCCAAATAAATGATTGAAATATCAGAATTTCCCTGTAACATGGACACTCTGACTTTTGACAAGCTCTACAATATTTGTTAACAAATTTTAAATATATATTTAAACTTTTGCAGTTTGTTGCAACACGTATTTCTCTCCAACAGCGTAATATCAATGAGCTGCTATAAGCATTTTCTCAGTCTCAAAAATTGCATATATTTACTGGTGTTGCCATGATAGCTGTTTGTTTTGTTTTGTTTTTGTTTTGTTTTAATTATCTACTCCCTACACAATAATCCCACAGTAAAAAGCTCCCCCAGACCAGAGCCACAGAAGCTTGAAATTCACAAACACATGGGGAATCCCCAGTTGCCCTGTTAGGACAGCTTTACAACCCCTTCACACCATGGGGTGGTGGGAAAGGAACAGAGATAAGTATATAGGGGGAAAATAGTTTCTTTTCAATATGTAGTAACCAGAAATTTATGCTTTGAAATGAATAATGAACTAAAAAGTACCCAGAGCATTAAAAGCTGTTCAAATCCGAGTTAAGCTTATGAATAGAGGGCAGTACAGTTTGTGCTCCAAAATAATTACAATACCACATATACAAGTTACTCATAACTTGCTGATACCTACATAGTCCCTCCTTTCCATGGGGATAATCTTAATTAATCCCTTCACCGCTGCTGGTATGTGCATATATCCTGACACTAGTTTTTCATATAATGTTGATTCATATGAGATGAAGACTTGGACAGAAGGAAAAGGTACCAGGTACATCATTCAACCTTGAAGTTAATCTACCATTAAAATATTCTGCTTAATGCACGTGCCACTAAGATCCATTATAATGAATCTATGTAATGTTGTCCCCTTTGGTAAATAGGAGACATACTGTAACATTTACAGCACAAAGCATGTTTTATTCCTTGCCATTCCATAGTTTATGAGTGCCATCCTTTAAGATCAAATAACAGTTACTGACTCTGAGTGGATTAAAGTTTGTTTTTTTTCCCAATATGAATGATAAAGGGCTCATTTTTCCCTTCTGCAGTGAAACACTAAAATGCTGGTAAAGGCATAAATTGTATTAAAATGGAACATTCTGTGAATAACTTAACAACCTCAGAGAAAGTCAAGAATACAGTTCGTTCGTTTTCTCATTTACTTCCAAAAATCTATAAATTATAGACCCCTTCAAGAACTGTCAGATAGCTATTCCTTTCCTTAATGTAAAGGCTTTCAGATTAACAATTAATCAGCATGAGTTTGGCGATCTGTTAACTACCCAATGTTAATATGCCAGTTTTCTGGTACAGAAAGCAATGTGACTTGTAGCCACACTATTTATGTGTTCTCATCATTCTTCCAGCTGCCACTACACAGAGGGCTAGGTGCATATGAACACCTATACTGCCATTACACCCAGTCCTGAATTACGGGATTACTTTAGGGCAGGGTTAGGCAACCGAAGGCGGCATGCGAGCTGATTTTCAGTGGCACTCACACTGCCAGGGTCCTGATCACCAGTCCCGGGGGCTCTGCATTTTAATTTAATTTTAAATGAAGCTTCTTTAACATTTTAAAAACCTGATTTACTTTACATACAACAATAATTTAGAGACCTTCTAAAAACAGTAAAATGTATTACTGGCACACATGATCCTGGAGAGCATATTGTGGAGAATAAGAACAAAAAGGTTTTCTGTGACAGGAATGGCATTCTACATTCAGAGCCTGAGCAATGAGCAAAATCATAAAAAGCAAAAAACTAAGAAAAGAGTGGAAATCTGAGAATGACCCAAGGACAGAGACTTGGAGAATTCTAAGTCTTTTGCTCTCAGTATCATTCCTAGTCCAACCCTATCTGTGACATTGTACATTTGTAAATAATCATAGATCTGGATGATCTTGTGTATGCTGCCTAACAATTTCCTCTCCTTAATAGAAACAATCCTCTTATTGAGTCAAAAGTGTGCTAAACATTTGGTTCTGTGACAGTATGTTGAAGTCTTAACAGGTGTTAAACATACAAACAAACAAGTCAAGCAATGGCTGCCTGAATTAATAGCCGACAATGAACACGAGTTTTTCTAAATATTTATCTAAATGCACTGTGCTGAGTCTATCAGTTTGCTCTGGGTGATTTTGTGATATGTCACTCCAAGTGTATTTGACATAATATCATATGACACAGTCATAAACCACTGTCATAAAAGTATAAGGGCAGATACTCACTTGGTGTAAAGAGGCATAATTCCACAGTTTTCAATGGATCTATACTAGTTTACAACACCTGAGGATCTGGTCCATAGACTTTTCTTCATCTGATTTACCTATTACAGTAACAACATTATGACTCAAATTTTACCACTGATTACTTGTGTACTTAGAAGAAGAAAGTATTTTGGAGCCATCCATGATTAGCTCATTAATGAGACTATTTGAACGCTCAATGACTTGAATGCAGAAATCATGTAAATTCTAGCATTCTGTCTATTTTCCAGGACATCTAAGCTTGAAAAGCATAATTCACCCAACATTAGCTGTGCACCTTGGCCAGGCACTGAGTAAAAATAAAACTGTGTGGCTCACTCCAGAGAGACTTATATGCAAATTCCCTTATACAAGGGAACAATCTTAGAGCATTTTCTTCAAATGAGAGTGAATAAAAATTATTATTTTCTCCACACCATTCATGGTTTTATAGACCTCTATCATATCCCTTTTTAGTTGTCTCTTTTCTAAGATAAACAGCCCCCGCCTTCTTAATTTCTCCTCATAAGGAAACTGTTCCGTATACTGATTATTTTTTTTCCCCTTCTCTTACTTTTTCCTGTTCCAATATGTCTTTTTTTTTTCCTTTAGACGGAGTGACCAGAACTGTGCACATTATTTAAGGTTTGAGTGTGCCATGGATTTATATACTGGCATTGTGATATTTTCTGTTTTATCTATTCTTTTCTTAATGGTTCCTAACATTGTTAGCTTTTTTGACTGCCACTGCATGTTGAGCAAATGTTTTTGGAGAACTATCCACAATGACTCCAAGATTGTTCCTGAGTGCTTACAACTAATTTAGACCCCATCATTTTTTATGTATAGATAGGATTATGTTTTCCAGTATGCAGTACTTTGCATTTATCAACACTGAATTTCATCTGCCATTTTGTTGCCCAGTCATCCAGTTTTGAGAGATCCCTTTAACTCTTAGTTAAGTCCAAAGCTGACTTCAGTTTTGAGTAATTTTGCAATGTCTGCAAATTTTGCCACCTTACTGTTCACCCCTTTTTCCAATTCATTGATGAATACATTGAACTGCACAGGTCCCAGAACCCTGCTATATACCTTTCTCTATTGTGAACACTGAACATTTTTTCCTACTCTGTTTCCTATCTTTCAAACAGTCATTGACGCATAAGAGGACCTTCCCTCTTATCCTCTAACCGCTTACTTTGCTTAAAAGCCATTGGTGTGGGTCCTTGTCAAAGGCTTTCTGAAAATCCAAGGACACTATATCAACTGTATTAAGTCATGCTTGCATTCTTTCTCCATACCATATTGCAAATCATCAGGCTACTTATGTATGTCTGTAGTCTGTATCTCCTAACCTGTAGCATTAGCACAGGACAATTCTCCACTCCCATGTGTATCATGGAAGAGATATCTGCAGTACCACGGTATAGCAAAGAAAGTTGAAATATAGATTTGCCAAGGATGTTCCCAGTGCATGTGTGCATAGTGTGGAATCTACTGGCCCCAATTCATTGCAGGGGAGCAATGGGACATGTCTGTTAATCCCTCTAAACCTTTAGTATACAGATGCTTCCTAGATGTGCCTTGATACCTTGGCCCCACCTCCTTGTGCCAGATATGGGAATTATCTCTGGTAGCCAGAACATCCTGCTCTGGTGGTGGCCTGCCCATCACCTCTTCTGCTCCTGAACCCTCATCCCTGCCAGGACCACAGAGTCCTCTTCAGTGACACAGCCCTCTAGCCGTGCCACACCTGTGCTCCCTGCTTTGCAATCCCTGTCCAGCTACTTCTCACAATGGTGACTGCAGTCTTTCTAGCCACTTTCTCAGAGGTGAGTGTGGCAGACCCGGGTCTTGGCCCAGGGACTCTGTAGAAGGCTGTTGCTTGCTGTACCCCCTCCAGCTCCTTGATAGATTTCTCTGGGTCACTTCTCCGCAGCTCCAGCACCCTCTTTACCTTTGTCTCAGGGCCTCACCCTGCAGATCCCTGCAGCTAGAGTCCTGACTGGATACCAAAAAAGTGTATCCACATCCAATCCACAAAAATTTCTGCGGATATCCACATCAGCATATCCAGATATCTAGATTTGTAGGGCTCTAAACAGCTCCACATGTCACCACGCAGCAGTGATGCTGGGCTGTGCCAAGCCTCTGACACCCAACCGCCCCCCAACACTTCTCCCCAGAAACTTCCTGCCCCACCACCTGCTCCACTCCTGCTGTACCTCATTCCCCACTTTGAGTAGGAAGGCTACAATCCTGTGCCCTCATGTGCAGTGCCCCTCTGTGAGGGGAAAGGCTCAGACATTCCTGTGCAGCTGCATGGGCTGTAACGCACGCAGACCCGGCTCAGGCAGAGAGAGGCAACAACCACTCTCTTCATAGCATGCACCCTTGCCACCCACTAGTTTAGATTACAACATCACACTCTTTCAAAATGGCGCTTGGCTCACTCCCTTCTGGCAGTTGTAGTTTACCTTCTCTGTCCAAGTAAGCTGGGGACTACAACATCCAGAGTGCCCACTGGGCTAGCCCCACTTCTATGAGCTGGAGCCTGCAGGCGTGTGACAGCCACTCTGTTCTGGTGAGTCTGTGCTGCAGAGCCCTGCATGGATACAAAATTTTTATCTGCATCTGAGTTGCTGTCTGCAAAAATGGTTCATGGATATAAAGCAGATACCCATGGATTTGCAGGATTCTTCCTGCAGCCCACCAGGAGCTGCCATTAGTACTTTACTACCCTTTAGTACTTTAGTACAGTAACTCCTCACTTAATGTTGTAGTTATGTTCCTGAAAAATGCAACTTTAAGTGAAATGATGTTAAACTAATCCAATTTCCCCATAAGATTTAATGTAAATGCGGGGGGTTAGGTTCCAAGGAATTTTTCGGGGGGCAGACAAAAGGCATTATATACTGTACTGTACTGTGGTTGGGAAGTGCCACAGGCTTACCCCACACAGGCACAGCCCGCTGCAGGCAAGGACGCTAGGAAGCACCTTCACAGCAGCAGCAGCTTCCCCAGAGAAGAACAGACGCTGACTTTGCTGGGGTTTGCTCCAGGCCTGTCTATTCCCATCTCTACTCCACCTCTTCTCACCCCCACTCCAACTCCTCTCCCGAGCACGCTGCATCCCGCTCCTCCCCCCGCCCCGAAAGTCCTAAGCGCCAAACAGCTGCTTGAAGGCACTTGAGACTTTCTTGGAGGGAGGGGGAGAAGTGGAGATGCAGTGCTTCCCTGCTTCTCCCCCTCCCTCCCAGAAAGTCCTAAGTGGTGGAAGCGCTGGGAGGGAGGGGGAGGAGGCGGAGAAGAGGAACTTGTGCAATGCTCCCTTATAAAGTCACTGCTTTTCCACAGAATCTTACAAGCAATGGACAGAGCAGGCAGCCAAATGATGTTATAAGGGAGCATTGCACGACTTTAAATGAGTATATTCCCTATTTGAGCAGCGACACAACTCTGAAAGAACATTAAGCAGGAGGATGTTAAGTGAGGAGTTATTGTACTCTGCCTGAAGTACTAGCTCTGTCCAGGGTGCTAGCTCCTTTCAACCTGCATAGCAACAATCCTCCTCAAGCTCCAGCAAGCGACCGAAGCTGCTCAGCCCTGCAGCTCTTCTTATAGGAGCCTGCCAGGCCCTGATTGGCTGCTCCCCATAGCCCTTCTCTGATTGACTGCCTCCTGTGAAGCCTCCCTAGAGCTCTATTAACCCCTTACAGCCCAGTGTGGGACAGGCACACCATCATACTCCTTCACAAAGCACAAGAACCAAGGGGTCACCCAATGAAATTAATAAGTAGGTTTAAAACAAATGTGAGGAAATACTTCTTCACACAACACAGTCAACCTGTGGAAGGGGTTGCCACGGGATGTTGTGAAGGCCGAAAGAATAACTGATAAGTTCATGGAACACAGGCCCATCAATGGCTATTAGCCAAGATTGTCAGGGTTGGTACTCCATGCTCTGCATGCTCCTAAATCTCTGACTACTAGAAGCTGGGACTGGATAACGGGATGGATCACTATATAATTGCCCAGTTCTGTTCATTCCCTCTGAAGCATCTGGCAATGGCCTCTGTTGGAAGGCAGGTTACTGAGCCTGACCCATTGGTCTGACCCAGTATGATCATTCTTATGCTCTTATAATGTACTACTTCAAAAACACATTTGCAAAGGGATTTCAGTTGCTTGTTTGAGCTGACAATAGCTTCATTTGCTATTCTACGTGAAGAATTGGAGAGGTTAAAATAAGTTTATATTTGATCTTGTTTTTTGTGGAAGTTGGGGTGAGGGAGGACTGCAGGGTTGTTTGATTGTTATCCAGGTGTCATAATTAATAAATCACAATCAAATTATTTGTATTTGTGTATAATTTATTTTATCATGATGCTCTGTCATTTGTACTGGCATTGCAAACCTACAGCTCCGTCATCATATATCACAGCTGGACATGGTTCTGTCTCTCTCCCTCTCTGCTGTCATATCTGAACTACAGCACAGAAAATAGGAATAAATTGGGTATGAGGAGCTATTAATATTTTTTTTGCTGGAATTTAGCTGCCATCCAAAGCAATTCAGCTAATCTTGATAGTTTTCTGTGCAGTGGGCAGATCCACCAAAGTACGTAATTTGATCAAAAGAGGGATCTTTAAACTACAACCTTAACCCTGAGTGGTCCCATCAAAGTCAACGACACTGTGTATAAAGTAAGATGCTATTCAACGTGAGTAAGTGTATCAGAATCCTGGCCCTAAATAAGGATGATCTCTGGAGCTTATTTCACTGTCATGAATTAATGCCAGCCTTAGCTGAAATAACCAATGCATATGGGCCTGTTCAGACATGCAGCCAACAAGGAACGATTTTTTAATATGAGAACATGTGGTGGGTTTACAGATGGTACAGTAGAAGGGTGCCTTTTAATGAGAGATGGTGCTTGTAAGTAAGGATAGAGGCTGTAGCTACCTATCTTATGGGGAGCAGTCATTTTTGGGGAAGGACTATGTGTTTTGGCTGCTGTAAAGGTCTAACTATTTGGGTTTTTTTATATATCTTTCAGTTAAGTTGGAGATCCAAATGCCATGTGTGGCATTCAGGAACATTATGTGAATGGTTGATTCAGCATGGAAAGTTTTGGGTTTCTAATTTATTTATCCACATATCAATGAAAGGATCATCCTCATCCTTATAGTCTAGGGTTTTGTGTTTTCTTAAACAGATCCTGGGGTGGTGTAAGTCACGATGATAAATGAAGTCAATGTAGCTATGACTACACCAACTGAATAATTTACACACATATTCATTTTTATTGTAAACCTGAGGTACCAATGGCAATAAAGTCTTGTTTTCCTATTGGTTGCAGACTGTATTTCAGATGCTAAGTGTCAGCTGACCAGGCAGAGGGCAGTCTAGCCTAGTGGTCAGAGAAGGTAGAGAGCCTAGTGAGCAGCAGATCCTGCGGCTACAGTCACAGCTATAGTCAGAAGCCAAAGTCAAGGGTCATACTGGAAGACGGAAACCAGATCCCAGAGCTGAGGGTCAAGATGTAGTCAGGAGCCGGAGCCAAGGGTCAAATCAGAGAGCAGGAACTGGAACTGGCGTGAGCAGGGTATCAAGCAAGGAGGGGCTCAAGGCAGGGGCAGGACAGAGGCAAGACTGGGTGCAAGGCAGGAACAGACACAGTGGTGGGCTTGAGTGTTGAAAAGCCAGAGAGCTGCTGCTGCTGCCTTAAGAGCCAGCTGCTGGTCCCTTTAGCCAAACAGGCTGGGTGGCTAATCAGGCAGCCTGCTGTAGGCCTGCTGTACTAATGATACTGCCCGGAGACTAGCTTTGTTGCAGGTCAGGGTTCCTGATGCTAGGGAAAGACCAGTATGGTGAACAGTACCTCTCATTAATGACAATATGACATTAATCTTTTAAATCTTCAACACAAAAAGATTATTATTAGATTAATGTTTTAAATATTGGAATAGCAATAACAACCCCTATGTCAGATATTTCCTGTCAGCAAATTGCTGGCTAGGTTAAGAGTCCTCAACTGTGTGTCAAGCCAAGGTTCTTCATTATCTTACAGGACATGAAATTTCTGTCAATAATTATTGCTCAAATAACAATGTTCATTTAAGGCTACATCATTAGGAGGAAGGAATCATCTCCCCCAGGCAACACTCTGCATTGTTGAGCTCAACCTCCAAAAGGGAATGGCTAGTGGATCCACTGAATTACTGGACTTATCACTTTGTGGTGGAGCTCTGTGCACTTTCAGAATCCTACTCCCACTTGAACACATCACAACCACACTAGATGCCCTGCATTCAGGACCCAGCACAGACAAGGAAGCTGTCCTTCAGTAAATACAAATCAGTGCAGTATAACTGATGTGCCACTAATATGAGTTAAACATGATCTTCATTTTACTTATTGTTTCAGAGCATCGTATGTGAGAGAACACAACAGAGTGGAAAAAAATGATGAGCAATAGTAAACTAAACTGTCTTGATAGGCTACACATTTTGTGATTTGCAATAATCAGTATTGAAACTAGTCATAGTAATGACGGATAATTATGATGAACTTCTGCCTCCTCCATACACCTACCAATGCAAATAATAGTCCAGTAAATGTGGAATACGCAATAGTTTATGCAGTATTTGACTATTGCAGTTATGTTGTTGGGGTTTTTTGCTTAAGTTTGGCTTGGATTCTATGGGAGAAATGCTGGAATCATTGAAGTAAATGGCAAACCTTCTATTGGCTTCAATAGGGTCAGGATTTCATCCTATAGTCCTTCTTTAGTAAAAAATCCCATTGCTTTTAGTGTGGATTTTGACTGAGTAAAGACTGCAGGACTAAGCCACTACCTGCAAGCTACATTCCAGTTCTTACAGTTATTACCAAACATATTGTCTTCTGACTCTTAATGAAATCTCTGGGGGTGGGGTGCGGGGGTGGAGAGAGAGACTAAATATGTGAAGATGAAATCCAAGTGATAAATTGCAAATTCATGTGACAAATGCATTTAGCAAGCACCTTTGATTGGCTCACCTGCTGTTTCCTCACTAATCTATTTTTAGATATAGAAAAGATATATACGTCATTTAAAGATTATTTTATGGCTAGGTACCTGATATACAGGCAGAAGCTACAAATAATTATCCCAATTCTTTTTAGAACATTCCTAAAATAGTTTTGTGTAATAGATGTTCCATATACAGAATATATGGTGGTATATTGAAGGTTTTTTTCAGACTCATTTGAGATTATCTACATTACTCTTGAGTGAGTTTGACAAATCTTAGTGGCAAAAAATTCAAGCTGATGCAAATCATTATAGATCTTGCTTTTCCCTTGTCTCCTTACCAGTCCTGCTATTCATCCTCTGCTCCTTCCCACTATCTGGCAGATGCTGGTGCAAGGATTGCTCTTCTACAGCTATTGGGGCATGGCTCCTGGGTATCTTTGTGTCAATGATTATCCATCTCTTTTGAAAACTCATCTGAAAATCTTTTCTCCCTTGCTTGTGTCTATTAATTTCTTATTCCCTCTGTTAATAACTATATGACTGAATGTTTTAATTTGTTCACATACACTATCTTTCATAAGCTGCCAATTGAATTTTGTAGGGTCTTGTATGACATGTTGTCCAGGGAGTGTCCAGACAATGTGACACATTGGATGTTTGTTCTATGACATTTATATGAGCTGATCTACAGCATGTGTGAGGAAATATTTGCCTATCCATTTGCCTAGTGTCTTCCCATTTGATGTGGCTGCTAAACATATTGCTTATACTACGTGAGTATGTTCTCATATACACCTGACGAGGTTTTCATTTTGGCAAATATAGGAAGCAGTTTTTGTGGTGTGAAGGCATGAAATGCCCTACTTGTGCTAGATCATGCACCTTAGAGAACTGTTGGGGCTAACATGAAAGGGAAGTACAGAGTAAGAAATCCCTATCAAGAGTACGAAATCATTGGTAGTATACATGTTTTTGCCTCGAAAGAGAGGGAAATTCTTATTTCTGCTTTTTTTATCCAAAATCTACCTAGCAGATTTGATGAGTGAAATTTACCTTTAAAGTATAGATCATGTCAGAGCTGTAAGAAATAAATTGACATTTGACAGTCACCACCACTGTGATAAATGGAAAACTGAAAAATGAACTGAGAGTATATTATCCGTGGATAAATAACTGTAGATAGTGTCGAAAAAAACACTCCTTAATGGAGCATACCAAGAGCAGTCTAGAAAAGAAGCCTTTAAACTATCCAAAACTTTAAAGTCACTGAATCATGGAATATCAGGGACCTCAGGAGGTCATCTAGTCCAACCTGCTGCTGAAAGCATGACCAAGTTCCAGATTGATTTTTGCTTCAGATCCCTAAGTGGCCCCCCCTCAAAGGTTTAACTCACAACCTTGGGTTTAGCAGGCCAATACTCAAACCACTGAGCTATCCCCCCTGTCTACTAAAGGCACTCTGGTTCACATTGGCACAAATAGGAATAGAATTTGGCCCACTATCTTTTGCTAACATAAAGAAATGCTTTTAATGTGTGCCACTCTAAGCAGCACATCCTGTATGTGTCCATCAAATCTACAGTGGCACTGACCATAGTTGAGGCCTTGCCTGTCAGCAACACTCTCCTCACAGCAAGGAGGGGAGAAAAGTAAATAAATAAATCAACTATCAAAAGTAAACATGGCAAATACCACTTAGCAAATGTTCTGAAGATATTTACATCATTAGGCACAAATAGAGATGCAAGATCTCAAGTTATTACTCATTAGTGTTAATATATATGTTATTCAATATTATTTTCCAAGCGAAAGAAAGTGAAATCAGCATAATGAAGAACTAATTGACAGAGGTGTAGACATATAAAGCAGCTAAGCTCTAAATCTTAAAAGGCAATCTGAAGAGGCTAAATGTCAGTGATGTTGTTCATAGCAGATATCTGGTATTTAATTCTGTATGTGCACCTTACAGCCTGATCTTGTTTTTCTTGCACTTCCAGTGCGTCCCTTGAAGTCTGTGAGTATTTGTGGTATGTCAAAAATACAAGAACCAGAAGATGTAATCTACTCACTGCCAGTTCTCTAAGGCCTGGTCTACCCTGGGGGTAGAGGAAGGGTATCGATCTAAGATATGTCAACTTCAGCTACGAGAATAGCGTAGCTGAAGTTGACATATCTTAGATCAACTTAGCATCCTTGCGGCATGGGATCGACGGCCAAACTCCCCCGTCAACTTTGTTTCTGCCTCTCATCGAGCTGGAGTTCAGCAGTCGACAGGAGAGCAATCGGGGATTGATTTATCTCGTCTACACTACATGTGATAAATCGATCCCAGATAGATTGATCACTACCTGCCGATCTGGCGGATAGTGTAGACATACCCTAAGGGTGAAATTCACGCTGATGCAGGGATGGCACGAGGTCTTCTCCACCCAATAAGGATTACATAGGAGATGCATGGGGGCTGCTTGCTGAGCAGCTACACGCCAGAGGCAGGAATAGTCCATGTTTTGCCTCATTGCCCTACGCCTTGGGTGCTCAGAGATAGGGCTGCATTTATGTGGATCCAGTGACCCCAGTTCCCAAGTCCACAGGTTGGAACATTGGGCACTGCAAGTATAGATCTGTTGCATGAGGCTGTACCAGGATTTCTGGAGCCCATCCAATGCATATGCATCTCTAGGCATGATACAGTATGCAGGGGCTCCCTGTCCAGAGTGAAGTTGGAGAGGCTCTGAAGCTGCTCTGCTGCAAGGATTCCTCCCCACTGCTTCACAGGAACTTCCCAGTGTCCTGCTTGGCTACTTGGACTGTAGGATTTAGGATTTGGGCATTAGGCACTTTATATAGCTCTTTGGTTTGGGGCAGTCTGCAGATTTCGGAAGATAACATTACATCATTTTGCACATCTGGGATCAGATCTGCAAAGTTATCAGGTACCTAGCCACATTTCTTTTCTTTCCTTTTTTTTGTAATGAAAGCTTAGATTCTGCAAAAAAGGATGAATAAAGCCTCCAATCATTACCTACACATAATTGTCAAATGAATGAATGGATTTGTCAAGTTCTATCCTGTGATATCTCTTTAGGGCATTATTTCCAGTTAAATTATACAAGAAGATCTATTAAATTTTATAATACATCCATACCAAAAGAGTGAAGGAAATTCTTACACTGAATATCAAAGGAATTTATTATGGTTTGTCACTTGCTACAAAGTCTTTTTTTTAAACAGACATGAAAATGAAACAAAATCGAAATTTAATGTATTTTATCTCAAAACACTATATAATTCAAAAGTTAATTTCAAATTTGATATAGTTTAATGTAACAACACTTTCTATTAATTGTCACAAATGGTACTGTAAATGCTTTAAAATTAAGTAATCACTGTAAATGTCATCTGATTATATATATTTCTTATCTAGTAACCCCATTTTTACCAAACGTAAGTGTCAGCTGAGGTTCCTACTGTAATAAGATGGAAGGGAATGTGTGTGTATGGATTTTTCCTTCAATTCAAACAGAACAAAATTTTGGATATAGGGGAACATTTTCAAAAGCAACTAAATGATTTAGGAGCCAACATCCTATTTTCAGAAGTGACTCAATCACTTGGAAACATAACTGAAAGATAATGGGACCTTGTCTCCCAAATCACATAGGCAATTTAGAAAAAAATTGCCCATATACCTTTGTACTTATTGTCCCTGGTAGTCCTACGTGTGTATTCAGAACTCTGTAGAAAATGTAGTACAGTACACGGGGCATACAATTAAGAGTCAGAAAAGCCAGGTTCTGCTCCCAGGCTTTGATTCAGCAAAACACTTAAGCATATGAATAATTAGCATGTGCTTATCTTTAAGCACATGCTTCAGTTCCATTAAAGCCAATGTAGCTTGAATACATACTTAAATTTAAGCATGTCCTTAAGCATTTAGATAACTTAGGGCCCCAGCTTTGCCACTGACTGTGCATGACTTGAGCAACTCTTAAACTGTCTATTCTTCACTCTCTGCATGTGTAAAATGGGAATGATACTTACTTTGTAAAATGCTTTGAGATCTACTTTATGAATGAAAAGTACTATTTAATTTAACAAAATGCAAGTGTTACCAATATTCAAATGAATACAAATGTATCTTTTCAAATGAAGAACTTGGAAAATTTTTGTCACTCTGTCGTAGGGCCAGTACCCCTGTCACCCTGGGGCAAGGCAAGGGCGTGATAGCCCCGCGGCACAGCCACTAGGGTTGTACCCTGCCTCATGGTCACACGGCCCAATGGCCAGAGTCAGTGGGACTCCCCCTGTCTTCACAGAAGTGGGGCCCAGTGGCCAGAGTCAGTGGGACTCCAGTTGTCTGCAGGGAAGCACAGTCCAATGGCCAGAGTCAGTAGGACTCCCCTTGTCAGCAGGGAAGTGGGGCCTAGTGGCCAGAGTGAGTGGGATTCCCCTTGTTTGCGGAGACACACGGCCCAATGGCCAGAGTCAGTAGGACTCCCCTTGTCTGTGGGGAAGCACGGCCCAACGACCAGAGTCAGTGGGACTCCCCTTGTCTGCAGGGAAGTGTGGCCCGGTGGCCAGCATCAGTAGAATGCGGGGGAGGGGTGTGTGTTTGTTGATGGGCCATCCCACCAAGAAAGGGGGGCAGCCAGGCATGGGAACCCGGGGCCTCTCTGCTTCACTGGGTCCCAGCCTCAGGCCCTGGTAGTGGCAATGGGATTTGCCATGTAGTCAGTGGGGAATCCACCCACAGCACTCTGACTACTGCAAGGACACTGGCTGGTCCCTCCCTGGGCTGCTTCCTATATTGAGTCCTGTAGCGAGGTAGAGTACATCTTCCCTCCTCAGCAGTCAGCCCTAACTGAGCTGTGCTGCTCACTTTTATACTGCAGCAGCAGTTGGAGCATGCCCATCAGGGTTGAGGGAGCAGAGCTTCTGCTGCTGAGAGTGTTGCCATAACCCCATCCTCTCCAGTGCGGGGCCAGTACACCCAGTCACACACTCATATTAAAAAGGACTCACAATAATCTTACCCATACAGTAAAGTGCATGACAAACCTGCATCACAATGCTGAAGAGCATGTACCTAATTGTATGTCTTAGATGATTTTGTGAAAAGATAAATTGTTAGATTTTATTGTGTGTACTGTAGTTTAATGATAGTATGTATTGTTATTACTTCTGTATATTTTAAATATCAATTCTGGGTGAAGGTTAAAACCTGTTTTTCTACACTTATGAATGTAACTGATTAGCATTTCTACTATCTGTGTCCTGTGCAGTGTTGTTGTAGCTGTGTCAGTCCCAGGATATTAGAGAGCAAAGATGGGTGTGGTAATATCTTTGAGGATGAGGTACAGAGTGATTGCTTTGTGAAAAGGATGCTCCACCAGAGAAGTAGATTGCATCATGGAATGAGCCACCAAGACACCCCACAAGAACCTGCTTCAATACAGAAATACAGCTACCTCCAACTGCATACCCCTAGTTGCCACATACCACCTCTTACTGGAACTGATATGGGTCATCAAACTACAACACATACTTGATCCTAAAATAAATATTTCCTGAAGCTCCTCTTCTGGCCTACAAACAACCCCCCCTCTCCCAGTCCAACCTCATCATCAGAAGCAAGCTTCCCACAGATCAAAACACACCAAGTCAAAGTGGCACCAGACCCTGCCAGAACAACAAATGAAAAACCTGAAGCCATATCTCCACTACTACAATGATCAACACCACCCACAATACACCTTTCAAGAATCTTGGTTCCTACACATGCTTATCACATGTGGTATACCTCATCCAGTGCACTTAATGCCCCAATAGCAACTATGTGAGTGAAACCAGACAATCACTACGCTCTTGAATGAACTCACACAGGAAAATGATAAAAGACGAAAACATTGCATCACCTGTGGATGAACATTTTTCACAAACGATCGCTGTATGTCTGACCTATCAGTCCTCATCCTCAAAGGAAACCTGCACAACACTTTCAAAGGATGAGCCTGGGAGCTTAAATTCATAACTCTGCAAGACACTAAAAATCATGGTCTAAATAAAGACACTGGATTTATGGCTTATTACAACAATCTGTAACCCACTAGCCCTCCCCTCATTTTTGTCCTATAACTACAGAGGTGTTAATGAGCCACTTCACCTTGAATGGTCCCTTAGAATATATGCTAACTACTTACGCTAAACTATGTGTTCAATCTTGCATTTAACTGTCACACTTGGAGTACCTTTCCCAGATCTGAGGAAGAGCTCTGTGAAGCTCAAAACCTTATCTCTCACACCAACAGAAGAAGTTGGTTTAAAAAAAGATATCTCGTCTGCTTAGTATCTCTATTTGTTTTTTGGTATCATTTAACAGCTCATGTGTTGGCTTTGATCAACCCCCGACTGTAGTTAGTGCACAACCTCTCACTGACTTCAGTGATCATTGGATCAGAATGTGACTTATATGCATGACTGAGCCCCAAAAGAAGTTATTTAAATACATGTTTCAGTACTACTTTGTGTGTGATTATATATATATGGCTTTTGGTGATAAGCAGGGTCTTGGTATAAACGTATATATCTGCACAACTGCATTGCACAATTTCATGATTAGGGTTGAGTGTGAGAGTGTGACTATGTTTAATATTCCTATGCATTATTATTTTTCTAAGCATTTTTTCTTCCTTCTTGGCCCTGAATCAGCATAGGATATAAGCATGTAAATAAAGTTAGGAACATGATCAACTAACAGGACTACTCAGTACTTAAAGTTAATGTACATTAACTACCTTACTGCATCAGAGCGTAGCTAATGGAGCTGCTTACTTATCCCATTCGGTAGAGTTATGTATGTTTGAAGCTTAATGCCTTTGTGAAGATCAGGGTCCAAAATGAAGATAAAGCTTCAAAAATACAAGACTGATGACATGCTGAAGTAATAAAACTTTAATGCTTTATAATTTAAAAATCAGATGTTTTCCTTTTCATTCCTTTGTACAAAGAATGAGGCAGAGACTATTATTGATAGCATCTATCACACAAATGCATTTACTAAGAGAACAAAAGCAAGTTTGTTAATGTTCTGGTTTTACAGCCTTCATCAGACATTACAGGGTAACTAACAAAATGTAAGACTGAACAGGTTGCCAAAATCAATAGCAAGCAAATATACACCCACAATATATATAAATACATATATACACACACATACACATCTATGTGTAAATATATACATAGTGTTTACACTGTATCTAAACATTAATAATAATAAATATAGTATGAATAAATAAACACAGATTTAAAAATAGCAGAAAGGGAAATAACTGATCTCAAGGACAATCTTATTAAAAACATAAAAATAGACTAAACAGTCTTCTGAAGTTTATTTTGGACTGAGTATAAATCAAATAAAGTATCACAAGTAATAATCTCAACATACTAAACATAGGGATTCTGTGATGCTAGCAAAGTTGAAGCAATTTCATTTATTCAGTATTAAAGTTAACTTAAAAACAAATCAAAAGCATGGATTTGAAATGCATCATTTCAGTAAATGAAGGTTAGTCTACACTAGCTGCTGTAGTGCATCTGGTGAATACGCTTTATGCTCTCCCTTCAGCATAATAAAGCCACTCCATGAGAGGTGGTAGCTATGTCAACAGGAGAAGCTGTCCGCCAACATAGTGCTGTCCACAGTGGCACTTAGGTCGGTATAATTTATGCTGCTAGGGGGGTAGCTTATTCGCACCGTGGAGTGACATAAATTATACCAACATAATCTGTAGTGTAGACAAGCCTGAATGCATATGCTAAATTCCAAAACCTGACAGCGGCAAATAATCCCTAAGGGTGGGATTTAACCCAGCTATCCCAGCTCCTCTTTACAGCCCATTTCTCTCTTCCTTTCTTCTCCCAACTCTGCTATTCTTTGCTGCTCTCACTCTGCCCCCCTAGTGCTTATGCCAGCAGAAGCCCTCCCATTCCATACAGCGCTCCACACAGCCCTTCCCTCTGCTTCCTAACTGTAACTTTGACCTCTTATACACTAAATGTGGGATTTCAAGGCGAGTGAGTTCCACATCCTAGGGTATGTCTCAACAGAAGCTTGATCACCATCTGGCTTAAAGCATGATAGGTGAACCCCTAAAAGGAGAGTGGTATCAGAGTACAGGTAGCTACTAGGATTAGGCTTATAAAGGAGGTCTCAAGCATAACCTAGTCTTTTCCATGAAGGACTTCAAAAGTCAAGAGTGTCATCTTACAACCACTGACTTTACAAGGAGCTACTGCAGAGAACACAGACCAAGTGTAACATGGTCACAGCTGGTCAGTCTAGAAAGCTCACATGCTGCTGCATGCCGCATTAACTACAAGTGACAGCAGAATCCTCCTGGAATCCTACTAAAAGGGAATTACAATAATCTAGCTTTGTAGTCATAAAGAAATATGTTGCTGTTGCAAGGACATCATTGGATAAATAAGGGCACAGACAGTGAAAATTGCACAACTGATAGAAACATTTTCATATCACATCCTACATGTGGCTCTGTATGGAAAGGGTCAGGTCAAAACAAAAGTAAGTTCCTTGATGTTGCTCATGGTTTCTGAACAAGGCCTATCAAGCAGAATCATGAAGATGACCCTTAAACAATTAATGTGCTTCTTTCTAACCTGAATTGAAAATTTGATGGTTCTGAGAAATATCATCCAAAAAACCTTCCAAGTCTTAAACAAAGTTAGCAAGGTCCACATCCACAAGCTAAGAGTTGTATGGTTATCAATATGGTGTTGATACTCTAGACCAACTGGAAACAATTTAGCTCAAAAGACTCCTAAGAATAACAAGGAAATGGGCTGAATTTTGAGTTCTTTCAAATTTCTTAGTGATGACATACAGTTATCCACTGCCACTAATACGAGTTAGTCTCCTAGGAGTGGCTAGAACCACTAGTGAATGGCTCCAAACATATCAAATATGCCTTCTAAAACAGGAAGTACCTACAGTCAATTATAGTTAAGATCCAGCAAAATGAAAATACCCAAATGGCCCTAATCTAAAGTTAGCAGGAAATCAATTCTGACTCTGATCAAAAGGTCTCAATTTAAAAAGAAGCTTATAAATGGACTAGTGCTACCTAAGAGGTCTCTGGTGTTGCAGTGAACCTAAAGCTGAAAAACCAACACTTTCTTCCTAACTTTCTCTAAAAGAGTGGTGATAAATGGCAAGCTCTCTAGTTGGTTTTTGCAGGAGAAAATCCACTACATACCTCTTGAGTGAGCTTTTGAAAATGCCCATTAATAAGAGCATCACACTGAACAAGATAGTTTTTTAGCAGGTGAGGACAAGTAGTAAAACAACCTCATTCATAACACTGTACAAGATCTACAAAGCCCTGCCCTCATTCATTGTACTTTTTACTATGTAGAGAATGAGGCAGGGCTCCTTTAGCAGGTTTCTTTGTTCAAGCTGAACCTTAGCATTCAGCACACACCTTCAATAAGAACATTCATTACACAAGTAACTCAGCTAACGGCCTTCCTATACTTGGAACTTTTACAATATGTGCTAACAAATTTATCTAAATACTGCACATGCACAAAGTGAGATTTTCAAACTCTTATAACTTCTTATCAAACTAAATCCAGTTTTTTACTGCAACACTCAAAGGTACTTCTCAAAGTATATTTTCCTGCTAAATTCCAACTTTCTACCTCCAGCCATATCAGTGCTTACAGTTGTTTTAAACGTACATAATATTTTTCTATTCTGTAATTAAGAAAGTGGAAGGAGTTCTGCTGTTATTATATTGCTCTGTTTTGTTTTCCTTTTCTTTCATTGTGAAATGGTAGAAACATTTCTGAACAATCTTTCCAAACAAATTCATCTTTGGATGGAGATCAGTTCTAGAAATATCCCCATCTGAGTAGTTAATATATAGTACTAGAATATATGTTTATAATTTTCAGTTATCCCGTGGAGAGATTGTCACAGAAGGACTCAAGTTTAACACCCATGAATGTTTGCGTATAAAAGCATTTTTGAATAACTTTCACTTGCTTCCTTTTCATTTGTTTTGTTTTTCTTTTAATAAGAAAAACACCAGCTAAAGGAAAAGGTGACCAGTTAGGAAGATATCATGGAACTATCTTCACTCTAATGAAAGAATTTGGCCTTCCAAACCCTCATGTATTTCATTCAGGTGTTGTTGCCAATCTAAGCACAAATTAAGCAAATTATTTAAACTATTTCACTTAAAAAGGAAAATACATAAAGTAAATGATCAGATATACCTCGGGAAAGTTTTAGTGTAAGGGTTAATGCAGTTATAACCAAAAAGACAGTTCTGCTAAGGGCTAATGATTTCTGAATGATATTTAATGTTATGTGTTTAGTGCAGGGCATAGCCAATAATCCTCCAATAATCCTATTATGGTTACCAGTTCAGTTGAAATTTACTTCTAGTTTAATGATTTAATCAATTTTTCTGTTGATAATGACCCATCTGTACATTTGTTACAGAACATATCAAGTGTTTAACTGTCCTAATATCTCATTACATTTATTGTTTTGATTCATAACAATGATGGACCCACTCAGCAAATGACTTAATAGGATTTTTGGCTGTAGTCATTAAGTAAATCACTGACAACTCTAATCTCTTGCATATTTTAGTTAAATAAAAAAAACAACCTTTTTTGGAAAACTACTCTCTAACATCTCTGTGAAAATATCCAGCAAAGGCATTAGGACTGATGGAGCAGATTACTCATTTATTAGTTTACAAGTCTGGATCAATGAACACACACCAACTGTCACTGCATTGCTCTGACTTTTGATTGATAGCACCTTGATTTGGAGGGAAATTACTACCTGCTATTTCTTTAAATAAAAAAAATCTACTTTTTTTCTAATATTTCAGAATCTCTTGAGCTTACATAAAAAAATATGTGGCAAAATTCTCAGTTGCACTGAGTTTACTTTTGGCACCACTCTGAATAGTGGCAGCTTGGAGAGGGGAGGGAAAAAGAAAACAGATGTAGGGGTGGGAAAGGGACTCAAGAAAAGTGTACAAAGCACTATACATATGTATTTTTATTACTATTTTAACTTGCATTTTTGCAGGGCCACTTACAGGTGGTGAGATGGGGGTAAAGGAATAATTGTAAGGGATTGTGGGTGAGGGAATAGGTAAAGGGAAAGGGGAGAAGAAAGACAAAAGAACAGCAAAAAGCACAATGAACAGGGATACCAGACTTGAGCAGTAGAACATACGCTATTAAAGAATACCTGGATCTCTAAGTCCAGTTTTGATCTGTTGGAAAGAAAGAGTTTATATATATAAGGCCCAATCCTTTATAGGATCAATCCTATTGACTTCAGTGGGGAAAAGATTGGGACCAAAGTATGTTTCTGGTTTCTTTCTGACTAAGGGCCTCTGGTAATGTGGATGGATGAGAGCCAGTTCATCCCAATTTGTGCAGGTTGGGCAGTGTGGAAACGGGAGCAGCAGTTCTCCTTCATTGGGGCTGAAGAAATGCCTTCATCCTAACTCCGTGGGACTGGGGCTCTGCAACTGAGGATAGAGTGAACAGGAGCAGGAGGAGTGGAGCCAGGGAGCAGTCATGGGAGCTAATGCTGCTTCAAGTAAAAGTAGATAAATATGGATTTAAAAGACTAATTTCAGGCGTCTTAAGTTTGAAAATGTTAGCATATTTCTTTTCTCTGTTCTTTCGACATCTTTGCATCTATTTTGAGTTTTGTTTTAAAATAACCTTTTCTCACCTAAAAATGTGTAAAAGCATACAGTCGATATCACACAAAAGATTTTAAGACTACCAAGTCCACACCGAAGTGTCATTAATACCAAATTCTTGAACAGACACGAAAAACATACATGCACACATCTACATTTGCACATTCAAATTTGTTAATTGTTTTGTGTGGACAGCTTAATCAGATGTACTGCAAATACAAATATACATGCATGGGTGGAGGGGTGTGTGTATATATCAGCTACTATTCATTTGAACATTTGTCCTAACAGGTCCAGTTCAATCCAGAAGAAAATTCTATTGTCCAGCCATTTTCTTGTTGGACAGCTATATTGAAAAAATTACTTCAGATTATTTTTCTAGTCTTTTCTAACTTTTACCCTTACAGTAAATGTATAAAACTGAATATTAAGGCTGAAACTGCATCCTCTCTCTCTCTCTCCATGCCTTGTTTAGGTATTACAGAATTTTCCTTGTCACAGAACAAGTAGTGCAAAAACGTAGGAACTATAGAAAGAGTTGAAGCTAAGTAGTGAGCCTGATCTCTGAATTTCCTGGCTTTTGTGAGTTGAAGTCCTATACTCTTATACTAACAGTTTTCTCTGATCTAATTATGCATTGCTTTTAACTGGAAGTGTCAATTAAAACAGTCTCCAGCTTATTATTCAAAAGAGAAATTTACATGGGGTATAGAATCTGAAGAACAATTAGAAAGCAGCTGCTGTTTAGCATTTGCTGTAAAAAGTCAAGATTCCTAGTAGATGTTCTTTAGAAAAAGTCAATTAGTAATTTAGAGCAGAAAAAAACTCATCACCATTGCTGTCCTCACCAGCAGCAGGGGAGTTCTCATTTGATTAGGAAACTTGCAGCAGGGGCTTCCTTTGTATGTTTCATAATGAAGATTGCATTGTACAGACATTCTTTAAAGCATTGGCATCCTCAGAGCACAGGTGGGGAGCATTGTGTCCATCATAGTTATGCTAAATGACATGGACCAGGCACATTGACTGACGTGTTGAATAGTAGGTGAGGAAGGAGGATATTCCCTGACAGAGCTGCTGTTATGCATCTAGAGGACAGGGGAACATCCAAACATATGCCATGAAATGACTACACTAATTAGGAGTAGGTGAACACTAGCATAATGATATTGAACACAGAGGACACTGTAAGCTGTGATATTGATCTGCAGGAAGTAAACTACATTCTGTCTGAAAGTGCCCAAAGATTATTTGTTAATGTCTGGACTGGGTGTCCAGTATTCAAGTCAAATACCAGAAAAAAACAGCAAACTCAAAATCAAATATCTCTAAAGATACTGAAATTCCAAGGTTTTGAGCACTCCAGAGATGCAGAGTGCTTCTGACTCCCACAAAAGTAAGTTGTATTTGAGGGCACTCAGCTTCTTGCCAGATCAAATGTAAAAGGAGAAAAACTCCTTGATCATACAGTATTTGGTGAGCTGCAGAGTGAGTCACTTCAATGGGATATGACCATAAGAATGGGAATACTGGGTCAGACCAGTGGTCCATCTAACCCAGTATCCTGTCTCTGACAGTGGTCAGAATCAGATGACTCTGCTGACCAGTGGGGGTGGGGCTGAGGGGTTTGGAGTGTGGGAGGGGGCTCAGGGCTGGGGCAGAGGGTTGGTTGCAGGGGGTGAGGGCTCTGGGGTGAGGCCATGGATGATGGGCTCAGGGCAGGGCAGACAGTTGGGGTGCAGGGGAGGGCTCTGGCTGGGGGTGTGGGCTCTGGAGTGGGGCTGGAGATTGAGAGGTTTGGGATACAGGCTACCTGGGGCATGGCACTTAATAGGCTGCTGCTCGGCCCCGCAGTTTAGAGGGAAATTATGTTTCAACCAGTTTGCTTGATACTGAAGTTAGGCTTACTGGCCTGTAGTTACCAGGATCACCTCTGGAGCCCTTTTAAATTATCAGTGTCACAGTAGTTACCCGCTAGCCTTCTGGGACAGAGCTGGATTCAAGTGATAGGTTACATACCAGTTAGTAGTTCTGCAATTTCATAACTGAGTTTCTTCACAATTTGTGGGTGAATCCCATCTGGTCTTGATGAGTTATTACTGTTTAAATTTATCAGTTTGTTCCTAAACCTCTTCTATTGACCCCTCAGTCTAGGACAGTTCCTCAGCTTGGCACCTAAAAATCTCCCTCACATCCTCATTGTGTGGCTTGCAGGCAAGCGACCAGATGGGGCTGTTGAGTTCGCCCTCTGGGGGGGGGCCTTGTCTCACAGCCCCGCACATGCCGCGCTCCAACCGCCCTAACAGCCAGAACCGCACGTCTCCGTCTCCCGCTCCGCCTACCTGGCTTACAGCGAGTGCATCACTTCCAGGGCCCGCTGAGGTGGGAAGCATTGGGCACGAGGCAGAGCTGATAAGTGCCAAGCAAGGGGAGGGACGCCCGGCCTGGGTTCGAGCCGGAGCTCGGGGCGGGGGACTGGGCCGACACCACCCCAAGTGCTCCCCTTTGGTTGATGGTGGGGCGGGGCGGCTACTGCTCTGGTTGGTCTCAGGGCAGCTTCCATAGTGATTGGGGGCGGGGGTTGAACTGTCTGTGGGCAGCCAGGAAATCCCTGGGGGAGACGTGTGTGTGTGTGTGTGTGTGTGTGTCTTTCACCTGCCCTGCCCCAACTGCTGCCCCCTTCCCAAGGCCAGGGACCTTCCCCCTTCCCGGCCCCTATCACACTGCCCTCCCCCCCCCCCCCCGGGCTCCCTGCGGCCCCTGTGTTTATCTGTTGGATAGTCCCATCCAATCCCTTCACACTGCTCTCCTTTCCCCTCCCCTTAGTTCATAGCCCCAGAAAATCCCTTCAACCTGTCCCCCTTTTCCCCTTCCCTTATTTCATGGGGGGATGATGAACTGAGTGGGCGAGCGGGCACTGGCAGTGAGGCTTTATACTTGGAGGAGAGTGTTTCTGCGGTGCTGGGCGGGACTGGGGTGGGGGATGTGTTTCGGTGAGGCTGGGCAGCGCTGGGGGGGTGTTTCGGCGGGGCTGGGTGGCACTGGGGGGTATTTCCATGGGGTTAGGGGATTTCAGCCATCAGCTGTTTTCTTTGGAGTAATATGGCCCTTGCCACTTTACGAGTTGTGCAGGCCTGCTCTACAGTGCAGACCGATGCACAGAATTAATTTAACTTCTTCACAATGGCTTTTCTTTCTTGAGAGCTCCTTTAGCACTTCAGTTGTCTATTGGCTCCACTGTGTGACTGTTAGTTTTTGTGTCCTTAGATAGTTGATCTTCAAATTCTTTCTTGGCCTGCCTTATTATACTTTTACATTTGACTTGCCAGAATTAATGCGCCTTTCTATTTTCCTCACTAGGATTTGACTTCCAGTTTTTAAAGGATGCTTTTTTTGCCTCTTACCACCTCTTTTACTCTGCTATTTAGCCATGGTGGCATTTTTTGGTCCTCTTACAATTTTTGGGGGGGGTTACACATTTAGCTTGAGCCTCTGTTATGGTGGTTTTTAAATAGTCTCCTTGCAGCTTGAAAGCATTTTACCCCTGTGACTATTTCATTCAATTTCTGTTTAACTAGCTTCCTCATTTTTGGGTAGTTTCTCTTCTTAAAGTTAAATGCTACTGTGGTGGGTTTCTTTGGTATTTTTCTCCCTACAAGGAAGCTAAATTTAATACATTATATTTGCTATTACTGAGTGATTCAGCTATATTCATCTCCTGGACCAGATGTGATGTGCCACTTAGGACTAACTCAAAAATTGCCTCTCCACTTGTGCAGTCCAGGACAAGTGTTCCAAGAAGTCATTTATAGTGTCAAGAAATTTTATCTCTGGGTCCCTTCCTGAGGTGACATATACCCAGTCAATATGAGGATGGTTAAAATCATCCAGTATTATTGCATTTTCTGCCTTTGTAACATCTCTAATCTCTCTAAGCATTTCACAATCTCTGTGACCATCCTGGTCAGATGGTCAGTAGTATATTCCTACCGCTATACTCTTCTTGCTCAGCATGGAGTTTCTATCAGTAGAGATTCTATGGGTTGGTTTGATTCATTTAAGATGTTACTTATATGACTATGCTTTCTTTCACATGGAGTGCCACCCTTCTAACCAATGCTACCTACTCCGATATTCCTCTGTATTTTATATTTTGGTATTATCATGTCCCATTGATTATCCTCATTCCACCAAGGTTCCACAATGCGTATTACATCAATAGCCTCATTTAATACTAGCCAGTCTATTCACCCATGTTAGTATTTAGACTTCTAGCATTTGTATATAAGCATTTGGACATATTGTCAATATTCAGTTGGTTGCCCTCATGTGGTGTATTTAAATGCAACTCTTACATTTGACTGTTCCTTACTAACTCCTACCTGTACTTTATCAACTTCTTACCTATACATTTGACTAGGATGTAGAGTTCCCCCTTTAATAATTTCATCCCTAAGAGCTATGTCTCCACCCAAACATTGTGCTCCTCTGCACTCAGCTTTCCGCAGAGAAGACAGATGTCCTATTCAGGTCTCTATAATGAATACCAAGGATAACGAAACCCATCACTCTATTAATATACTGAAACCCAGAATCTTATTTATTAACATATAATATATTTTTTAAAATGCTAACCTTTTCCCTCATGCTTGAGAAAGGTTCTGTAATACTGTTGATGACAGTATAATGATTGTGAACAGCTAATATAAGAATTTAGCATGTCATATTCATGCGGTTACACTTTTTACTCAATGCATCACACAAACAGTAAGAGATAATTAAATATTTAATGTGTATTGATGTGTCCAAACTATTTGTTGTTACAATTGGTTCTTCTACCTTAACCTGAAGCCAAACTTTCCTTAACAAACAAGGTCTTGTGATGAGTTAAGGCATAAGGAAAGTCATATATATTTCTGCAATTACTGTATGCACTCACCATAAGAGCTCACCTTAACTGATCACTCTCGTTAGAGTGTGTATGGTAACACCCATTGTTTCATGTTCTCCGTGTGTATATATACATAACATCTTCTTACTGTATTTTCCACTGCAAGCATCTGATGAAGCAGGCTGTAGCCTACGAAAGCTTATGCTCAAATAAATTTGTTAGTCTCTAAGGTGCCACGAGTATTCCTGTCCTTTTTCGTCATGGAAGTGTTGAATATGAGAGGCAAGAAGACCAAATGAATCTGATGAGTACGTGTTCAGACCTTCACAGAAGAAGAGCAACTGCCCAGTACCTCAGAAGATTAGGTGTTGCAGGAAGTGGCCTATCACCATCTTTCTTGGCTTCCTCTAGTGTCCTACATTCCTTCCAGTCAGCCTTGAATATGGATAAAGTTGGTAGAAAGCACTGTTTGTGCTCATAAAGAGCTTCTCAGCACTATGGACAGAAGTCAGACTTCCTTGCTAATGCTTTGCATCTTAACAATGACCTTCAATAGTGTTGATCTCGAGGTACTTGCAATTTATGTATTGGACCTATCATGGATGAAAGGAGTCATTTTAAGCTAGTTTTCTTTTTCAGGGATCCCAGAGAATTGTGATGAATATTGTTCTTTTTCCCTGAGTTACATAGTGTTGCACTGAAGTTTAGTCAATCTTGTTGCCTTCTCAGTTCAACATATACATGAGGCTTCAAGGGAAGATGATGAGAGGATTTGGGCTGCAGTTAAATTACAGCTTCATTGTGATACAGAAAACAAAATTTATTGATCATAAATTCTGCTTTTATGAGTCTGACAGTTTTTAATACAAGTAATTCAGGAAAACAGTCTATAAATACATTTTTAATATTGAGGTTGCATATTTTACTTTGCATATACAAAAAGCATCAGTTCTGATGTTTTAAAAAGTATAGAATTTGGGGAGGAAATTAATTTTTTTTTAAATTGTGCTTTCAAAACAAATACAGGTCAGATGCAAGTTGCTGTCTGAATGAAAAATACAGTTGCCTGGAAAAAATAGTGTTTCTGCATATGGCACTACCCATTTGTGCCTATGTGTCTATTTATCAGGATACAAGTAAGGCATAAACATCAGCACACTTCCCCTGGAATTTTCAATAGGAGCCTCCCTGGGCTGGTTTTCTCTCTCTGCGGGCCAGAGCGGGGCAGGCACCCCATCACAGGAACTAAGTAACACATTTGAATCCTGTTAATTTTTTTAGTGCCTGTAATTAAAAACTGGATATTTCAGTGAAATGAGCAGATAGTTTTAGTTCAGTTCCAGACGTATAGTGTAAACCTCACAAAACTTACTACCAGAAATATCATCCTTGGTGGCTACAGAGATTCAAAGAATTACACGGACACAGAAACTGAAATTCCTTCCAGTCTTAAGGGAACTCTTTTTGAAATGTAGCACAATGCTTTGAACCACTTTGTCCAGCCCTAGGATCACTAATGACAATATCACTAAGAGATGGGACCTCAGCTGGTTCAGATAACGATGTGTTAATTAAATTACTTAACTTCTCCAGGAACCTCTACTATGGGAAGTTATATACTGCAGGACATGAGTTGGGTTTGCTCGGGGTTTTTTGGCTCATCTGGAATGTAGACACTAGTTAACATATGCATTTTATGATTTCCAATTAATATTATTATACAATTCATCTTCATTTCAAATTATCAGAGTTTTGTGCCAATTATTTTTGCATGACCTTTGCTGAAGCAAATAGAACAAATCAGGCATTATTAGGCAAATGAAAGAATAGTTTAATACTACGTGGTTTTCAGTCTCGCACTAGGGATCACAAGCTTGTATGGAATCTTTATAAAAGAAATTTTCATAAAATAATTTACTGGAAAGTAGTTTATTTATTGCTATATAGTATAATGCTTTGAAAGTGTTTTGCTGTAGCAGAGCTGTTTGTTGTTTGATAGAGTTGACTGCATGCAGATTAAGTGTAACCATGTAATGTAATTTGTATGCACACAATATGTTAATATACTTCAGAAATGAATAAATGTGGATCTCAGGAAAGCAAGCTAGCCATATTTTTTTTCACCTTCCTCTTAAATTCAAGCTGCTTGAGAGTATCCATATTGTATGTTTCTTAGGTTTCATATAAGATTGCTTTGGAATAAAATTAAAAGCCAAATGAAAAATAAGGATGGGAGAGACTGCATTTTCAGTTTGCGTTCATTGCTCCTTATTGACCTAAATGGTTCCTGCCCTTTTAATAAGTTATATAAGATCTATGGCTTTCCCTCATTTTTGCTGTAAAGAAATAGGAGACTCTGGCAGCAAGTGGGGCTTTTATTTCAAAGCACTAGCTGTCATCTACAAAAGCAAACACATACACGGGAAATTACTCTGGAATATGGTCAGGTGGTTTTATTTCATGCTGAGGAGGTGTGATGTCATAGTTATAGGATTAGTCTTTAAAACTCAGAGCCTGATCTTGATAGGAGGAATCTGAAGAAATATTTGCTTCTTGAACCAGGAATAGACTCTTCAGCAGCTGAAACATAGAAACTCTATGTAGACCCTAGAGCCAAAACCATACAAATAAATATTGAGTCCTAATCAAGTCTTTAGAATGTAATTTGGAAAAAAAAAATCTCATCAGCCTCATAGCATCTTCACCAAATATATTATTCCTAAAGTATTTTCTGTTTCTTTCCTGAAATTAACTGCAAGATTTTTATGGCACATCTCTTGCTTCCATAGAGCCCATAATGACTTACTACTTGAGGAATAATGCAGTAAACAACTGCCTGGGGCTACAGTAATTTAAAATATCACACAAGGCAAAATGTAAAAACAGGCGATTTAAAAAGAATTACAAATTAAGTTTTTAATAATTTAGGACCTTTATAGTATGCTACACAGAAACTGGAACATTGGTCGCTAGTTTGTTGTATTAATGAACAAGCCACTAGTACAGTTTTGGATGGTTTTAAAAAGTTTCCTGTTTCTCATATTAAAAAGCCTTTAAAATGTAGTGGAAATGCTATTTGAGAAAGGTCTCATTTAACTGACCACTTCACAAAATGTATGGCAGCAGATCCACGTGTCCAATTTCAACTGATTAAAGAAGTTTTATGGAGAGAGAACCAAAGGAAAATGGAACCATTGGATCTCAGGCCATAAATATTGTCAGGACTAACAAGCCTTTCAGGTGTGTTTATTTAAAAAATGACCACTTTTGTTATCAATTGCTGAATTCTATCCAAAGCTCTATTGCTCTCACTTGACACACTTTCCCACATATAACTGTGTGTTGGGCTTCTGTTCCACCTAAAATCCTTGCTTCCCCTCTTTTAGTGCACAAACTTTTTTTCCCACTGCTGAGTAGCAAAGATTAATTCATTATGTGACAGCAAAGTTTTACTAAACTATCTCCAGCTGTACAGCAAGAGACAGAAAGGGAAGAAAGCCTGAGAGATAGCATAACTATTTCAAATTTAGAGTGTTTCAAGTGATTTACAATAAGGCTTTACCTCCCAGTTTACCTCCCACCAATCACACGAAGGAAAACATATCACGAAGCTGTTCAGATGCAGCTAATGATGTTCTTTTGCTCTTTGTATGGGCAACATATCATGTTGCATGGTATATTTTTTTTCCGTGAAATGTCTGGGTTGTAAATAATCCATGCATAGAAAGTATTCAGGGGTAATTCAACTAGCAAACTGGGTGATTCTATTCTCAAATATTAATTATTTCAGATGTTTCTAACATTCCATGTTATGTTTCTGTTGCATCTTACTTCAGTTTGTGTTTTATGTCGTTTTCACATCTTGTTACTGTGTATTGATATGTGATTTGAAGCTAAGTACCATAAAATAGCAGACTGTAAAATAAAGGGCATCATCCTAAACAAGTAAGATGTTAAATCACATTTACTTCCTGATCAGGTCCCTCATGTGAGCAAACAACAAATACAATTGAGTTCCCTAACTGCTCTGTTTATCTTTCGTACACCACTAAGCAAGCAATTAGGACAAGTTTTTTTAGAAACTAAACAATGGCCTCTTGTTGTTCAGTTAAGTATGGTATTAGGCTTCTTTTAATGTAATTCACAAGACTAAGGCTATGTCTGTGCTAGAGAACCTTACAGCGGCACAGCTGTACCGATGCTTTATGATCTCTTGTGTAGCCGCTCTATGCCAATGGGAGAGAGCTCTCCCAGCAACATAATTAAACCACTCCCAACAAGCTGTGGCAGCTATATCAGCAGGAGAAGCTTTCCCACCAACATAGTGCTCTGCACATTAACACTTACGCTGGTGAACTTATGTTGCTCAGGAGAATGGGGGTGGGGGAGAAGGATGTGTTTGTTTTTTCACATCCCTGAGCGACATACATTTTGCTGACCTAAGTGGTAGTGCAGACATAGCCTTAGAAATTCTAACCCAACCACTCTTTGACTGCATGTGTTTTGGCAAGCATGAGTCTGCAAGCAGATCTGAGACCCATGATGTCAGCCAAGAAAGCTAAGAGACAAGGTAGGTGAAGTAACATATTTTATTGAACCAATTTCTGATGGTGTCATAAACAGATAGCTAAGGGTTAATGTTCTTTTACCTGTAAAGGGGTAACACCAGTAACCTGAAACACCTGACCAGAGGACCAATCAGGAAACAAGACTTTTTCAAATCTGGGTGGAGGGAAGTTTTGGGTGTGAGTTTTTTGTTCTTTGTCTTGGGTCTGTGCCCTCTCGGCTCTGAGAGCGATTTTTCTATCTTCTGCCTTTCTAATCTTCTGTTTCCAAGTTGTAAGTACAAAGATAGTAAGACAATAGGTTTATATTGGGTTTTTTTTGTATTTACATGTGTGTAGTTGCTGGAGTGTTTTGAATTGTATTCTTTTTGGATAAGGCTGTTTATTCATTTTTTTTTCTTAAGCAATTGACCCTGTATATTTTCACCTTATACAGAGACTATTTTTACTGTATTTTTCTTTCTTTTTATAAAGCTTTCTTTTTAAGACCTCTTGGAGTTTTCTTTAGTGGGGACTCCAGGGCATTAGTCTGCAGCTCACCAGGGAATTGGTGGGAGGAAGAAGTCAGGGGGAAAATCTCTTTGTGTTAGATTTACTAAGCCTGACTTTGCATACCCTCTGGGTAAGGGGGAAGAGAGATTAGCTCTCTCGGTACTTGTGTTTCCAGGACTGGAAGCAGGGAATCTCCTAGGGTCGTCCAGGGAGGGGAGCCTGGGAGGAAGTAACCAGGAAACAAGGGGAGGGGGTTATTTCCCTTTGTTGTAGGACTCAAGGCATCTGAGTCTGGGGGTCCCCCAGGGAAGGTTTTGGGGGGACCAGAGGGTATCAGGCCCTAAAAATTCCTGATTGGTGGCAGCGCTATCAGATCTAAGCTGGTAATTAAGCTTAGGGGAATTCATGCTAACACCCATATTTTGGACGCTAAGGTCCAGATCTGGGAAAAAATGTTATGACAGTTGGTGAGATAGACAAGCTTTCAAGATTACACAGAGTTCTTCTTCAGGTCTGGGAAACATATTAAAAATGTCACAAGTGCTAAATACAAGGTGGAACATATTGTTTAGCATAAGTAGTCAATACATATTTCAAGGGACAAAAGACAAAAACACCATATCGCCCATGGCTGAACACTTTTCACAAAGTGATCACTCTATGTTTGACATATCAGTCCTCATGCTCAAAGGAAACTGCACAACACTTTCAAAAGACGAGCCTGGGAGCTAAAATTTATAACTTTGGCACTAAACAGCATGGACTAAAGAGAGACACTGGATTTATGGCTATTACAACAATCTATAACCAACTAACAAACCTGCCCCCCCCACCTCCTTTCCATCCTGTGACTAGAGGTGGTAATGGGCCACTTTACCTTGAGTGGTCTCTTAGAATGTGTGTTAACTACTTATGCTAAACAATATGTTCCACCTTGTTTTTAGCTATTACACAGAGCTCTTCTTCAGATCTGGGCAATGTATTCAGAGTGTAAACTAGAAAGCTTGTCTATCTCACCATCAGAAGTTGGTCCAATAAAAGATATCACCTCAACCACCTTGTCTCTCTAATATCCTGCGTCTGACATGGCTACAATAATGCTGTATGCAAGAAAGCTAAGGATCAGACTGTTTCATCACACATGAGTGAACAAAGTGGAGAGGATGCAAGAAATGTTTCCTTTGTTTCCGCTTCTATGCATGGTCTGGAGACAATATGAGGCCATGTCTACACTATCACTTATGTCAGAAAAACTTAAGTCACTGAAAAAACACCCCCGAGTGACATCATTTCACTGGCATAACTGGTTGCTTGCACAGCACTATGTCGGTGGGAGAGCTTCTCCCGTCAACATAGCTGCCGCCACTCATTGGAGGTGATTTAATTATGTTGACAGGAGAGCTTTCTCCCATCAGCATAGAGCGGCTACACAAGAGATCTTACAGTGGAGCAGCTGCATAGTACAGCTGTGCCACTGTAAGGTCTCTAGTGTAGACATGGCCTGTGTCCTTGTACTCAGGGAGCACAAGGATTGCTTAAGGCTGATGCTGACAGGCTGTATCAAATCTCTACAAGAGTCATCAGCAGGGATTAAATCCTGGGCTTTTGGCACTAAAAGCATGAGCTTCTTTAGCTAAAGGAATAACTTTATGGTGTCCCTAGCCTCTGTTTGTCAGAGGGTGCAGATGGATGGCAGGAGAGAGATCACTTGATCATTACCTGTTAGATTCACTCCCTTGGGGACACCTGGCATTGGTCACTGTGGGTAGACAGCATGCTGGGTTGGATGGACCTTTGGTCTGACCCAGTATAGCCATTCTTATGTTCTTAACTCTGTCAGGCAGTAGTAAAATCTAATTCTTTGTGTGGCTCAGTTGAGGAGGATGTGATATATACTATGGGTTACATTATCTTCTCCTTAGATGGGGAGTAGAATAGTCTGTCAGTCACTCTCGTCAACTTTTCTTTAGGATCCATACATGGTTGGGGGTTTTTTGTGGCTTTTGTATCTCAGGATCATACATTTTAAGAATCTGCCTGATGACATGCCAACACTGTGGAGCATTTTGAAATATCAATATTTCATCCCACTCTTGCCACCTCTTAATCAGTAAGAGTTTGCATGGTTTGGGGCATACAAAATAAAGGCAGAAGAGTTATAATACATGAAATGCATGTATTTAACTTTTGCAATATGAATAAATAACACATTTGAAAAATGATGGTTTCTGAGGAGGGAGTTGTGTACAATGTAGAATAAATCATGTCAAACTAACTCAAAAGCTTTCTTTAATAGGGTAACAAGCCTTGTGGATGGGGGGAAGCAGTAGGTGTGGTATATCTTTCCTTTAGAAAGGATTTTGATATTGTCTTGCATGACTTTCTCATAAACAAACTAGGGAAATACAACCTAGATGGAGCTACTATAAGGTAGGGGAATAACTGGTTGGAAGACCAGAGAGCAGTTATCATTGGTGTCTGTTACAGCTATCCCCCTATTCCATTTTGTTTCTTACAGCTGTCCCCATACTCCATTTTGTTTTTGTTCTCCTCCTGTAGCCGCCCTTCCCTGGCTGCTAAGTTGTTTACCAGGGCCACTGCCCTTCTCAAAGGGAGGGCCCCTTTTCTTGTTTAACAAGAGCCATTGCCCTTCTCAAAGGGATGGCCACTTGTGCTGCATGCTAAATGGGACCACTGCCCTGTTCAAAGGCTTAGTCCTGTTATCACCTCGTTGAACCTGGGCTCGGTGTAGGGCAGGCAATGTCCAGAGCTGCAAGACCTATTGTGTTTTTAAGATCCTGGGCATGAGTCATAGGCCTCATGTGCTTTTGAGTCACCTATTGCACAGGACTCTGCCCAGACAGGTTTCTGTGCTCACCTGCAGTCTTTTTCCCTGCGCCTCCTCCCCTGTGACAGAGGGAGCCTATCAGGATTACTGGTGGGAAACTGCCTGAGTTTGCCTTTAAAAACAGACATTTTTGAAACAAACATCAGAAGGTTCCTGCATTGCTGCCTGGTCTGATCAGCCAGGGGTTCTGGGGGGGTCCTTTCTCCGCTCTCGTTTTATTTTTTGAGCATACCCTCATTTTTTGAACCCCCCCCCACGAAGAACAAATTGCTACCTGAGAGATCTCCTGATTATTGAGACTGTACCGAGCCCTCCTTGCTTCTTCTGATGTTGCTGCTGCTTCTGCCTTTGCTGCTGCCTTGGGGACTGGTAAGAATCCCTCTGTGAAACTTTGCCTACTTTTATTTTATTATTTTAGCTGCTGGCTCTGTTTCCCCAGCACACACTCAAGCTAAACCTTGGTCTGTGTCTTAAAACCTCTCAAACTCCCAGGCGCTTTGCCGCTAAAAATAAGTTTGTGCCACTGCTAAGCTCTGCTCCTGTGGGCTTTGCCTCGGGGCTCTCTGCTTTCAGCTGTTGGCTTCCTTGGGAGCTGGATCCTGGGCACATACCACTCTGCCCTCTGTGACTTCCCCATAGCATAAGGCGCACCATAGGTTTGGTTTTTTTAGTTTAATAAGTCCTAGTTTGTTAAGATTGTAGAGCTTGTAAGTGCACCTGCCTTGTTATAGTTTACTGTTTTGTTGCTCCGTACAGTTGCTTGTTATAGTTTTGCTTAGAATTGTGATATTTGTTGTTTTGCCTAGTCGTTGGTTAAGATAGATAAGGTTTTTGCTGCTTAAATTCGTCTTCCCGCTGTCCTGATCTCTCCCTGAACTTTCCCATGTCTGTTTTTCCCCCGTTCCAATCCCTCCCTCCGTGTACTTCTCCGTGTCTCCCTGTTATATCCCTTTGCTGCTTTTTTCCCCCGCATCTGCACTCTCTCCGAACCTCCCAAGTCCTTGCTGCTTCCCCCCCCCCCCGCGTCTGCAACACCCTCCGAACTTCCCAAACCCTTTGCTGCTTCTCCCCCTGTGAAACTTCCCAAACCCTTTGCCGCTTTTTTTCCTTTGTTTTTGGTGTCCGCTTGTTGCTTAAACCTCTCTCTAGCCCTTCTTTACACTTCTCTGCTGCCTCTCCCCTACCGAAGATCACCGTCACGCTGCTCCATTGTCCTTACCCTGCAGGGCTTCAGAGTATCTCGCGGCTTCCAGCCGCACTCTCCTCTCATCAGTTGCCACTAATCATTCACTCTCCTCCCCCCTCCTGTTCCTTGACAGATTATCTGCTATCCTAGCCTCACAAATTAAGTCATTACTTTTCTTTTATACCGTTACATTGCATAAGTTCACTTATATTCACATTTTACTTGTAATTATAACACCTCATTGGTTGCTTCCATTTTTCTGATATACTTTGTATTTGCATTGATACCATTGTGTTACATTGTGTATAAGGCCACTAACCACTTAATACATTCTATCTAAGATTGTTGACCATTTTATATAAGAGCTACCATTTTATTTTGCATTTCTTTTGATACGCTTATTAACTGTACTGTATCCCATTGTGCTGAACCCCACTTACTGTACCCCACTGTTAGAACTCCCTACACTGTTCAATAAGAAGAACTCCTCCATCATTGTCTATTGTGAACACCCTATACACCCCATCCCATCGTATTTCATTGTTAAATTCCCACCACTTCCTTTTTCCTTTAATAAAGAAATTAATTGGCACCCCACCTGTGTGGTAATTGCTCCCCAAGATCCCATATACCTGCTGGCAGGGACAATTGGTTACAGTCAAGCTGGTAGGGCATATCAAGTGGGGTCCCAGAGGGATCACTGCTGGGTCCAGTTCTGTTCAATATCTTCAGCAAGGATTTAGATAATGGCATAGAGATGCACTTATAATGTTTATGGATGATACCAAGCAGGAAGGGTTGCAAGGTCTTTGGAAAATAGGAGTAAAATTTAAAATGATCTGGAGAAACTAGGGAAATGGTCTGAAGTAAACAGGATGAAATTCAATAAGGACAAATGCAAAGTGTAGCACTTAGAAAGGAACAATCAGTTGTACATAGACAAAATGGGAAATGACTGCCTAGAAAGGGATCTGGGAGTCATACTGGATGACAAGCTAAATATGAGTCAACAGTGTAGCACTGTTATAAAAAAAAAGCAAACATTCTGGTATGTATTAGCAGGAGTGTTGTAAGCAAGACACAAGAAGTAATTCTTCTGCTCTACTTCACTTTGATTAAGCCTCAACTGAAATATTGTGTCCAGTTCTGGACATCACATTTCAGGAAGAGTGTGGACAAATTAGAGAGAGTCCAGAGAAAAGTAACAAAAATTATTAAAGGTCTAGAAAACATGATGGAAGATTGAAACAACTGGGTTTGTTTAGGCGAGAGAAGAGCAGACTGAGAGGGGACATGATAAGTTTTCAAGTACATAAAAATCGCTACAAGGACACTGGAAAAAATTGTTCTTTTTAACCTCTGAGGATAAGACAAAAAGTAATGGGCTTAAATTGCAGCAAGGACTGTTTAGGTTGGATATTAGGAAAAAAACTTCCTGACTGTCAGGGTGGTTAAGCACTGGAATAAATTGCCTCGGGAGGTTGTGGAGATTGGAGATCTCATTGGAGATTTTAAAGAGCAGGCTAGACAAACACCTGTCAGGGATTGTCTAGATAATACTTAGTCCTGCTATGAGTACAGGGGACTGGACTAGATGACCTCTCAAAGTCCCTTCCAGTCCTATGATTCTATAATCTATCTGGATCTTGGCCATGAAGGAATTAAGGGAGCTATGTGCATAAGTATTACAATAATAGTAAATTATAGTATTATAATTTACTGGTGGTATAGGCCAGAGATAAATTACTATTGCCTGGGACAAATAAGGAAGCACAGAGGGAATTGTGCCTCTGTGGACCACTGTCCCATCCCTGAGATGTTCCTGGGGTGGTGAAACAACTATGGGCTTTAGGTATGTGACAATACCTAGTCCTAAATTTACATAATCTGACTATGAAAAGTGCTAGAGATAAGGAGAAGGATGCAAATGAACATTTTGAAGGTTTTTAAATTATTTATTATGATTTTATCTGCTTTTATGTGTTGGAACACTTTGTTCTCTTTGTCAAGAGGATTTTATAAGATTCTTAAGGCTTTATTTTTTGTTATAAAAATAATAACATTATGATGCTACTTTGGGGTATAGCAGTGGTAAAATAGTTGTTGGTTCTTAGCTAAATTCTTGAAATGCAGCAGGAGAAAGGGAGGAGAGTTCTTGGACAGGGGAAATAACAGATTAAGTGCTTGGTAAGTGAATTTCCAGGTGTGTGCTAGTCATGTTTCAAAGCAAAGGAACTACAAGTTTCAAACGCTGAGATGTTGCATATTTCAAATGTATTCAGAAAACAAAAAATAGAAAGCCTAAAGGTTAATATACACTTTTGCCTTTGTCTCTTCAAAGGCAACACATACTACAACAGTCAATGTCAGACACCATAAGTACTTCCCTAAAACAAAGGCTCTTATGGTAAACAAAGCAATCTTTGATGGGTTAGAGTAGATCTGTGCCCAGATGTTCAAAGTGAGTTTCCAGAAACTGAGCTCTGGAACTTCCTCTCCAACAACTGAGTCCCAGCACTTCTCTTACATTAAAAAAGGAGTTCAGTGTTTCATCTGAGCAGGCAAAGTAGCAAAACTGAAATAGCAAATAGAAGGAATGAAAGAAAGGGCAGGCAATTTCAAGGGCTGAGCAGAATATTTGTTGTACTGAGCTCACGCTGACTTTTTCTGAGCTCCCTTTTCCTCTTTTCCTCCCAAACTCAGACCTGCAGGCAGATTCCCAGGTGGTATAAATTGTCATAGCTGTGCTGATGTCAAAGGAGCTATGATAATTTATGCAGATTTAGGATCTGACCCATGCAGCATTACAGGAAATACCTAATTTTTATTTCATCCTTTGAGTATTGTTTGGGGCACTTTTGTTATGAACTTGAAGGACACATACTTCAATTCTGCTCAATGCTTTGTTTTGAAAGTTCCCTGTTAGATATGAGAGTGACAATGAATTCTGAGTGTAGATACTGTGAAATTGAAGTAATTAAAATTTGCATTTCTAACCCTAGCTGTGATGGCCACCTTCTTCACAGTTGCATCATGTGCAAAAACAATGGTCCAGATTGTCTCTAGCCCACTCCCAAATTGTGGAGCGCTCCCCCTGAATGTGTGTGAAGGAGAATACTCTGACAAATCTCTAATTTGCTCTCCATAGTTTCTGCTTTCAGTTTTAAAACAAAGTCCTTAGCTGTTATCGTTGTGAAAAGAACCCTTCAAAATATGAAACAGAAACATCTGCCTGAGTTTGAAGAAAGCCTGAAACAATATCTGAGGTGCAGACTGATGGATACTTTATATGTCACCATTGTTAAGTATGTCACTGTTTAAAAAACCATAACAAAGATGAGGAAGTATCCTATTATGAAGATCTACACAATTTTTCCCCAAAGTGTGGGTTATGCCAATTTGGTGAGCACAAGATCTAGCTGGTGTGGTTGTGCAGAAGATGTATACATTAAGATGCATATGCCTGTATTTTCCTGGAGGAGGTCAGCTTTAAAAAGTTTAGGAAACGCTACTCTCGATCTTATTTGGTAAGAATGAATTTGGTTTACATGACAGGTTTTGGGAGAAGGGTGATATTGGAGATTTAGTCACTAAGAGACTGTAAACTATTTTTTATTCTCTGTTTCATATTTGCATGAAGTATGCTCTGATTCCACAGTCAATGTCATGTCCTGATGCCAAGCAGCATCTGATGCCCCCAGAAAATGTTTCAGTAGAACAATTCTGTCCATTTTTTTTCTGATTCTTTTCTTTCTTCACTTTTATTAATAAGGACATTTGTGTGAAAAAAGGATCTTTGTGTCACAAGAGCTTATCTGTTTCTGCTGCTTATTTACCAATTTCTTACTTGTAGTTACAATCATGTCTACATAAACCAACAGTGATCTCACCTAGGACATGACCCAAAGTACACTAAAGTAAATTGCAGTGTTTCCATTGCTTTTTATCAGGTTCAGAGAGGACTATGACATTACAGGGAAATCAGATGAAATACTCAGGAACAAAGATTCTATTTTCGTATTTCTCACCTAGGAATAAAAGTGGGGAGGGAAGGGAATATTTTAAATTATAGATATTCTCTTTATCTGTAAATATGTTTTTTGTAATTGAACATGTGAATAGAGTGTTAAAAGGAAGCTTCCCATGAGGTATCAGAGGTCAAGGCCCTGGACCCTTTAGTTCTAAAGTGGGTCACTGAAGACAGGTCAGATCAGACGTCACTATGCTCCCATTGTTCTGCAGCTCTCCCTTTTCAGAGTTTTCTCCTCTGTCAGCTCCACTTCTGCTTCCCAGTTCCACCCTTGACGGCTTGACTTCTCCACAAAGCTTTTCTTATAGGTTGGTGAAAGTACAGCCATTGTTCACAGACCTCTTGCCTATTTGGCTCACCTTACTGCTGTAGCTACCTTGCCTTGCTGCCTCCCCTTTTCTGTCAATGTCTCCTGCTTCACCTCACACTGCCCTGGTTCACCCTTTACAGACTTCTGGTAACCCCTTCCTTACCATAATTTCCATCCCCCACATGAACTGTCCTTCAGCACTGTCTCTCCCCTCCCCCCGAATTCAGGACTTACATTCCCAAGCCTTCTCTTTAGTAGCTAAAAACTGCAACCCAAATATGCTGCGTCCTAGACTTGGGCCAGGTGAGCCTATTGGTGAGTACAGTTGGTCCTGCTAGTATTAAAGCTAGAAGGAAGTAGATTTACATTGGGTTCCCATACTTCTGTACGATGTCACACCACCACTCACCAATCAATAGGGTAAAAAATGCTAATTTTAACAAACGTGGGCCCAGTTCTGCCACCCTTGTAACCTTAGCAGAACCAGGCCCTTTATTTTTTAGCACATTTCACATTACACATGTTAGAAGAGGATTTTCACATTGCTCTGGTGATAAAAATGAGTGCAGCATCTCTAAGGAATTCTCAGCATAACATTAGGAACTGTAGCTGTTTTAAATGTCCTTCTCTTGCACAAATCATTGTATAAAACAAATGATGGCAGAGCAACACTTGACAAGTGATCCAATGCTCAAGGAAAAGAGATAAATAATGTTCAGCCTTATTTTTTGCTGTGAACTGTTACCCAGGCAGACCCTCAGCTACAACCTTTTTCAGCAAAAATGACCTTCTATCTGAGCCACTAAAACATATTATGGTCAGTCCTTCACTACAAACAAATGTAATGACATGTACCCTTCTCATAGCTTCCTCATTCTTGCTATTTCAGGCAGTCATACTAATGTAGTTTGTCTGCTGAACAATGAAAGCTTCAGTCATCTGTATGTTTTGTTGACTGCCTGAGTACAGCTTTCACAATTACTCTCTAAATGGTTAGCTAGAGAAATGGTGCCATTCTAGAGGTACATTAGTACATTGTAACTATAAAGCAGTGAGTGTACACTTGAGGCTCTTTTATTTCTGTATGCTCCAGTAGCACTGCAACAATACAAATCCACTCCATACTTAAATGTGATATTATGAGACCCAAATGAACTCTTCTTATCCAGAAATCAGAGGAATATCATACCAATCGTGTGCACCATCACTAAACCAAAGAAAGCCAACTAACAAATGAGCATTGAGTGTGTCAACCATATGATCCCCTTTACCTTGTCTATTTTCATTACTTTGCAGGAGAAGAAAAACTACTTTGAATGGCAAGAGGAATGTGATGATAGTGTATTTGTGGCTGCATATAGTCCAAAAATTGAAATTGACATTTTATATTGCACATTGCTAACCACAACACATTACTGTTCACATTAGGCACAATGTAACTTCAAACACTGACACCTTGTGCTTTTGGGAAACAACTGCAAACATTTATGTACAAATAAGAAAAAGTGAAAATATTTGGGAATTGATTTCACAGCATAAGAACATAAGAATGGCCATACTGGGTCTGGGGGAGGGGAAGGTTTTTTATGTGACCCTATCAAAGTGCTCAGTTCATGCAGACCTGTTCCTAATCCTATGAGTAAGTCATTCAGGTTATATTTCATAGAAAGAGTTCTAGTGGAAGGATATATTTGTTTTATCTAAAAAAAGGCCAAACAATGAGTCATAGAACAAATCCTGAAGGTAACAGATAAAGCTAGGGCTACTGTCAGGCTCGATAGGCAGGCAGGTGGGCTGGGACTTCCCATGTTCACTGGTTGCAGTAGCTAGTAATTTAGATTTTGTCACTCATCACCTACTTGGTTGGCCATGCAGATAGGTTACATTCTACCTTAGTAGGCCAATTTGTGGAGTAAAGTAAGACTATGAATGATTAAGGGAGGCAGAATCTGGCCCATAATTAGTAGAAAGTAAATCAATTTGTAAAATATTTTGGTTCTAACTAGGTAATGTTATTATAATAGTAAAGATCTCCAAGAACTTTATGAAGGACATCAGTATCCATATCCCCATTTCACAGACAAGAGCACTGAGGCACAGCAAGGTGAAGAGACTTGGCCAGGGACACCCAGCAGACCAATGGCAAAACCAGAAATAGAACCCAAGTCTCCTGGGCCCCATCCCAGTGCTCTACCCACTTAATAAATTAATTTAACAAATGGTTTTTAATACACCCTGACAACTTTATATCATACTTTAAGAGCAGGGTTTCCTTAGAGAGTAGAAAACATGCTCCCCTCTTTTCCCTGTTTGTGCTCCTGAATAGTACCCCGTACATTCTGTTTTAAAGTGATGCTTTCAGGCTTGACATAGTTAAACTTTATTGCTATTTTGCTTTACAAACTGTAAAGCTTATTTACAACATTGGCATTTACAATAGGATGCTTTTGAGTCTGCCTATGCAAATTAATACACTGATTGCTATTATTAATTAAATGATGATAAAATTAATAATAATAGGATCAGTAGCAGATTACTACCCCTTGGAGCAAGGGACTGTACTTACCTGCTGCCTCTTTCAGATGGCAGACAAATTCTGCAAACTAGTCCACTGACTTCAGTAGAATTACTTGTGGAGTAAAGTAGTGCTGAATAAAGGAGGCAGTACTGATCCTTATATTGGTTGTTTATTTTTAAAATAATCCCAACTAGGATGGCAAAAAAAGAATCACTTAGATTTACTGTTCAGAAAAACATTTTCTAGTCAATTAAAATTTTACAGTTTACTACACAATAGCAAAATGCTGTAATGCTTGGGATAAAAATAGTTTGTCATTTTTAGAAAATTACTGGAATATTTCTATTGATAGCAAAATGCTGTAATGCTTGGGATAAAAATAGTTTGTCATTTTTAGAAAATTATTGGAATATTTCTATTGATATTAGTTTCCAATATTATTATTTTGTTTATTATTCATTGTAACATAGTAAGGCCCAATGACCCAAATGTAGTATCAAAACTCCATTATTTTAAGTACTATAAAAACACTTATTAAAAGTACAATCTGTTCCCTAAAAAAAAATCTTATCATCTAGGTTAAATTGGGATTCCTTCTGAGACCATTTCCACTCAGTTCCACTCACATACTTTAGGATTGATTTACTAATTTTGTGAACAATCCCTGTGTAGATCAGGAGCTATCCATGCACTATCAAGCATGCTCATAAGCAAAGCTGCAGCTACAAACTTCACACATGACTCTTATTATGCATTAATTATTATTACTACTACTACTTCATCTCCTAGCTATGTATTATTTACAAAGCCAGCTGTGAATCCATGCTTTGTCCATTGTTAATCTTTGGTTCCTTGCGTCTGTTCTTTTATTATTCATGCAAAGCCTACAGGTTATAAAGTCTTTTAAAACAAAACCTAAATTTAAGGCCACATTTAGCAGACCATTCCTTTACAGCCCAGCTCAGACTTATAAACACTCCAGAATATAGAAGACAGATCATTATTCTGTTATAAACTCTAATCATGTTATTCTGTTACTTTTTGGTCTTTGCTATTTTTGTTGCCCTTTTGTTAATTTATCTTCTAATGGCCTTGTGTCAGGCCCAATATTAAGTGGATTGATGTAGGAACATAATGCAGTTCATTGTAAGTTAACCTTGCTTCATGGTGGTGACATGAGTTAATTTCATTCCTGTCACAAGACTTCACTAGGGGAGTACCACACACTACCATAAGTTAATGCAGCTGGAAGTCATTACTTCCAAAGCTCCCCTTGTAAAGCCTTTATAGCACGTTTTAAAAATGTGTTCAGTACAATACAGTAAAAATGTTTTTAGATATACAATGAAGCAAACAGCAATAAACTGAGTATAGCAATAGGTGAGGGTTACAGTTAGGGAGCCCTGAGGAAAAAAAGTGGTATGTAGAGCTACATTATTTTTCCAGCTGCACCAGGAGGCCACAGTCACCTCTCATCCCAACTTCCCCTCTATTCAGAGGAGTAATAATTCTGTGCTGGTCTTCACCAACAGTAAATAACTATATAATCACACCCTTGCACATACGCACACATTGGCTCAGCTCCACCCTTTCCCCACAACTCCAGCCCACCTATTGCATGGGGGTGATGTGGGGAGAAGCTCAGTCTCACCACGTATAAAGTGGTGATAATAATATTATTATAATAATAATAATAATATTTACAATTGCCTACCTCTCAAGGCTGTTGCGAGGAGTAGCTAATGTCTTTGTAAGCACTTTGTAAACTTGGGGATGGGTGGCAGAAAATGCGCATGCAGCACGTCCTTACTCCTGTGCAACATGACTCAAGGTCCAGATAACCCAATAAGGTTCCTATTCTGTGTGTGGATTTATATTCCAAGTCACAATCTAGCTCATAGTTTGAGGTTGGATTCAGATTATCAACCAAAAGTTTGGATGTTCAGTAACTGACGATCACAAATCTGAAAAACTGAGCTAGAAATCACACAAGACCATCTTCTTTTCAGGATAGAAAGCCTCCCTCATATTCCAGCACTTCCGTTTCTAATTCTGGCTGGAACCATGAAGTACAGAGGCACAGAAACATGAGAAATAATGTAAGGAAACAGAATTGAACATTATGAAATGTCAGGAAAAGGGTTGGTTTAGGCAGTGTTTGTTTTGGAAGAAAGATGAAGCCCTTATTTTATTTGAATTATAACAATTCTTGACATCAACTGTTACATAATACAGTCCAATGTGTTACCTTTGGGTAGTAAAAGACTGAGAATTACTGAATGCTGTGGATTTCCCAGGTAATGTCTTTGGAGACCTGATTACATTTCTTTAGAGACTTTAGCACAATAGCTGAACAACTAGTGTCGTGCACATCTGCTGTGAAAATTCAGAATGTGTAGCAACATAAAGAACACTCAGGCATAAGGTGACCAGATGTCCCGATTTTTATAGGGACAGTCCTGATTTTTGGGCCTTTTTCTTATATAGGCTCCTATTACACCCCCCCACCACTCCCATCCCAAGTTTTCACACTTGCTGCCTGGTCACTCTACTCAGGCACTGGTTCAATATCTCTTAAAATCTTTATTTTATTTTAAAGTTACCTACACGTGTACCTATCAATGTATACTTGTTTCTGTCATTACAGCCATCATTGAAATGAATGGCAGAAGAGCTGACACAGTTAAGAATTTGGTAGTATTTTCCTTGTGAAACCTGATTTTTAGTTATGTCACATAAAAGGCTTATTTATTATTATGACTCTACTATGACTGTGTGACCCTAAGAGCATGCCAGTACCAGAGCACGTGGGGCTCATTGGTATCAGGTAGACAAGTTTCAGCTGGCTTGACCAATTTAGTGTATATCAGCTCACTGTAGTTACATGACACCTTTTAGATACAAAATATAAGATATCATTGGAAAACTAATACCTCAATGATCATTAATATTCTTGCATGATGTGTACACAAAAAGTTACGCATGTGCACCAGAATTATATTCTGAAAATGTATTTGGCAAGCAATGCATAAGCATAGTCTGTCTTAGACAAAGGGATGTGTATTTGATTCTCTGACCAGCCTGCTCTTGAATCAAAAACAATGGATACATATTACATATTACATTTTACATATTAGGTAAACAAAGCTATCAAGCCAACAAGTGTGTGAGGAGACAGCATGGCATCTATAACCCACCCCCCACCACCAACATAAGAAGCTTGGTCTGAATTTTACTTCTCAAAGAACACCTCTATAAAGACTGAGTGGGGGGGTCTTAACCTCAAGTGATAAGCAATGGAATCAATTGATTATACACTTTTATAATACAGTAATATTATATGCAGAGTGAGGTCTTTTCTGAAAGTTAATGAAGCTGTTGATTAATATCACTGTGAAATGTAAGTATTAACACTATGAGGGGTAATGGATACTAAATGATATTATCCTTTGAAGTCTGTGACCAACCAGGGAGAACCAAATTCTCTCCCATACAGGAGAAAAGGCAGCTCTCATTAAGCATGGTGAAATCAAAACAATGGAAGTTCTATTTACATATGGAGGATTGGAAGCCCACAAGAAGGGAAGAAGAGCATGAGGTCATCCTGTCTCCTGAAACAAAGTCCCAGAACTTTGGAAGATATAAGCAAGGACAAACCTCTTTGGCATCCATCACTAGGTATACACAAAGGAACAGAGCTCTTGGAAGCTGAAAAAGTGAGTCCTTCAACCAAAGAGGGGTTGAAGTGTCTGGGAACTGAATACTGGTGAGAAATCTGCTTTCGCAAATATATTTCATCTAGGAAGACAAGGGAAGACAGGATCTTGAATTTCGATAAGGTCATGATTGAGAGAAAGTCAGCCATAGCTGAGAAGAAGAAAGATTGAGGAAAGAAACCAACTTGAACAAAGTCTGTCCTTTGCTAGATTAAGTTTGACATATTTTTCCTTTTATTTGCTTGTAACCATCTCAACTCCTATTTATTTGACTTGGCATTACTTAAATTTACAATTGTACATAAGTTGTTTTATTTTTACTATAAACTAACTCAGTGCTTTGTTTGCAGGGAATGCTATATCTACGCCAGTTAAGTTAATAAACTGTGGTGTTCTTTCGTCTCTTTAAAGGAACTAGCCTGCCTTATTTCTCTGAACAGTCCAGGGATTAGCTGGACATTGCAGAGCACATGGTTTGGGAAAATTTGGGATTGGGAGTTTGTTGGGATCACTATGCTGTTTGTAACCCAGACTAGTGAAAGCCAGAGTGGGGCTGTAGACAGGCTGCTGGGGTCAGAGCTGCTGAACCAGGGCTGTCTAGCGCACAGACACTTCAGCGTATGACCTGCTTGCTTGTTGGCTAACTGTAAGTGTCCCCAGCTGGTAGCTACAGTAGTAAAGCATTTAAGGCACCCAGGATTGCATGGCAAGTGTGATACAATCCCTTCCTGTGCTCCTTGTAAGATGTGTGCTTGTATAGCCACCCAGGAGAAATTCAAATGCCACACAGCTGATTAGCAAAGCACGCACAGCCAGCAGCATGTGTTCAGGTGCTCCTTCCCTCACATTGCTCTGTCCTGAAGCTGCGCCTGGGACCCTTGTGCTGGCTTTGCAGAGTAGGGTCAAGGTGTTCCCATCTCCTCCACCTCTGTACCCCATCTCCACAGATCTGGGAACACAGCCTGGCTCAGGACTCTGAGCTGGTGCAGTGAACAGTGAGTGAGTGTCTTTCTTAAAGAGACAGTGCACTGTGTCTGAGATTTCCCCAGCAGCCAACACAGACACACCTCCCAATACATACTTGTTTTGTTGTTGTTACGTCTTGGTACTTCCTGCAATGTGTATATATTCTCTGTAATTGTATTCTTTCAAATTATGTTATTTTAGTGTGTTAACTGGTCTACGAAGTTCATAATTTTTATTTCTCTTACACTTAAATTTAATTTTTAGTAGTGAGCTCTAAAATGCCTAACCTGTCCTGGCTGGAGTAATTATTCCTATGGTAACTTCTAAAAAATATACATGTTATATCTAGGTTTTTTGTTTCTACTGGTGGCGCACATCCTCACACACCTAGGTGCAAATAACAAAATTTATTCTGCACATGGATGGAAAAAATTAGAGGGAACATTCCCTCTTACTAGTCTGGATTGCCCTCCAAACTCTATGACAAACTGTTTTTATTCAAAAGTATTATATACCAATGTTATTCCATATTTTGTAGAACAACAGGCACAAAAAACAGCCATTAACCCAAGGAGTTTCTAATATAAAAAGCAAAGGTGATGGAGACACAGAATGGATAGAGATAGAAATGGTGGATTTTGTTTGCATTATTTTTGTTATTCAGTATTGTTATTGAGTTGGGAGGGTGAAGATATACTGCTGACATAAAGCTGATAAGGACTGATGTTTTGAGGTTTCAAAAGATGTTGGTTTTCAGGAGGGCTTTGCATTCAGAGAGGAAAGTAGGCGGTTGTTGTGGCAGAGGACACTGATTCCAGGCATAGGAAATGTCACAGAAGAAGGCAAAAAGGTAAGAGTGGGTGAACTGGTGGAGAGGAAGGGATGAAGACTGATGCAATAACAGATCAAAGCAGAGATAGGGAGGGCAGCATCTGAAAGTGATTGCGGGGTAGGCATTCTGGCCTAACAGTCAGAGCTTGGGTGGGATCCACGTATCAGAGAGGGTAGTCAGTGGGCAGCGGTCACAGGAGTAGCTAGCATCTGGTTCAATAGGCAAGAGTCAGGGTGAAAGTCAGGCCAAGGTCAAACACCGGAGATCAGAGGTAGCACCATGCTAGAATTGGGAGGCAGGAATCAGGGTCAGAGTCAGGCTGGGATCAGAGACTGCAGATCAGGTGACAAGGTGGGGGCTGGAGTCACTGCAGGCCCAAAGTCTGTGTTGGGCCCCAGGAAATTGTCTCGGTAATCCTTGGGTTAAAGAGGGTGGTTGATCAATCAGAGGGCGGCAGGGTACTGTCACTCTGGGTCCCTTGGGCGGTACTTCCTGCAGTGCCTATTATCCAATGATCTCTCTGCGGGGCTTTGCATAACCTCCTAAGGGCAGTGTGAGAACATCAGCCATCCCAAGCTCTGCAGACGGAGGTTCTATTCCCTACATCACTATGCTGTTCCCAGAGAGCCTCTAGTAGTTAGGCTTTTGCAGGTGTTGGACTGCCCAACAGCCCAAACAAGCCAGGCTGTCGAGCAAATGGCAATTCAGTGAACACTGTGCCCCCTCTCTCCCACCCCGCCAGGAATAGGGTTCCCATTCTGCTACACAGCTTTCTTATACACTGGGGAGAATTTGCATCTTGCATTTTGAAAGTCAGTGGGAATGAGGTGCCTAACAAGCTTATCTGTTTTTGTAAATCTCACTAATCACCTGTCTGCATCTCCATTCCTTCATAATCTGGCCTTTAAGAACATGCTTGAATTTAAGCATGTGAGTAATCCCTGTAAAGTGAATATAATTAGACATGTGCCTAGCTAGTCTAGAAGTAGTCTACATGCACATGAACGCTTGGTGGCTTCAGTATCAACGTTAGAAAGAAAAATAGATTTGAGGCAAGGTGCTCTTCAATTAAACGTAGGCAAAGAAATAAGAGAAGAACTTGACTTTCAAAGTTTACAGGCATTGGAGCATTAGAGGTTTCTTCAGAAAGACAAAGATGTTAGCCTTCATCTTTACAGAATAGCCCCTTAGCTTTACAGAATGTCTCTTTCAAACTTAATCAAAGCAGGCATATATCATCACTAGATTAAATGAAATAATCCTGTTGAGTAAATGGTGAGAAAGTAAAGCCTGTGCTAAATGCTGAGAATGAGATAAAAAAGGTAATTTATCAGAAATATTCCCTACTGCTTCTGAAAGTTGTGTAATTTGAGCTACCTTCCATGGAACAAGAAGTGGAAATGAAATTTTACAGCAAACTGAAATGGTGGTTGCTTATTTAAGACTCTTTTGATTGGGCACTGTTTAAAATATTAAGCCACCTCCTAAATGGAAAACTTCTGTAAAAGTTCTGCCTAAAGAGGTTAGAGAAATAAAACTAAAATAGATGATCTCATCTTTGTCAAGACTGAGGGTATGACAAAGTGTCTAGAAGCAGAGAGGTCAAACAGGATGAAGATGGAGAAAGAACCCTGAGATTTCACCAGGAAGAAGTCATTAGAGACCTGATGAGAGCAATTTCAGTTGATTGGAAAGGGAACAAGCATGAACACTGATGACATGTTCAATGTGTTCAATGATGAAGAAAAGAAGGGAGATGGGCCTGTAGGTGGAGGTACAGGAGGGCTTCTAGTGGGGTTATTAGGATGGGAAAGGCCATAGCATGTTTGTACTGTGAGAGGAAGTAACCAGAGGACAATGAGAGATTCAGAAGAAAGCTGATGTAATGGATAGCAAGGGGGCTGGAAGGAGGCCATAATACAAAGGGATATGGGCTAGAAGAGCAGATGAAAAATCTTGATGTCAATGACAAGGAAGAATGAGCAGGGCAGAAAGTGAGGGAAGAAGGAAACTTCAGTTTGCATATTCTTTTTGGACAAGAATTCTAGCATTGTGGAGAATGTGTTTACCTCTAATAAAAAGCGTTCTTTTACACAGCCTTGCTAATGAAGAGGAAGGTGGGAGGGAAATGAATAGTGATTCAACACACCTCTGTAAAAGAGGAAAGGGAAACATTTACCAGATAATACAAAATTGCAATTACATATGCTGCATTATAGTTTAAATGTATTTTAAATAGTGAATAGAATCAATAGCTATTGTAATGGCCTCCATAACTACTAATCATATACCTTAAAGATATTCCTGGATTCTGGTAATGACATTGATGGTAATTACTATAGCATTAGTGATGGCCATAAAGGAGGAGATTTCTCCACTGATTTCATTGTAATGCAAAACAACACCTGCCATTTCTGTTCAGCTTAATCAAATATTCCTTTTGAGACGTCATGTTCCTCTGAGCAGAGTAGTGTACAGTCATAATCATTCTAAGAACACTAAATATCAAGGCATATTATTATTAAAACTGCTCAAAAAATAAAACCATTTTATCCCTTTTGCCACTATATTACTTCAGCAAGTTGTTACATCTTGAAATAGTTAAAAAAAAAATAGTTTGATGGTAACAGCAAGATATTCCTTTCCTATGATACTTCCCAGTAATGTCATTGTGACTTTTCAAAAACTGCTAGCTGCCATGATAGGAGTGTAAATGCTGGAGTGTATATTAGAAAAATGATCCAATTATCACTCTTTGAAACAAACGTAAAACCCTATAACCATTTTTTCCAGGTTTTTGCACTAACCCCTTCTGACAATGTCGCCATGGAAATATCACTACTCAGATATTATTCACTTTCCTCTCCCTTCTAAAACTATTTAGAAATGTTTTATAGATTCATTTTCAATGACAACAATGATGTTTTGTTCCTAACATCACTAGAATCAAGGTAACTAAAAAGTCAAGATCAAGCTTCAAGGTCAAATTTAAATCTCCTGTGAATGATAGAACTAGCTAGAGAAAAGAAGTACTCAAGTGAGAAGTCCTTCAAACAAATTCCACAGCATTACGTACTACAATGAGCTCCATTTTCCAAAGTGGTTTTCTTTCTTTTTTTTTTAACCTTTTATCCATTGCAATATCAGATCTGGAACAAGATACAATGGATGTTGTATCAGCATATTGGTACAAAAGAGCCTGAAATACATGTTGGAAATAAAAATGAAGTTAGCTAAGTGTTTTGGCCATGAGACCTTCATCAGGAATGATCTATCCAGCTCTCTCCTTTTTGTCTCTAAAGAAAGCAGCCCTGTTTTCTGTTGTAAGATTACCTTTCCCTGCAGAAAATATTTCTGAAGATGATCCCATACTCAAATCACCACTGCAGACTTCATTTTCAGTTAGATGGCATTTCAGATATGGTATGAAGGGTAAAGTATAAGAGGAGTCCAATATTCACCTTTCTAAATAGAGAGTAAGTGTAACAGGAGAAGGCACTCAGGATGATCAAAAAGAATCAAAATAAAATTGGCAGGTCTACTTTTATTCTCTGTATAAAAACTGTTCTAATTTTATACCTACTTTGCATGAGTGTACTTAAAAAACAATAAAAATCTTTGTCATTTTCAGCAAAAAAAAGATTTAAAAAGTATAAGATGAGTATTAATGTAGATCACGAGCAATTCAGGGTGTCTACACAATGTGTTAGTCCTCAGAGGAGTGTGAATTCTAATGTGCACCAGTGTGTCGCTTAATAACTGGTCTGTATGAACCCTGCTGGAAAGCACTAAATTCCCTAGTGCACATTAATGTAGCTGTGTTTGAAATTAGACTACATTTTTGTGCATTAGAGAAGTGTTTCTCAACCCATGGGTCACCACCCAAAAGTGATACCATGATTTAACCCATTTGAATGCATGTTTTCACAAAAAATGTGCAAATTTGCAGATTTTTATGCAAAATAAAAAGTCATATTTCAAATTAATCCAAGCAGAACTGAACTACTGTCACCTAGGCCCTAACTAAGATGCTTAAATAGCATACCCCCACTCCCTTGATTTGAGTAATTGCCTTTTAAAAAGTATATATTCAAACTGAAGTGAAAGAGAGAGAGTGGTAGGATTTGCCTATTTCAAATAATATTTAAACTAATTTAATGATTTTTTATGAAAAATAGAGAAGTGTCTAGTAGATAGAGCAGAGAAATGAATAAGAATCAGGAATAATCAGTTTGATTTTAAACTCTGTCAAAATGGACAAGTCACTTGGAGGTCAGTTTTCAAACTTTAGTGCCTAAGCACTAAAAATAAGATATTTTCACTGGTCTGAACAGGGGGCAATGTGGAGCCTCACTGCTCTACAGAAAGTTCAGGGAAGGACTGTGCCTCCAGGAGGCAGGTTGTGTAATATATGGACTTGTCCATATGTCAAGGCTGATTCCCCACTCTGGTACTTTGAGCGCAGAAGGCCCACAAGGATTCTAAAAATTAATACTGGCCACTCCAGGCTTGTATTAATCTCCCAAGGTTACAGCTTTTCTCTGAGCTTGGATGGATAGATGCTGCCACCACCCAAGTGCATAAAACCCCTCTGAGAACCCAGGAAGAAATTGGGAATTCCTTCCTGTGGGATACCCTCAAGCCCCTCCCCGCCCAGGGAAGAACTGAGGAAAAAAAACAAAGGAAATCAGCTGTTGCCACCAGCTAATTAAACAACATGCACAAACCTCGTAGAATACAAAATCCAATCCTGTTCTTAAAAAAAGTAAATTTTATTAAAAATAAAGAGAGAAAATACATTTGAAAACTCAGGCTATTGATAGATTTAAAAAAGACAAAATTACAAAAATTAAGCATCAAGAATAACTTTCTTGAGGTCCAGCTTAAAGGTTACAAGCAAAACAAAAGCATTTGGGGTTAGCACAGAGGAGCCCACAAGCCATAAAGAAATAAACCTAATTGCATCTTTCTAGACATTTCCTGATCTACTTACATATCTGGGGGCTTCAAGTGAGTAGTTTCTAGGTATGATTTAGATGATTTTTCATACCTGGCCCCAAGCTTCTTGTAGCCTATTTCCAGCCCTGTCTCTGCTTCTCTTCAAGAACAACAGACAAAGGGGAAGTTTTTTCCCAATTTTAAAAAGTTCTAGCCTTCCCATTGGCTCTTTTGGTCAGGTGCCCATTCCCTTCCTTTTACCTATGCAGGGAGGCTTTTTAACCCTTTACAGGTAAAGCAAATAGAGAACAACTACTAAGAGGGATTTTATAGCTAACTGGCTGGGTGGGTGTCCATAAAAGGGAGTGCTCCCCCTTTCATTTATCATGCCATATTTCTTCTAATTCAGAGCACTGTTTTATTTCCTTCAACCTGCTACCAACCCAAATGCAACATCCTTTCTCATCTTTTCCTCTTTCCTCTAGCCTCTTCTCTTCCATCAAGTGGACTGAATGCCTCATCTCCATGTTCTAAGTGTCCACCTGACTTGGAAATAAAATCCTTCTTGATTTTGCTTTTGATATTGGGTCTCAGGCATAGCATCATGTATTTGCATAGTGCAACTAATGGCATGGTTTTGGACTAAGCATTACCATGTATACTTATGCAAATGATTCAATTCTATAGATATATGAATCTCTAACTTTCCTTAGATTTCTGTAACATCCATTGTCATAATGTTGGAGGGCCAGATTTGCAAAGGTGATTTAAATGATTTAAATCTGCTGAGGTGTTTTTGAAAATCCCACTAGGTGGGTATCTACTCTAAAAGCACCTACATGCCTTTGAAAATCTGGCCCAAAGTTCTTCCCAGGTAAATTAAACCTACTGGGTGAGTACCCTGGTGGAGTTCCTTGTTTTTTTCTGATCCGTGGGTTTGGTTAAGGAATATTCCTCTCGCCACACCCTTCCTGATCATAGTTATTGCAGTTGTGGTGGAAATAATTTATCAGACAGATTTCTTGTATGCCCTGAGTATGGTTAGACTCTGGATTAGTTTAATCTACATAGGAGGCTCAGTCCACAGCCAAAACCCTCAGTAAAGAAGTTATTTCTGCTCTCAAGTGTTTCATCTGGGACTTTTAAAAGACATTATAGAGGAGAAGAGCTGTTTATGTCGGTCAGGGATGGAGAAGCTTTCACTGATGTAGGTGATCTCTTGCCCCATTGAAGCTTGTGAATACCAGGACCAAGTTTAAACTAACAATGGGAGAGATGGTAGGCCAATGAAGGGATCAAAATACAGAGGTAATATATTTTTGGCAGTCCAGCCCACTGAGAAGGAGTAAGGCATGTTGTCTATTAGCCGACATTCTATTTTGTATCCACCTTCCACCCTAGATGAAGTCAACTGCTGTACTCCTGTCTGGAAGAGACAAGTACATGGATCACTGTGCCCAGATTTTCATCCAGGAGACTTTCCTAGCACTGCAGGAGGAGGAAAGCTATCTGACTGTATAGGCAGTTTGACAGGACACAAAGAGGGATGAGGCTGTGCAGATGCCTTTGATGGACTGGGATAACATTCCTCATAACATTCACCCACGAAAGCTCATGCTCCAAAACGTCTGTTAGTCTATAAGGTGCCACAGGATTCTTTGCTGATTCCTCATAAATGTCTTTCTTCTGACCAGAATCACCTTGTTGTTGCTTAGATTCAATCTGAGCCAAGTGTTCTTCATCCAGGAGCTGATCCTTATAGGGTTCTGATATCCTTAGAATACTATTGGTTGCATGTGTGAAAAATGTGATATACATGCCTGTGTGTTGTAGACCATTGTCGATGCAGGGCATGCAGTGATACACCAACTCTCCAAGTAGTCTCCTGTTGATATGGAAGACAATGGGAGGTAGATTTCATCCCTATGAATCCTTGAGGAGAAGGAGTTGTCCATAACCACTCTGGTTCCTGTTAGAATGGGATGGCTGCAGTAATTTTCATCTGAGGTTGAAGGGGAACATGACTGATATTCCACCTTCTTTTTTTCTTCTTTTTGCCCAATTCTGGACTCAGTCTTGCTTTGTGGTATACATAATAGACTGTGGGGGCTAGCTAGGCTAGAAGAGGGTTCAAAAGTAGACATAAACCAAGTGTTAGTGATGGAAGCTTCTTCAGGTGCCTCATCACAAATCAGATCACAGATGATGCTGTTTTTGCTGATGGCTAATCTTGGACTCAGCAGTAAAAGTTTGAGGGTCTTGTCTTCTCCTGCCCTTTCTGTTGTGGTAACTAGATGTGGATGAAGAAAACTAGATGAAGAAAACTGGATTTATTTGCCTGTTGGTAGGTCTCTGCTTTTGTGGGGCCATGTTGTCCTCTCTTAGCAGTATCTTCCTTTTCCAATTAACACTGAAACATTGAGGACTGAGTTGGGTATGGTTCTTTGGCGAACCTGTCTCCAGGTACCAAGAGCACAGACGTTCTGCTCAGTGTGAAGGGGCTGTTGGTATGGTAGCATGCTGGGATTGTGGACCGAGTTATATAAAGTAATGGACACTGTATGTCTTTACGTGATTGCCTCTCAGAAGGCGGTAGAAGGTTGTATTGGCATGCTCCCCCTGCAATAAGTTACAATACTCTCTTTGAACTCAATATAGAGAATAAAAAGTATGTTGCAGTAAAAAAAATAACATTCCCTAGTGAGATATTTCAGTTTAGCTAAATTCAAACTAAATAAATAATAAAAGACACAGGTGTCAAATAGTCCCAGTGGTTAAGAGATTCTGACACTGTACAAAAAGAAAACTAAACAAGGTTCCACTTAACACCAGTTGTGAAAAGTGACATGCTAAAAAACCCCACAGCCACTCAGACAATATAAAATGACGATTAAAGTTTTGCTGTTCCATTCTGAGTAGCATAGATTTTTGAACAAACACATTTTCACAATGCCTCAACTTACATCATTTAAACATACTTAAAAACATCTTCCATCATGCTGATGTATGTTATTCATTTACTCCTGTTCAAGCCAAGCATAGCCAAATGCCCAGCGCATATTTCCTCACAGTGAACAATTTGTATTTCTTCTTATTGTTAACTTTGGTTACAATTTCTTAAGCCTTTTGTTTTTACTGACATCTCTTTATCAGAGGCTTTTCTAAAGCACTGTTTGTTCTGTTCAGCTCCTACTCCTGTTTTAAATGTGAACCTCATTTTTTCTGATGGAGCTAAGCCCTAATTCCTTGTGAGTGCAAATGAAGGAATTCTTGAACACTTTCTTAGGTCTGCCAACTAGAGTTTGCTACGCTGGACAGTTTAGCACCTCTTAATATATGAACTAAATCCTGGACTATATTTGTCAAAGTTTTATCTTGGAATCCATCACCTACACAATGGATGACTTGGATACTGGTGATAAAACACTAATGTGAATGTCTGACTCTCTGGTCCAGAAGTTGAACTGGTGAAGAAAAGTACTAGAAATTTTGCAGATATTCTAAATCATTCTATTCAATAAGACTTAAGAGTTATGAATGAAGAATGCCTCTTCAATCATGTGAGCACTTCAGGATCACATTTTAATAGGAAATTCATTACAACCAGTGCTCTATTTATGCCCCACATGCTAGCTATCATAGGGTACAAGAGGGAAAATATTTTTTCTGCGCTATTTAGGATTCGTCTCCTGAATCACAGCAAATAATTATAGTGCACTTATATAGTAGCTTTTACCTCATAAGCATTAGTTAAGCCTCACGATAGTCTCTTTTAGGTAGTTTTATATCATTTTACAGATCAGACAGTGAGGCATTCAGAAGTTAAATGACTTTCCCAAAAGACACAGAGCAACTCAAAAGCAGAGGTAGGAATAGAAACAGTGTTTTGATCCCCTGTCCTCTGATATAGCCAATAGGAAACACCCAACAACAGTGCACAGAAATATTGTTTATTTCCTAGTATGTTTAAGTGCTCATGCTTAAGCATCCTTCTGCAGAGCATGGGAGGAAAAAGTAACGGTTTTCGCTATAAAACTGATACAGAATATTGGGCATAGCCATATGCAGCATTTATTCCTCATGGGGTGAGCCAATAAGAAGTGTAATATGTATTCGCTTTGCAATCATACAGTGTTGTGTATGTTTTCAATAGTCTGTCAAGCCATTTGCTGTAGCAAATGCTGACATCTTGATTGACATCTAAAGCTCACTATGCTTCTTGTTAAAAATCATAGCATTGATTTGAGTATACTGTACAGTTGACATCAAGAACTGTAGCAGAGGGCTGAATTAGCATCACTGGTCTTCCCAACTCATGATTTGGATTGGGGGTGGCATGCTGCTTTCTTTTAGCCAAATAATCTCTTTCATCAGGCAAATTGTATCTTGATAATCTTAATTCAGGTTGAAATAAATTTCATCTCTGAGACAACTGCATACTTCAATCTTTTCATCCAAGCTAAGCTCATGTTGCCCCTTCCTTGTAGCCATAGTAATAAATGACTAATGACAGATTCTAAACTATAATTTTAGGTTGGTATTTAAAGAGTGATAATGCTGGCTTGTATTGTGTCACTAAGGTTTGCATAGGCATATAATAGTTTCATGGCTTCCTCGGCATTCTTTGTTACTTTATGCTTTAACATGATTACATTATATGAGAAATTATGTTAATACAATAGTAAGGTTGAAATTTTAAACAAATTCAGAATTAAAGTTCCCATAGCATCTTTAATTCAGCCCTATCATGCTTTTGCACTAAAAGTTATGCATTCTTTATATTCTCAAAGAGAGAAATTATTTCAATATTTAACTACACAGGAAGCACTCTGATACCATGGTAGTGAAACCATGTAAATACTTAGATAAAAAGGATCTCTCATTATGCTTAATCATACACAGTATATAGCAATCTAAACTGTTTTACTCTGAGCCAAATTAAGGTAATGACCTATGTTGGCACTGGTGTGAAGACGTGCTATATATTGAAACTCCAGACTCTTAGGTGGGTAGAGGACAAGCTCCCTCTACGACTGGCCTACTCTGCTGATGTGTGTGAAGGGATGGAGTCATGTGTCACACCCCCCAGGTACTACTTGGTCTGTAGGACTGCTGTGTCCCCTTTAACTCTCTGGATCAGAGTATCTCTCACACTTCTGTGCTAGTGACAAGGAACTCCTTCTGGCTTTGCTTTCGCACAGCCATTAGCATGTGAAGGAACACCCAAAGTTACAAGCAGGCTCTCACAGCCTTTAATGAACTATACACATGGAGACACCAGTGAATCCCCCCAGACTTGCACCCCAGAAATGTACCATCTTACACTGCTCAAGATCTTCTTAACCAGTGCAGGCTCATTAATTACTTTCCCACTTCAGAGGCTTCTGGACATGCATTAGCCTTTGTAATCTGAGCAGATTCTCCAAGCACTTTAGACAAACTCACTGGTAAAGATAAACTTATTTTAATGTTTTAGTTACAGAAAGATAGATTTTAAGTGATTATAAAAGTTAAGCATAGAGGTCAGAGTTGGTTACATAAGAAATATAAGGTAAAATTGCAGTCTAAAGCCTAAACTATCTGATTAAGCAAGATGTGAACTGTAAGCAGTTCAGAGTTCTTAATACAGAGGCTGGATTGCCTGCTCAGCCTGGGACAAAGTATTTTCTGCCAAATGTTCTTGTTGCCTTCAGAGTACGTGGGGAAGGAGAGAGGGGTGGACTCATGATGACACAGTGCCTTTTTTTATACTCTCAGTTCATGTGCCTGGAAAAATACTGGCTTAAACATGGTGTCAAGCATCACATGTCCAGATACCTTGCTGAGTCATGCCATTAAGCAATCCCCATTGTGTAGAGCTTGAGCAATGGTCTCTTATTGAATTGTAAATCTCTTGTTTACAATTCCCCTGCTGGTCAATGGCTGGTGATGGTCGCTTAACATCTGTCTGGGTGTAGGTCACCCACTGTGTTACCACTGGAGAGCTATCTGTGGGCATGTTCCAGACTCACAACATATTTCAACAACAACCATATAGCAAAATCTCCTAACTCCATATATAATGGTTATATACATATTTTGAATGAATAATGAATTTCAGAAAATCATGAGTTTTCATATGGTACCTTACAAGGCAGTCTGTATATAAAATAGCATTACCATATACAAGTGGTGAATGTGGGGGTGACAGGGTGCTATTTTGAGGTACAGAGTCACCCAATGTCATGCTTCCCCCATTCTTCTCTGGTAAGTAGGAAAGTGCAAAGATTTCAGTATTGGTTCACGGAGTGTAGGAGGACATATGCAAAGCTCCTTGTACTTTCATATCCCTTGTATACCTATGAGAGATCCAGGTACAATCTGATCTTGTATGTGTGTCAAAGGTTGTAGAGAAATGATGATTATTAATAACTTTAAACTCATAAAAGTGGGAACTCTGCCATTATACATCTGTGCTTTGTCCTGTCATCCCTTGCCTCGTGCCAACAGGGTATTACTTACCAGTTTGTCTGTTCCTCCCCTGTTTGCATATATGCAAACCCTTATGGAACAAAAGCCCTCTTTAACAGGTGCCCTTCCCTTGCCCCCAACGTCCTCTCTCCATCCTAGTGGGTTTTCAGGGGATGTAGAAATGTCTTCATCAATTAAGATTTCTAACAGAAGCATTTAGCTGTCACTCAAATAATAAGTGGCAGATAGTGACAGCTGTTTCCATCTGTTGAGACAGCAATTGTTTTTTTCTGCAAGTTCTTCCAAGGGACCAAAGACACTTCTGTAAGAGACAAAACTGTTCAAGGAGCCAATTTAAATGTAAAGGAAACAAAGGTCAGGTTTATTTTAGACATTTGGAAAGTAACTGATTGAAATAAGATTAGTACTGTAGAAGTAGTGTTAAGAGGGAATCAAAATAAAATGGAAGCAATATTTAAAATAAATTAATGCCAAAATTTTAAAATATGGAGTCTTAAAGTACATTTTTTTAAATCCACGTTAGTCACCTTATTAAAAGTGGCCCAATTTTCAAAAGTGCTGAGCACTCAAAATCCCTTATAAATATCCTCTCACTACAGGAAGTCTACTGGGGGTGGATTGCGGCCATGTGTGGTAACTTTCCCTTCTATCAGAAGCCCCAGTTATATTAACTCTTTAATAAAAATATTTCTTGTTAACTGACTTCATTGTAGTATTTCTGCCTTGGGAAGCACAAGTGGGGAAGGTGTAGAGAGATTAAATAAATAAATGAGTATTTGGATCCTTCCACCAAAATGCAGAAATCCCACTATTATTTCCTTCAACCTGGAAGATTAAGATTTTAAAGGTGTTTTAAAAATAAATATATACCTACCCAGTAATTGTCTGTAATTCTGCCTGAAGCTGAGTTATCACGATGGCAAATTAAATTCTTGTGATAATACTAATAAGCATGCACCAAATCTATTGGGGTCAAAATACCTTTGCATATTCTTGGACATAGAAAAAATAGATCTTCCAAGATACAAAGGTAATGCAGTCTCAGATCCAGCACTCTATAAGTTTTTAATCTGGTTGCATCACTGAAATGCTCTATTTTGGGCCTGAACTTTCACTGGTTGAAGTCCATCTCGAAGATCCCATTGACTTCAATAGTACAGGTTCAGGCTCTCTGAAAGCCTTCAACACCCATCAAAAGCAAGAGTGGTGATTTTTTTCAGAAGCACCCAAGTCCCATTTTCAAAAGTATCTTAGGCACTAAGGAGCTTAGGTCTCACTAAAAGTCCATTTAGGAGGCATTTTTGAAAAATTGACCCAGTGATCATTTTGACTTTAAGCTGGGAGAAACTACCCAAAAGGTTCATTAAACCTTAAACCAGTACAGATTTCTAAAGCAAACAGTAGGGCAGAGGAAGTTTCATTCTAGATTTTAAGGAGGTAGTAACAGTGGTCAACAGAATTTATACTCAGTATTAGGGTGACCAGATAGCAAGTGTGAAAAATCGGGACAGAGGGTGGAGGGTAATAGGTGCTTATATAAGACAAAGCTCTGGATACTGTGACTGTCCCTATAAAATCATAACATCTGGTTACCCTACTCAGTATCAACTCATCATGTTCTCAGGTATCACAAATATCTAGTGACCATAATGAAAAATAAATTGCCCTCCTGGTTCTTTTTTGTGAAAAGATAATCAATCTGCTTCTGTCAAAAATGATGCATCTTTCACAGTAGAATAATTATGTGGGTACCTTTTATTATTGTTTGGTAGAAAATGTTGTTTGTCAAGTGCACCAGCGATTGCCTTTGAATTAAATATAATTGACATTCCAACATGTTGTCTATTTCCTTAATGACAGTGTTCTGTAAGTGCATTTGCAACCTACACAAATGCGAAAAGCGTAAGTTAGTTACAGTATGATATGTACCTATATTTCTAACTCTCACCTAACCTATTTCCACTTTGAAGGCCAAGGTACCATTGGACAGCCTGTTTATTTATTTCAATAAATTATCTGAATTCAAAGGTGGATCTATTAATTGTTGCTTTCACTTATGACTATAAACATCGCAAGAGGAAAAGCAGTAAATTAATGGTTTATAATGGTATACTCAAGGCCATCAAAAGCATGCACTTTTGCACTGCTTTGAATTGCTTCACTGATGTACAGCTGAATCCTCTTGTATCAAAAAACATTAGTCTCATAGAGGTACATAAAGAGAAGTTCATGAAAGAAAAGAGAATTAGCAGAAACCATCTTCAGCCAAATGATGATGAAGGCTGTCCAGATACCTGTATTTTCTTTTGGACAGCTTGGTGAGGGGAATGAATATCTCATGGTTATAGGGATATGACTCATAGTGGATAAATGTATTACCAGAGAAGAATGTTTTCTGATTACTGGTGTGACATGTTGGTACTATTAAGTTGTCTGTAAGTGGTGAAAGAACATACAGGGATGGTGAACACAGAGATGGTTTCAAGTATCAGAGGGGTAGTTGTGTTAGTCTGATCTGTTAAAAGCAACAAAGAGTCCTGTGGCACCTTAAAGACTAACAGATGTATTGGAGCATAAGCTTTCGTGGGTGAATACCCACTTCATCAAATGTACGTCAACAGAGATGGTTGAATACAGAGATATAAGAACATGTTTCACATGAAAAAAAGAGAGTACAAAAAAGTTACAATGATGTTTTAGTTTATTGCTACTGGAAAAGTTCAGATTAGATAGATGATGTAATATTTGGATTTTGACTTATTCTGTAAGGGACACATTGCTGGATATAAACTGTTTTATTAAATGTGTATAAACACTTTTGAAAGGAATGTAGTCCTAAAGAACCTTCAATTAAATAGGAGTTCTACATGTTTTCTTATAGTGTAATGTTACTGGAGTAGAAGAATATTTTATGAATAAAACTGGAATGAATGATATCATGAAATGCATTGATTAGAGAGAGAGAGAGAGAGAGAGAGAGAGAAAGAGATCTTGCAAGTTGTATTTTTATTGTATAAACTGTGGCATGGATTTATGACCATGTTGTATGACATGAGCTAATTGTCCATAAGCTCACTAGAGCTGGTGAAAAATGAAACTTTTATCCTATAAAATTATTCCTGTGAAAAATATCTGAATCAAAAATTCAGTCAAAATTTCACAATGAAATGAGAATTTAGTTATTTGGTGTAATTTCAAGATTTCTTTTTTTTTTTTCATTTCAACTTCTGATAAATTGTAATTTCGGAATATATATTTTAAAAAGGCTTCTACTTGGAAAACCACCTTTTAATTTGCACTAAGATCTGAAGGTGAATATATAACAAGTGATGGGGAGGGGCATTTTCCCCCACAAATCAGAGAACACTAAGGTTTTTTTCACAGGCTGAGAGAATTTTTTGCATAATTTCAAAAAAACTCATCTTCCAAAACTGCCCCTGGATGTTGTGCTCAGTACAAATCATTCTACAAATGTTTCTGGCATCACTGGACGCTCCTGCAGGGTCTCACATCTACATTGCTCACAGGAAAATTGTGCTGTCATCCTATGAAACATTCCAATAGTTCTGAGAATAAAGTTCTATCATACTTTTTCTAAAGACATTTTATCATTTTGGACAAATTCTAATATCGTCTAACTAAGAACTCTAAAGTTTTCATACGAAATATTCACAGCTAAGTAGTAGTCCTACCCTGATTCTAGTAAAATTTGATTCACTACACATAAGCCATTATATGTAAATCTGTTTTGAAATGTTTAATAAATTCCTGAGGACTCAGCGCTTGTAGTGTGAAATAAACTATGTTTACAGAATGACCTCACCACACATTAAGTGGCGGGGGCCATTGTTTGGCTTGTGTGTCCCTTTGAAGGCTAGAGAGCCAAGGAGTGACTTTTTGCTGCAGATGAAGACCAGATCAACATAGGGACACTGACCCATCCCTCTCACAGGTGACCAGAAGAGAATGGGGCAGACTATATAGGTCAGTGCTTGTACACAGTACTTAATTTGCAATGAAAAAGGTTCCGGGGCTCAAGCAGTTAGGTGCCAGGCTCAAGCAATTTTTTCTTTTTTTTTACTTTCATAACTGACATGGCAAGCCCAGAGATGCTGGGGCTATGAACTGCCACATCTAGTCTGTAAAATGCGTATTACACCTATTAATCCTTTGTTAACTCATGTTAAACTTTATATCTGTACCATTATTATAAAGTATGACTGAATATTTTAGATGAATGCTGATCATTATACATTTGAATGACTGAATGATGTTGCATTCTTTTTTATGCCATTAGTCAATGGTTGGCTAGAAAGCTGATAAACTATACAGTGACCTTTGCTCATTTGTCCTCCCATGTGTTCATTTTTTGCTATTACAAGTTGGCTATGAAATAATGACATTGATTTTCTTTTGGGCAAGTAAAAACAACAACATAGGCCTATCAACATTTCTAAAGCATAGCAACTGCAGAGGAAATGAAGTTTGTAATTTAGTTGGTTATCAAAAGAGGATGAGAAGAGAAGAAAAAAGTTGAACACCGTTTTTGCCAAAACCCAACTTCTCCAGAGTTAAAATTCTTGTTTGTGCTGCACTTTGTCTCCTAAAAGAATTTTTCCTGATCTCTCTCTACTGTGAATTTTTATGCTGCCTACACTAGTAATTCTGAGTGAATTTTTGGAAAGCCCGGAAGGAAAGTTAGTCATCCATTTGTTAGGCACTTTTGATCTACAAACAGCCTTTTGTTTCCAGTGTTTTTTGTTGTCTTTTCATGCTAAGATTTACTTTGATTATTTTTCTTAGACACTCTTATTTGCAAGAAATCTTGACCAAGATTTTCATTAACAGGTGCCTATATTTAAGCTCCTAAAAATATATTTAGCTATCTAAATAAGCGGCCCAATTTTCAAAAGTGCTCATCAGACAGTCTGTATAGCAGGATATATATGAACTGATATTATCTACAGGGAGATATGAGTCTGACATGACTCCTGTTATATGAATAAGGTTACTTTTAAAAATCAGGAAATTCAAAAAAAGGGAGGAAAAAAAACTATCCATACAAGTTAACATATAAATTGCCCAAACAGAGCTTGGAGGTTCAGACCTCATTGAGATGAATGTGATGCTGGAATAGCTGACATACCGAAGGAGACATGCTCTCTACATATAACCTGTTTTCTTGTTGTTGTTTATAAATTTCATTTCAGAGTAGCAATAAAAAAAACACTCCAGGCAGTACATTTTAAGTAACTATGATACTTCTTGAATGGTGAAGGTCCCATTGTCTATGCTATGACACAAAGCAAACCAAAATTTCCAGTAATGTACTGATAGTTATATCATATTACTCAATTTAAACAGATACTTAATTTATTTATCATTCATGGACAATCCACTCTTTTTGATCATTATCACCTCTGTTAGGTGAGAAGTAGAATAAAAAAAAGATAGTTAAACGGGTTTATAACATCTATATTGCCGTGTGAAATATTGTGTAAAACATTTAAGACTCATAAGAGATAGAGATATGCTGATGTCTTTAACTGCATGAAAGATCAAAAAAAATGAAACAGCAAATAGTTATGACTTTGAGAGCAGTTTCTTGTCTACCTCCACTTTCATTTTCTTGTGATGAAAACAAAATTACTGAAATATAATAGGAAATATTATATTGTGATAAGCATATCTGACAGAATAGCTCCAATAGTAAAATCAAAAGCATTGTGCTTCCAGTGCATGATTCTAATGCATTCTGATTGTATTTGAATGGATGAGGAGGCATTTATAAATCACATGATATTTTTACAATGCTGGAAAGATAATGATATTCAGAACTAGGGTGTGTTTACACAGGTACTGTGGATACTGATTGCTGAATTTAATCAAAGGTTACATAGTATATACACTAGTGTGGCATAAACTAAAGTCCTAATTCAGGAAAACACTTAAGTTTATACATAAGTCCATCTTTATTCAGGACAGCACTTGAGTAATGTGCTTAAATTTAACCATGAGGTTACATTATGGCCTAAATAGGGATTCTTTCTTGAACTGGGGCCTAAAGGTGGTCGAAAATATTATGTGTCACTTATAAAGTGTAACCACATTTGTACAAATTTGAAAGTTTTAGTATTGAATAATGTCTAGTGCCATAAGCCTGGATTAAATTTTTAGAAGTAGCAATGAATTTTAAGGCTAACAAAACATGAATTTGACATCCCTGGAGACTGAAATCCACTACCCAAAGCATAGGTTCAGTATACTTCATCCTATTGCTTTCCCCACAGTGCCTCACACCGGTTGTATGTGTCATGGCTCATATCACCTCTTCCTGGACACTCTGAGGAGTAGCCTGAGGCCAGGGCTCCTCATCTACAGCTTGAGCACCATCACTGCATCTACCTTCATCCCTCTCACAACCTCAGGAATCACAGCACCTTCGCAACTCAGCCCTCCGGCTGTGTCACCTTTTGTGTTCCCCTCTTCTGGGGGTTAGTATCACAGTCTAATAGTTCAGCCACTCCCCCAGTGGCAAGTCGAGGAGACCCAAGCCCATCCCCTACTCTGGGTCCCAGCTCAGGGACCTCGTAGATGACAGTCATGTGCTGCATCCCCTCCAACTGCTCAATATGTTTCCCAGAACCATTTCTCCATGGCACCAGCACATTCTTCACCTTTACCCAGGGCTGGTTCCAGGCACCAGCCCAGCAAGCAGGTGCTTGGGATGACCAATGGAGAGGGGCAGCACAGCCAGCTTTTTGGTGGCAATTCGTCAGCGGGTCCCTCAGAGCGAAGGACCTGCTGCCGAATTGCTGCCGAAGACTGAAGTGGCAGTGGTAATGCCGCAGATCGCGATCGCGGCTTCTTTCTTCTGCTTAGGGCAGCAAAAACCCTGGAGCCGGCCCTGCCCTTACCTCAGGGTAGTGACATAACCTAATGAAAATCTTTCATTTTTTCAAGTATTCAGTTTTTTGACAATTGTGACCTCTGGAGACTCTCAATGCCAGGTGGCAAAGGGCACACCATACCATAACTCTCATCAGGCCTGACACATGCATTGCCCCAACTCACTGTTGTAATAATCTCTATCTAAAAGGTGTCATATGAAAGCTGGTAACATGCTGATCATTAATAGTATTGTGTGATGTATGTATGGACAGTGTATAAAGAATGATAGATGTGTGCTGGAAAAATGTTCCTCAAATGTATTTGGCACACAGTTCCTAATCACAGCCTGTCCTAGACAAAGGATTTCACAGCCTTGACTGTGTCTCCAACATAAATTAAACCTAAGACAAGCAAAAGCACTTTTACAGGCAAGGTAAACAAAGCTATCAGGCAAGCAATGTGGGGAAGATGACCACTTAACAATCTCAATGGGAGGTGGAGATTGCACTCCCAGAAAGACTTCATGCCTCTTGAAACAGGCCAATAAATTTTGGGAAGATATAAACAGAGGCAAAAAGCAATTGTCTCATCCTTTACCTGACGAGACAAAGAAACCAAGTGCTTTGGGCTCTGTGTAGCTGGCTGATGGGCTGGAAGAATGACTGGTGAGAAAACGTCTGAGCAAAAGACTCTAATGTGTTAAAATGGAGTTTAGTCTTAGAAGCATATTTTCACTTTTGTTTCTTTGTAAACATTTGTATCCCTATTCTTTGTATTTGATATCACTTAAATCTAGATTCTGTTGTTAATCAACTTGTTTTAATTTTTCAAAACCATCTCAGTGCTGTATACTAAGCTGAGGGTTCCATGTTTTAGTTTACCTAGCAGCCCCGTGTGTATTCTGTCTCTTTGAAGGCAGTGAACTTGATAACTTCTGTGGGGATCCAGTGAATGGGACTGGACACTACAGAAGTACCAGTTTGGGAGACACTCAGGACTGGAGGGAACTGTTGATATCAGCCTGCAAAGAAAAAACTAGGCTGGGGGTAGCAAGGGAGAGCCCATTTTGCTGTGAGCATGCTACTGGTGGCAAGGCTCTGAGACAAAGTTGCACAGGATAGACACATGCAGGGTTACAGGGCAGGCAGTGACATACCTATTACTGGTCTGGATGAGCCTCTAAAGCATCATAACAATCAATTTAAATTTTATGTGGAAAGCAGATATTTGTGAAGAAAAATTTAGTCAAAAACCCAACTTTTCATTAAAAATAGTTTCAGTTGAAAGTGTCTGAGCAGTCCTAATGTACCTGTCCCTGAATTGTGTTATAACTGTCTTTGATGCCAGTCTCAGCACAGAGGCCAGAGATGAAGCAAGTACACAGAGACTGCCTCAACCACTCACCCCAAAGGTAGGATCCTTTTGTCCCTCCAAACTTAAGATAAAGCACATTGGCAGGGCAGCACGAGGAAGCTTGGATTGGTACTGCCTGTTCTGTACTATACTAGTTATGAGGGAGAACAGAGGATTACAGTATGTAAGGGCTTTTTGGTCCTGTATTTTTATGCTTTAGTTCGTCCATATGTTTTAAATAATCCTGTGCAAAGGTTGGTGTAAGGTCCACTACAGTGGGCAGCTGTTATTGACAACAGGGGAACCAAAGCACAGATTGGGTAAGAGATTTTTCCAAGGTCAAACAGAGCCTGGAATGGAACCTAGGTAGTCCTTGTCTTCTGCCCTGTCCACTGGACCATACTGCCTTTCCCATCCAGCATGGAAAGTAATATATTCATTTTTTCTGAAGACTTTAAATATATACAAATAAATTCTAAAGCCATCTCAGAAAAGTCGAGTTTAAGACCACATCACTATACATTTATTTGTGTATGATTACAACATAACACAGGGATTCAGTTACTAAACTGCCACTCACAGTAAAGACTTACAAAAATGCACAGTCAGTGTAGCATAGACCATCTGTCAATCAAAGGTGTGCAATGTTTTATTGTAGAGCATGATCTATATGATTTGACATTTGTACAGGAAGAATTTGGAACATTTTGCTTCAGGCCTTCTCCCTCGTTGGTAAAGAATCAGAGATTAATCATTAGCTCTAATTTCTGACACTCAGCAAACAGGAATCCAGTTTGCTTTGGAGAAGACTATTATGAGAAAGTCAAAAGTCAAATATTTAATTTACCATTACAAACATCAAGCAAATGACTGCCATCATTCCTTAAAAGGAAGACACAAACAACTGCATGACTGCATCCATTATTGATTAATACAAAAATATATTTTAAAGAGAAAGAACATGATTGAGGTCATACATTACAATGATTAATGACTGCTTTTCAGAATGCATCCAGTATGTCATATCAAATTATATTCATATAAGGATTAATTAATCTAAAAGCTTTACAAAAAATAAAGGGCAAAATTAGGTCAGCTGTTTGCCCAAATTTGTACAAAGTTTGTTTTTTTTTAAAAAAATAATTTGATGGATTTGACCATAATTAAAGGTCTTGACTAAAACCTAAAAAAACAAACAAACAAAAAACACCCATCCAGCTCAGCAAAGGCATATTTACTTCACCTTTTTCCTTCACCTTTTCAATATACTAATTTCTAAAATAATAGGCAACACTGATGTTCTTGTTTTCTCACATATCTAGGAGAGTCTGAAAAGCACATTTGAAAAACACATATTTTAACACTCCATATTATTGTTCTGTGCTGCCTGGGACTACTGCACAGAGACCACTGCAGCCATGTGACTTAAATAGGTTAGCCCACTAACATTCCAGTATGTTTGATGCAGCCTGAAAAAGTACTTACAGTCATCATTTTGCTTCCAACCCTGTCTTCTATTTCTAGCTTGTCCTTTTTTCAACTGCTTCTTTATTATGTGACATCCAGTGGTGTCATGCGGTCCCTCCCTCCCCCTCCTCCCCAGAAGTTGCAGGGATAACAGGATATCATGGGAATGAATGCTTCTGAAGATCTGGAAACTGGTACTGCTTTGGGAAAAAATAGTGATCATCTAGGTTGTAAAAATGTAGGTACTTTAATAGCATAACTCACTGTTAATGAAGGGCTGGTGTTTGCTAAATACAAATGACAATAATAATAGTGATTAGCCTCTATATATTGTGATAGTACCAAAATGTGCTAGACACTGTGCAAACACATAGGAAGACACTGTTCCTGTCCAACATAGCTTACAATCAAAATAGATAAGATATGTAAATAACATACAGGCAAAATGTTAGGAGTACATCTTGTTAATTAACCTTTTTCCTCCAATATCACTCAGATTTAATTTTTTGGGGGCAGGGACCATCTTTTTCTCTTTGTTTGTACAACACCTAGCACAATGGGGTCCTGGTCCAAGACTAGCGCTCATTGAATAGATGATAATGATAATAATTAATTAATAAAATTTCCCCTATTTCTTTTATGTCCAGGTGATTCAACCAACCTGCTTTTTACACTCTTCATGCCCCAGGAGCTATACAGCAGATTGTGAAAGAGAAACAAATGAAAACCTCAAAGTCAAAACAAAAGTCAGATTATGCCATATTGATAAATGTTTGAAGGTCAGGATTCCCCGGGAAGTAGGGCACCTGTTTTATTTTTCCGCCAGCCGTCACTGTCAGATCCTGTCACTTACTCTCAGCCCCTAGAGGTGGGCGGGAGGTTCACTAAAAATTATATATCATGTTGAAAACACTTGAACATGTATGGACTTCTAACCATTCAAATAAAGAAACTCTTTAGAAACTATTTTATAGGAATTTTAAAGATGTAACTTGTATATCGGAAAGCAAAGCCTCCAAAAGCAAGGATGTTCAAAGGTAAGGCTGAAATCCAATCTTTAGCATGCCTTCTTGAGCCCTGTAGATGTAGAAGACAACTATCAGAAATACGATGATAACAGTCGTGTAGCAACAGAAAATGGCAATTCATAATATTTCACCAATTGTTCTGCATAATTAATCTGTGCACTGGCTTCTCTCCAGAATCTGGAAACAAGAGTCAGTAACACTTTGTAAGGATCCTTCCACACCCATAAGCAAATTTCTAAATGGAGAAAAAATTCACAATGGTGAGGAAGCTTCTCTAAAATTACTATTCCAAATGCAGTGACCACAAAGGCTGACCTAGGCTTAGCTGCACAAAACCCACAAAATTAGTTGTATATTATACTGCTAGTCTACCAGAAAACTTTTTCTAAGAGATCTTAATTAACTGGGCAAATAAAATCCTATTTAGTTTTTATTCACTTCAAAATAAATTCATTTAATCTCTGTTCATGATCCTTATGGATTCACTTTCTATGAACATTTACTTACAAAAGTATAACAAACAGCATACATTATTTTGCACTTAAATATACAAACTAAAGTGTGGAATCATTAGTACATTTGTCACTTTTCCAACTTTTTTTTTTTTTAATAAAAAGCTAAAAGCAAATTACTTGATCCACTGAATGAAATGAACTGGTTGATTTTACCTGACTTGGTTGAGAACAAAGATTGAATTAAAAACCTTTCTAAAAGTATAGAACAGAAATTGCAGCTTTCATGTTTTTTTGCATGAAAATAAGCAAAATAAATTGCTGCATTGTTTTTAATAGAATAATGTTGGAAAAGAAACTGGAGTGGACAGTTGTGGTTCAAAACAGGTGACTTTAGAGGTTAATGGAAGTAAGGGAAGTAGATACAGCAATTAGCAAATAACTATGGTATATTAAATCATTGCAGTATTTTTAATGAATTTCTAATATTAATTTGAAATTAGTCTTCTCTTTGCCAGCAACAATTGTGTTGCCCCTAGTGAGGAAAATAGTAGACAAGTTGTGTTGTGTGACAAGTATATTTTACCCTTTTCCTTACTGATATCTAAAAAATACAATTACCTGGGCAAAGCTTAACAACAAACAGAGAGAGAGAGACTAAAATCTAGCCATCTCAACAGAAAACGGTGAACCACAGCCACCAGGAGGTACGGGCGGCCGTGCCTGCAGACAGTCAGTACAAACAAACTGTCTCGCAGCCCGCCAGTGATATACAGTGATCAGATAAATGGTTTGGAAAAGGACTTAAAAAGAGGTGTTAGTTAGAGGAACAAATGAGAGGTGGTGGAAGACTCCTATGATTGGTACAGCAGGGAGCCAACCCCCATTCTTATAGCCCACCTTAGCCCTTTTATGGGGCTACGGGGGTGGATGGTAAGGTCCCGGCACTGGATTTGCTGGAGGGAATTGGATGGAAAAAGAGGGGCAGCTGGCAAAAGCCCCCTGGGTAATTACAGAATAAACATGAGGTTACCTGCACTGTACACTGTTATCTGCTGGTTAGTCCCAGACATCTAATAATAAAGTTGCAGCCTGATTAAATCCGTGTCAAATATCTCCTGACCTTCTTTCAATATAGCCAAACAATCAATACTACTCTGCTCAGGCCTGCAACTAATAGATACTACCTAACCCTATAGGTAGACTATGGAATTTGTAATTCTGCAAAGACTTTTGTGGCTTAATGAAGGTACTAAGCAAAATACATTAATAATAGTAATCATTTCACGGATAACATCTCTGATTTTTTACAAGAAAGGTGTATTACGACTGTACTCTATTCCACATTAAATTAGATACAAATGGTGTTACATAGTGAAACCTGTGAAGTGAAACACCTTATAGGTAAATGTATTGTCTTACAAGTTCAGTACTAAATAGTCCTAAACACACTGAGTTCAGTTCTGCTCTGGGTTTTTTTGTTTGTTTGGTTTTTTTTTGTTTTTGTTTTTTTGGAGGGGTGTTGTTGTTGTTGAATTTTTTAAGATCACCTCTACTGAGCAACCACGTTTTGGGGTTGGTCCCACAAGTATGTGAAGTAATTGTTTGGAAACTATTGACAATAATCTATTGAACTGTAATGTGAAGAAAAAAAACCCTGTTGTTTCCTGAGTAGTACCTTGGCTGCTTTTTATACATACAGATCTATAAAAGAGAACATTTCTGAAAGTAACAATCTTAGCAAATAAGAGACACTTGAGCAGCTAGTAGGCCATTAGCCATGGGTTATTCTTCCCACAACTAGATTGGTTAGGAGGTCAATATTACATAAAAGAACCAGCCTCTTATAGTCCACGTGTATTTTAAACTGGAGACTGCTGCATCTTGATTCTATAATGAACCTCTTCCTCTTTGTAAAGAAATGATGATATATTACTGTGTTAGCAGCATGAAATATAACTTACACACAAATTTATGAACTGGTAATAAATACTCTTTACTTTGTTACATCAATAAATCACATTTTTCTACCTACCATTTGTTCCCGTGTGCCAAGATATTAACATTGCATATTTCCTTATCAGTTTATTTTTCTGTGAAACAGGTCTGCAAAAATTCCAGGTCAAAACCCCACATGTCATGTATCACTTTACATCACCTTCACTGTCACAATTCCATGTATTATGTCATGTGTACTGGACTCTGATTGCTCTTTAAGGGACAGACTTTGGAAAAGACTCTGACTTAAAAGAGGCTTTTGATCAGACCTTAAAAGGCCCCTTCCTGCAATATACCACAGGTATTTAGCCTCTGCTAGCCCTATGGCGCATTTAGCAAGATTTATGATGAGGCCAGCCCACCTTAAGGTGTGCAGTACTGCCTCAACTTTCTCCAAATGGGTTCCCCAGTCTGGTGTATGGATGATGACATCATCTAGGTACGCAGCTGCATAACTAGAATGGGAGTGTAGCAACTTATCCATAAGGCTCTGGAAGGTGGCCGGGGCCCCATGTAGCCTGAAAGGGAGGATGGTGTACTGGAATAGCCCCTGTAAGGTGGAGAATGCTGTCTTCTCTTTAGCTTTGTTGGTCAGGGCAATCTGCCAATACCCTTTTGTTAAATCCAGGGTAGTCAGGAATAGGGCACTACCCAGTTTGTCAATCTATGGTATGGGGTATGCATCGAATTGGAATACTTCATTCAGTTGCCAAAAGTCATTACAGAATCTTGTGGTACTGTCAGGTCTGGGCACCAGTACAATTGGACTGGACCACTGACTTAGATTCTTCAATGACCCCTAATTCTAACATCTTTTTCACTTTGGCCCTGATCTCTTCTCTTTTTGCTGCTGGGATTCAGTAGGGTCTCAATGTTATCTCAATGTTACCTTGGCTCTGGGGATTGTGCCAATATGGTGATCGGTCTCAGTCGTTCGCCCCAGCTTCATAGAGAACACATCTTGGTTGTGGTTTATCACGTCGACTGCCTCAACTTTTTGGTTAGGCGTCAAGTCGGGTGATATCTTCACTTGCTCGTGTAGGTTATCCTCTTGGGGAAGGGCCTCCTGGGTGACTAAGCATGTCTATTGGTCGTGCCAAGGTTTTATAAGATTGATGTGGTAAACTTGCTCTGGTTTCCAGCAGCCTGGCTGCCTCACCTTACAGTTCACCTCCCACATAGCCTCAGCCACTTCGTAGGGTCCCTGCCACTGGGCCTGTCATAGGTTTCACTCCCACTCTGGACTTTAGAGTACAGATATGAGGACCTGCATGTGAACTCCTAAGCTGAATTACCAGCTTAGATCTGGTTTTGCTGCCACCACTCCCAACTACTAACTCCATTCGCTGAGTAGTCTTGAGAGACTTCTTCACCAATTTCCTGATGAACACCGATCAAACCCTTGGATCTTAACACAAGGAGAATTTAACCATCCCCTCTTTTTCCCCCACCAATTCCTGGTGAGTCCAGATCCAATCCCCTTGGATCTTAACACAAGGAAAAATGAATCAGGTTCTTAAAAATAAGACTTTTAATTAAAGAAAAGAAAAGTAAAAGAAAACCCTCTGGGAGAGATTAGCATACCAGCTACTCTCACAGACAACAGGTTCAAAACACAGAGGATGTTCCCCTGGGCAAAACTTAGTACATAAAAGAATTCCCAGTTTGATTATTCCTCTAATTGCACAAAAACAAAGTCACAAAAGAAAATAAACATAAACCTATTTATTCTTTTCTAAAACTTACTACTCTGATAAGAGGCTGGTTCCTTGATCTTTTCCACTCCAGCCAAAACTGAGACTGACCAAGACAAAGGGAACTTCCCTCCTTCCTTTTGAAACATCTTGTTCTCCCATTGGTTCCTCTGGTCAGGTGTCAGCTAGGCTAGGTGAACTTCTTAACTCTTTACAGGTAAAAGAGGCATTAACCCTTAACTATCTGTTTATGGACAGGGCCAAAAGTTTATTCTTTGCTGTGGGCACCAATACCATCATCCGGTCCCCCAGTTGAACCTTTCTTGGTGGTTGTAATGGGTTCATTGGGTCTCCTGTGCTTTCTCCAAGTGTTCCTGTACAATGGGCAGTACACGATCGACTATATCCCTTCTGGGATTTAGCTCCTCTTCCCAGGCTTCTCTGGCTATATCCAATATGCGCCGGGGGTGCGGCCCATATAGTAATTTGAATGGCGAGAAGCCCATGGAGGCTTATGGGACCTCCGATGGCAAAAATGAGGTACGGCAGTAGGGTACCTGTCATAAACAGATAATTAAGGGTTAATGTCTCATTTACTTGTAAAGGGTTAACTAGATCAGTAAACCTGGAACACCTGACCAGAGACCAATCAGGAGACAAGATACTTTCAAATCTCGGTGGAGGGAAGCCTTTGTTTGTTTTGGGGGGGGGTGTTGGTTTGTTCTCTCTGGGGGCTAGGAGAGGCCAGACATGCATCCAGGTTCCTCCAATCTTTCTGAAAAAAGTCTCTTCTGCTAAATTTAGTAAGTACTAGTTAGAAAGGCGGTTTAGTCTTTTGATTATTTTCTTTATTGCAAATGTGTATTTTGCTGGAAGGATTGTAATTCTGTTCGCTGCAACTTGTATTGTGCTGGGGGGGAGGATTCTCTATAAGCTGAAAGACCCTGTAACATTTTTTCATCTTGATATTACAGAGATAATTTTTTACTTTTTCTTTCTTTTATTAAAAGCTTTTCTTTTTAAGAACCTGATTGATTTTTCCCTTGTCTAAGACTCAAGGGGGGGGGTCTGCACTCACCAGGGAATTGGTGGGAGAAAGGAGAGAAGGGGGGAGGAAAAGCCTGATTTCTCTCTGTGTTAGGAATCTGTCTCTCTCTCAGTGAGTGGTGAGGGGGAAAAGAGGAGAGGGGAAGGCGAATTTCCTCTTTGTTTTAGATTCACGGAGCTTGAATCTGTATAGTCTCTCCAGGATAACCCAGGGAGGGGACACCTGGGAGAGGCAAAGGTGGGGGAAAGGGTTTACTTTCCTTGCGTTAAGATCCAAGGGGGTTTGGGTCTGGGGGTCCCCAGGGAAGAGTTTGGGGAGTCAGAAAGTGTCCCAAAACACTATATTTTTGGGTGGTGGCAGCTCTATCATTTCTAAGCTAGTAATTAGGCTTAGAGGGGTTCATGCAGGTACCCCATCTTTTGGATGCTAAGATTCAGAGTGGGGATACTACCTTGACAGTACCCCAATCTTTCCCATCCCGGTTTACCACTTTCCTGATCATGGCCTTGAGGGTCCTATTGAAACTTTCCACAAGGCCATCGGTTTGCAGGTGGTAAACAGAAGTCTGTAGGGCTTGTACATGGTACAATGAACAGAGATCTTTCATCAGCTTTGACACAAAAGGTGTCCCTTGATCAGTCAATATCTCCTTGGGTAGCCCAACCTGGGCAAAGAGCTGTACTAGCTCCTTAGCTATTGTCTTGGAAGCCGTATTGTGTTCTGGGATGGCTTCCAGGTACCGGGTTGCATAGGCCAGGACAACAAGAACACGTTGGTGGCCCCAAGCTGTCTTCTCTAGGGATCCTACCAGATCCATGGCTATTTGTTCATTTATTGGAAGAGGTTTCAAAGTGGCCCTCAAGTGTTGGCAAGGGCTATGCAGATGACACTCAGGAGAGGAGGTGCAGTACCACCAGACATCTTCATTTACTCCTGGCCAGAAGAACCTCCTCACGATCCGTACCTGGGTTTTCTCTACCCCTAGGTGTTCTCCAAAAAGGTGACTGGGGGCGAGGCTCAATATGGCTTTTTGATACTTTCATGGCACCAGAAGTTGCTGTATCTCTTGCTCCTGCATTTGCACAACCAGGTACAGGAAATATTTCTTCACTATAAAATAAGGTCCTGGTCCCCAGACCTTCCCATCCGTGGGTATTCCGTCTATCTCAGCCACCTCTCTCCTGATATTATCATATCCGAGGTCCTCCACTTGGTCCTGCCTGAAAGTCTCTCTTCCAGGACTAACCTGCCCAAGCTCCCAGGGGCCAGCTTCTGCTTTCTCCAGTGGCTTGCTGCCATCACAGCTGAGGCTGGCCTCTGGCTCACCTTCCGTGGTGGAAGTTTCTCTGTCTGCTGCCCATGTCCATCTGCCTACTAGAGACGTCTTCTGGCCCTGGGTCAGGATCTGGGTTCCCAAGGCCTTCACAGTCTTCTCTGTTTTGGTCTTCTGGGTCTTTCTGGGAGTTGGGAACAGATCCTGAGAAATCTCAGAAAGAACAGGAGTACTTGTGGCACTTTAGAGACTAACAAATTTATTTGAGCATAAGCTTTTGTGGGCTACAGTCCACTTCTTCAGATGCATAGAATGGAACATATAGTGAGCAGATATATATACACATAGAGAGAGCATGAAAAGGTGGGAGTTGTCTTACCAACTCTGAGAGGCCAATTAAGTAAGAGAAAAAACTTTTGAAGTGATAATCAAGATAGCCCAGTACAGACAGTTTGATAAGAAGTGTGAGAATACTTACATGGGGAGATAGATTCAATGTTTGTAATGGCTCAGCCATTCCCAGTCTCTATTCAAGCCTAAGTTGATTGTATCTAATTTGCATATCAATTCGAGTTTAGCAGTTTCTCATTGGAGTATGTTTTTGAAGCTTTTCTGTTGCAAAATTGCTACCCTCAGGTCTGTTATTGAGTGACCAGAGAGGTTGAAGTGTTCTCCTACTGATTTTTGAATATTATGGTTCCTGATGTCAGACTTGTGTCCATTTATTCTTTTGCATAGAGACTGTCCAGTTTGGCCAATGTACATGGCAGAGAGGCATTGCTGGCACATGATGGCCTATATCACATTAGTAGATGTGCAAGTGAATGAGCACCTGATGGCATGGCTGATGTGATTAGGTCCTATGATGATGACATTTGAATAGATATGTGGACAGAGTTGGCATCGGACTTTGTTGCAAGGATAGGTTCCTGGGTCAGTGTTTTTGTTCAGTGGTATGTGGTTGCCAGTGAGTATTTGCTTCAGGCTAGGGGACAGGTCTGTCTCCCAAGATCTGTGAGAGTGAGGGATCATCTTTCAAAAGTTTACTTTTGTTGTCACTGGCTTGGTATAATCTAATAATAGAATAACCACCAGTCTGGGGGTGAGTCTGCCCTATTTCTCAGCCGTTTGTCCTGAATTTGGCATCCTCACCTGCAACCCTCTGAGGCATAGTGACACCATCCTTCCATCTCCCTTTGTTCTGAAGAGTCTGTCCAAATAGCTGCATTGAACTAGACATTTTTTATATGCCAGAATCTCCTAACAGGTTCTATCAGGTTTCTGCAGATGAAAGAGATCAAGATGAAACAGTTTCTTACATGCTATTTGGTCTCTTTGATTACATTGACAGGACCTTCAGTCACTGTAATATACCACTAACCGTTTACCCTGCATCTCAGGCTGTGGCAATTTAGATAAGTGAAATTTTAAATAGCTCTTATGGAACTACTTCTGCACAATTGGAATTAATCGGGGCAGGAATGGACCTTGAAAAACATCACAAACACCTTAATCAGAAGAACTTAAAACTCAGGGACTTTAAAAACTGCCTCTTTACATTGAACAAATCTCAATATAAATCAGAGAGGCTTGGCTGGCCTGTTTCATAGGGTAGTTTTAAAAAGTCACTGAAATGCAATCTTTCAAGTCATGCTATTTTTATTCAGATAACTTGTCAAAAAAAGTCTTAACAAGTGATTGCCATGGATCTCAACAGTGTTTAGGGAAAGACCCATTTCCAGGGTTGGGAATTTTTGTTACAAAGCTAAAGATGAGCTACTGAAAATACACAAAATACTTAACCATCTTTTATTTGTTGCAGGCATTTGTAGGCTTCCTCCTTTGACCATCAAGCAAGGAAATGCCAACAACCTATAGTTAAATATTTATGAAATGACTATCACCATACTTTCCATTTCCAAAAAACAGAATATGAAATTTTACATCTGAAGTATGCAAACTATCTGATTTCACAGTCTATGATAAAACAAACAAAAACATCATTCATTCCTAAAACATAGGACTTCTTATACTAGAGGCTAGATTGTGGCTAGGACTTGTGGAGGGCATAACATCCAAAAAGCCTCCCCTAACACACCTTATTGGATCCATTTCATTCATGCACCCAATGGGGAAACAGATAGGAATAAAAGATAGCATCATGACACCCTCTGCCGCCTCAGAGTGAGCAGTCTGAGCACATTAGGGGGAGGCTTGCAATGATACCAAAAGAGCCTGGTGATGGAGAAGAAAGCTGACTGCAAGTTGTTTTCCTTGAAAATCCTGTCCGTGGAGAGAAAAAAGCCAGCTACTTGGTCACATCTCTGAGTTGCTTGCTAAGCAAGATGTTGGGAGATGCAGGCTTTTCATTCATTTCCCTAAAAACTTACTGACGGAGAAAGAGAACACCACAATAAAAATATGCGATTTTGCACTGTACAGTTTGTATTTGGATCAATTTTCCTCTGTCTTCAATGGGGTGTACACAGAACCATCATGGGGGAAGGAGCACAATATTCTATCTGCAGCACCAGTTTGATTATATTATCTGGAAGTCACTTACTATTTATTACTCTAACTTGGTTTTCTTTTCCTCCAAGCCAGTTTCTTGCTCATTTTTGGGAATCTAGAGGTTCAGTAATGGGCTATTCTGGGAGTACATATTTCTTATCTTTTTTTTTTTAATGGCATCTCAGATTCTTACATGCAGGGACTTTTTCTTACTGTGTAAACTGCACCATAATGTGCAGCCTCAGAGGCATCCTGGTAACAGTCATAGTAGTTTACTTTGTTCAACAGACCATTTCTTTTTTCCTCTGGACATAATACTGACTTGATAGCAAAAGTGGGAAGACACATGCATCCCACAATCACTTAAAAATATAACTCTAGAATGTAGAAAGTGAATTCAATCATATTAGGATGGCTGGAATGTAGAAAATTGCATCCACACCTGAGCATCTGTCTGTTGGGAGGTATAATCATTCGCAGGAGACTATATGTATATAATGATGTTTTAAGTTTGGAGGTAATTGGCTTGAACTTGTATGGAGTTGGCTATTTATTAGGAATGTAATTAAAGATGCTACCTCACCCACGTTGTCTCAGTGATAAAATTAGTCATTTAAAGCTCTTAGATGTCTTTTAAAATGTAGACGCTTGATGTGTATAAATCTATTTCTTTACAATTATTTTCTTTGCAAGACACATTAGATGAAGAGAACAATGAAGTTATGCACATTGCAGAAACCAAGAGATCACCACAGAGTCTGTCAAATGGTCAGTAAAGCATCAGTGCACAGTACTGAAGTTCTACAGGAACAGTACTAAATATCCTGCAAATTCCTGCATCTTGCATCCAGAATATTTTATCAGACAGCACTGTACTTGTTTGAATATCACTTGCATTATTTAAGAGAAATTATGGTATACTATTAAATACTCTTGATTATGAAGCACAAAGGAAAGGCCCAAAGGGAGGATTACATGGCTCAACTTCTCTTTTGCTTGACAATGTAAATGTTCCTACCTCTTGAAGAATGCAGATTTGACAACGTGGGTATATTGTTTTTTGTTAAGAGCCACTGCACCAACCATTGAAATGTTGGGTGAACCCAACCATTTGTTGGGTGAAATGCTGCAGTTAGCCATTTAAATTTGGTCATGACTTTGGGTTATGTCCTGTCATGATTCTTTAAAGGCCACAAATGGTCAGGCCATAACTTTACAGCTCATCTAAAAGGTAGTATCTATTAAATTAATTATCTTCTATGAGACACTGCTTCTTTTAGCATACGTTGCAAATATTG